>NC_048411.1:22627335-22645432 GCF_013103735.1 Etheostoma cragini
CCCCCCCCCCAAGAGGTCTCAGACAATCGGCACTGCTCCGAAAGATGGTATTTGTTTACAAGACTGTACCAGTAGACAGCGTAACTGTCCACTTCAAATTTTGTTGAGATTCTTTAAATATTTTGAATAATATTTGACATTACAACAATAAGCCATACATTCATGGACAAGGGATAGTGTGTTGTCATTAAAATGCTGAATTATAGAAAGTGGTATTGACCTACATTAGGTTTGGAGACTATAAGACATTTAAAAATATCTTTCAACAAGACAAGTCAAAAGCCACGCTGGCGGTTACATTCAACTCACACAAACTTTGATATTACGAAACAATAAATACCCAAATATTGTTCAACAACACTAAGGTGTTCTTAATCCTCAAAGCCTCTTCTGGTTTAAAAAAAGATTTAGTCCAATGCACAATTAAAAAAAAACAGATTTTAAACCTGTTTCCCAGGTTGCTATTGTTTGCAGCATGAGAAAAATTTAAACAAGTTATTTTTTGGGACATTTTAAGTTTTGTTAAACAATCTTTTGATTATTGATTTTTCAGAAAATCCCTCGCTTAGTTCTGTAAATCGAATGTAGTATCAAAACATAAGAGTTACAAACTGGGACTTAGGTTGCACCGATTATTCGTAAATCCATTACGGAGTTTGTTCATCATAATTAACTACGAGTTAGTTTTAAAATTGGGGCTGGCAACTTTGCGACGATAAAAAGATGTCAGGAAGTCACTGCACCGGCCACCAATAAACTTGCTTTTTTTTGTACGAATTAAACAAACAAGATATTAAGTTTTAATTTCAGAGCTTTTGGAGTTCCGTCTTTTGTCATCTTCAGACAGAGCCACACTAGCTGTTTCAGTTTCCAGTTCATATGCAAAGCTAAGCTAAGCTAAGCGGCTGCTGGCTCCAGCTTCATACTCAACATACAGACATAAGAGTTGTGTCGATCTCCTTAACTAACTTTCGCAGGAAAGCCATCCGCCCGAAATCGTCAACGTTTTCCTTTAAATCAAATATCTTAGATAGTAAACGCTTTATTAATGTAGACTGTAACATAGCCTACTTTCCAAAGGTTAAGGTTATAGTGCGGTAAACAACTGCCAGTCCTTTTAAATATATTTTATAATATTTATTTTTATTATTTTTTATTTTATAAGTTAAGCGAGTAGTATTCATGAAGCTGTTAGTATTCATGCAGTTTAGCACAATTAGCAGATATGTGATTATGCTAACTTAGCCGATGTAATTCAGTCATTAAACGTTACTGGCATATCATTTTGTTATTTGAGGCATTTTTGTGGAAGTGCAAATTCTCCCAAGTTTACATTATTACACAGTTCAGATTTGTCAAATTCACTAAAATCTTTTTTTACTCTTAAATCTAAACAGGAAATGTATAAGCAAACCAACTAGTTGGTTTAATGGAAAAAAAGGTTTTATTTTATAAACAAACTAAGTTTGAATTTACGAACAGCTGCAACAAGCTCCAGAAAACAAAACTGTTGGATCAATGGAAAGAACGAAGAGACAATTTTACAATTCTTACCAATAACGGGGCAAAACACGCCCCTTTTGACCAGAGAATACCAGACCATCTTGTGACCTAAATTGCTACGCTAGCGTGGCAAAACACATCAGGAAATACAATATTTAGGACAGTTTCTTCAATACAAACCACTGATCCTGAGGTTTACCACTATTTAAATTATAAAATATACCAATACAGTATGTACTATAGAGCTTTGTTGACAATGGGTTAGTTATTTATTCAGCATCTAACCATATATTAATTCCAGTATTTGTGACATAAAACAGAAAATGAATGAATGTTATATGACTTAGTGCATCTAGTATGAAGAGCATGGTCCATTTAAATGACATTGCATGTAAGGCACTAAAGAATCTTTTACGCTAGTTTTATACAACCTTTTTGAAGATTGTTGTGGGGTAAAAATGTAGTTCTTTGCATTTGTGTGTATTCCTAATGGCGTATTCCTTAAGAATATCACCAGTGTCTTTGTCTGAAACGTTTCAAGGCTAACAAAAAGAACCCTAAAGTATTCCACATGGGACCAAACCTCTACAGATCAAGTTAAAAATGAACCAGCTTTATTTTTTGTAATTGTAAGTAACCTTGGGTTCTCAAAAACAGTCCACCCCGAAATGCCAGACTGCAGACTGGTGGATATATGAGGGGGATTGAATGCTGGCCACATGACTCGTCTCATGACTCTGCAATGTGCTCCTTGTTCAACTCCGGCTGCGGCTTATTAAACAGAGCAATGCAGCCATTCATACTTACCAGATACTAGTGTGTGCTTTTGTGCTCCTTTAGATTTAGCGTGGTAGGCCTTTTCCCGGCTTCCCGTCCCACACAAAGCGTTTCTTTTTGTCAGTCTCCTTTACACAAGATGAATATTTCAGATGGTTAACTTTTGTGTCTTGTCTCAAAAATCACAGTGCACTCACCACCATGAAATCACATATCTGATGAAAAAGTTTGAATTTTAGGCAATTTAATTGATGTCATAGATGTGTACATTTTAGGATAATTTCTGTGGTCCCTTAGGAATGTTTTGTAGTTACACCAAAGACCATGTGCAAAGGAGAAATGGTAGCTTGATACAGACTAATTCAGGATTTTGAAAGCTGTATGACAACTAACGAGGACTATTATTGTATATGGAGGAATGGAGTATCCCTTTTTTGATGTTGAATTTGATGTTGTATATCACATTTTGTGGCACAAAAATCCTATTAAAACGTTTTGCTTTTTTCGGCTTCAGCCAAAGTAACGTGGTGAAATTTACTTGTGACTCCATGAATGTCCTCCTATAGATCGATTTGTTTGATAAATCCACTGACATGAATGCAAATTCCTCTTTTAATGAAATCCAAATTAATGTGTATAAACAATAAGGATGCTAACAAAATCTGTGAGGATTGTATTTCCAGTCAGAATTACAGTATGACTTTTTGTGCATTACATAACCTAAACGTAAACATAACATGTTTATTTATTCCAAATGCAGCACTATACAGGATTTGTTCCAACAACCCTTTAACATTCTTGTACTTGTGTTTGATCTGCATGGCAACTTTGTTCCATAATGCATTAAAAAGCTTGGCTGCTTATGTACATGTCGTAAAAAAGTCCTGAATCATGTAGGTGACTTTGCTATCTTGGTTGTTCTAACAAAAATTATCATCCACATGAGAAATATAACCATGTCTTAAATGTTTTTTTGATTATAGTCCATGGTAAATATATGTTATGTGCCTGCATATTCTTTCCATCAATGCCTCAATGTGTAAAATAAAAACTGTATTTTTCTCGGATATAACCCATTTAAAGATGATAATTGACTCGTTTTTTGCTGAATCATAACCAATTTTGTCTTTGTCTTTACAACAATAACTGTATTCACTTACTATATACATTTTTGAATTCTTGTACCCTTCTATCACCTCTTTCTCACTTCTTACAGTGCAGCTGAGAGTAAATAACATCACAGACAGCAAATGTCAAGAGAAGAATGCACACTGTAATTACAATATTGGGCCAGATTCCCTCCCAATTATGGGTAATATTTTAAATATTTAAGATTGCAATTGGTCCTCTCACCTAGCAGGCACCCTAGTCCACTTCCAGAAAACAGTAGCATTGTAAAAATGCAGCGTTATTTAGAGCAAACGTGAAAAGAGTGGCTGCTGGTGGTGACATCAGCAGGCACACCTCCTCCTGACAGGAGCTTCCTCCACTTCACTGCTGACGACGAGGCTGCCGTTGGGTTCAGAGCTTTGGCCTCCGTGGGTGTTCTGCTCCATCCTCTTCATCACCAGGTCAAGCAGGGTGGTCACTGCCTGGTCCACATCGACACCCGTCACCGCACTCGTCTCAAAGTAGGGGATTCTGACGAGAACGGAGAGAGGAGATGCATGCTTCCATTGGCTCTGATGCAGACAACAAACACGTTTACGCTGCCTGATCACCAGGGGGACTCTGGTATAATAGTGAGTGCATGGAACAAATCGATGATTGGATGTGCCTGAACTTTCTTTATTTTGTTTAATTGTGGTGGTAGTAGCTCAGTCAGTAGGGAATTGGGTTTGACCAAAGTATTGTGATAGACTGGTAGCTGGTGTGTAATAACAAGAGAGTATGAATTGAAATTCCCCCTTGCGGGATTAATAAAGTATACATTGTTATTATTGTTAATTGAAGAAAGTTCTGGTTGTTTTTGAAGGCAAAGAGTAAAGCTTAATAGTTAGCGCTCAACTTCAATTGGCAATTTGAAATACCCCCCCAAAAAAGAAGTCATGGACTCAGACCTGAATTTCAACAGCCACATGAAGACAATTACAAAGTCAGCGTACACTGTGAGAGTATACTAAGGACTTATGTCTCAGCAGGAT
This sequence comes from Etheostoma cragini, assembly GCF_013103735.1. Lineage (NCBI taxonomy): Eukaryota > Metazoa > Chordata > Actinopteri > Perciformes > Percidae > Etheostoma > Etheostoma cragini. Next base: position 22,631,760 of record NC_048411.1, read on the forward strand.
TTGGAAAAACTTTCTTTCATCTTCAGTAGACTTGAATACTGTAACAGTGTCTTGAAAGTTCTCCCTAAAAAGTCACCAAGACAGTCGCTGATTCAGAACGCTGCTGCTTGAGTCCTCAGTAAGACCAAGACAGTGGATTCTACCACTCCCGTTCTGAGGTTATACACTGTCTTTCTGTGAAAAGACTCAATTTTAAAATTGTACTACTATAAAGCAATTAATGTGCTTTTCTATTTTCTTTAGTGAATGTTTTTAATTGCTTTTTAAAGTTTTATGTAAAGCATTTTGAATTACCTTGCTGCTAAAATGTGCTATATAAATACGGTTGTCTTGCCTTGGCATGGATAAAACATAAGCTAACATTTAGTTTGTGATGCTGCTAAATCGATAGTTTACAACCGTTTGACTACTAAAAGAGTAGAATTTACTTTAACCTTGGTCACAGTTTGCCTATGTCTATTAGTCCTAAGCAGTGCAAACAAAAGTTTTTTTCTCGCCTGAAGAGCTACAACTAATCAGTATTTGGCTGAGAAAAAAAACCTGACGCACAGTTGGGAAACATCTCACTAGCACCACCCTGTTGTGGACTGGTGAAAAAGCAAGCAAAAGTCAAGGCAAACCTACTGTAGTGCTTGGTCATGAAAATATTGTAAAAACAATATATGTATTCATTTTCACTTCATGGAGAAAAAAGTCTAAAATATTATGAAAACATGTGACAAACACAAGGTAAATCAACATAAAAAAGTTGAAACTAACCAAACCAGACTAGTTAAAGCCACACTATGTGATCTTAATTATTTTCTTGATAAATGGATTATTAATTCAACTGGTCCAAAAAACAGTAAATAAAACAATTATATTTACTATAATATTAGAGGAGACTAAGAACATCTGCTGAAAAAATGTAGGGGTATTTCTGTTATACTTTATACTTAAAGAAGTTTAGCAATTATCAAAACAGCAATTATTATTATTAAAGAAAATCGATCAACGATATCTTTGCAACTCTACATTCACACTGATTGACGGGTTTTAGTACAATAGACTCCACACCATCTAAATTTAGGTTATTAGTTACTGACAAAGTTAAAGGATTTTATTAAATGATAGAATGTGTAAACAACACTGAACTGTAAAAATGGACAATTTAACAATTCTGATTTAGTTAAGAAACAAAGTCTGTTTTTATCAGGAACTCAAACTCTTCTATAATGTGTGTGAATATGTAAAATCAAACACTCATGTACTGTTTATGTACATTCAAAATTAATGAGTGAGCCTTAAATCCCCCCTTATAAAATTATATTGTTTTTTGGCCCCCAAGTACGGAATAAGTAGCAAACCAGGTGTTGTGTGTAAAGTGGCTCAAAATCTACCACTGCTTTAAATTTGATTCATGTTTTCCAATACACAGAGCCTGATTAACTGTTTTCTTGTGCTGCAAAACAACCTTACAGAGGGCTCCCAAAGAGATAAAGAGGAAAATGCAAACTACACGTGCCCTTCACACAGCCTCACAAACCGCCATTAACATGTGCTATAACTAACAAACAGTAGTACTTTGTACTTTGGTACGTCCTATAGTTTGTGAAGCCTTACCCATATCTGTCTGCCAGATCTCTGGCCTGTCTACTGTTAACATCCCTCACATCACGGAGGTCTGCCTTGGTACCCACCAACACGATGTCTGGACTATCACAGTAGGCGTTGGCCTGTAGCTGACCTGAACCAATACAGAGGAAGTCATTTAAACCCATGTAATGCAAATAGACATGCATGGACAAACTTTAAACTCTTTTAGCTGAGTTTCTCAACTCTCTCAACTTTTGCATCAATTTTAGTGGCAACAAGAGAGAGCATTGATCTAGTGTTGATCCGAAGCAGAGCAATGCTGCTGAAATGACACATACTCATCCAGTTCCTGACGTTGAGGAAACTTTGCTGATTGGTCAAGTCAAACATCAGCAGGAAGCCCATGGCATCTCTGAAGAAAGCTGTGGTGAGGCTGCGGAACCTGAAAAACAGATTTGTTTTCCATGATAATGCGCCCATATGTAGATTTAGTCTAGACTCATAAAAAATTATCTTGGCAATTGTTGGATGGATTGTCATGAAAATGTATATAGGCATTTATGTTCCTTAGAAGATGAATCCTACAGACTTTGATGACCAAGAAACCTTTCTTCTATTGCTTCCATGACGTTGAGATTTGTGGTTTTAAGTGAAATGTCTTAGCAACCTTTAAATGGATTGCCATGCAATTTGGTACCATAGACAGTTAATAAATGGACAAAGCCCCGCCGTAGACGTCCACTGAAGTCTATAAGAAGCACTTTTCTGGTTATGGCTGAGCGTTACTGCACAGCCTCAAATTGAGCTTGCCGACATAGATGTGAAGTGAGCAACCATTCTGAAAGTATAAGTCTTCTGGTAGCTGTGCCAAGAGAAATCTCAATCAATGTGTTTCTTGCAGAGACGGAGAGCGTTGGCATATGTAATGAGATAACATTGCCACAGGTTAATTATTGTTAACTAAAATGCTAGTTAACATTAATAATTAAACTTCAACAGCTAATGTTAGTCAAAACTGCCTGCAAGCTTCTCCTGACTCCGGTAATTTATATACTATGCAAAAGAAAGTCACGTGGTCATAACTCAATCGTTAGCCTATTTTTCCAAAAACGCCTGCTACGGAGCCATAACGTGAGATAAGGTAATGGAGCCACTGTGCCACTGTCGTTCAATAAGTAACTTGCTTTCAGACACTATTTATTCTCAGTGTCCCCAAGTTTGGATATATTGGTGGTAGGGTGCAACAGCGTAAATTTCCGTTTTGGGATTACCACTAGAAATCGCAAAAGCCAGAAATTTGGGGTTTTAAATTAACATGTCTAAATGTTAAGTCTATTCTGAAAATCAATGCTAGTTTTACCTCTCTTGTCCTGCTGTGTCCCAAAGCTGAAGGTGGATTTTGAAGTTTCTCTCAGTTTCTCCATCAGCACCTTTTCCTGTATACATCTGAACCCAACCAGAGAACAAACCTCTTAACTGGGTTCCATATATTTTGAGTTAAGAATTATCCTTGTATGTGTGCACCTAAACATAGCATCACTTACCACTCTCTTTTCTCTGAAGTCGATGCCCACTGTTGTTGTGAACTTGCGGTTAAACTGGTTGTCGGTGTACCTGTAGAGGTAGGTGGTCTTTCCCACCCCTGAGTCGCCGAGTGCCAGCAGCTTGATCAGATAGTCATAGTCCTGGTCAGCCATTGTGCAGCTAAGTGCTCAACCTGCCACAGAGTGGAACTCACAGTACACTGCTATGCTGTTTTGATAATGAACCATAAGAGTTTAGAGAAAGCTTGCACGTTCACAACATTTAAAGGGTGAGCAAACTAGAAAAGAAAGGTGAAATAGTTCCACCTAAGCTGCAGTTTGAGGGCGCAGGACCATAACCATCACGTAGACTTATTGGGACGTCATAACTCCCAACTCATTAGGCTTTGATCTGAGAGGGGGTAGCACATGACTAGAGTTGGCTTCCACATGAGCAGTCAAATGTCTTGCCAGTGTGTTCACACTTTGCTGAGTGAAAAACAGAGCCTATTTGGAAGACAGACCTCTTTATATTAACTATGGACATGGCAGACAGCTCAACACTGCATGACACAAAATCCGATTTGATTATGCAAGAGATGGTTGAGATGTCCCATGGGCCAAAACAAACCTGAACACAACTATTTGTTTTCTTTAGCATATCCACAATTCCAGGGTGCATTCAGGAAAAATGTATGGTCAACTCAGATTCCTGCACCACAGCAGTGACAGTACAAGGGATACTACCATTAAATCTAGAGTCATTTCCCAAGTGCATGACTAATGGTATTAGATTTTTTGCAATCAACAGAGTGAGGAGACGCTGAGTTACAAATCCTTTAACCTGCAGCAGTTTCTGTCCTGATTTGACAAAACACCATTCAAAAAGTATGTTGGTGATTTCCTCAAATACCAACTGACAGTTTCACAGGTCCCTTAAAATGACAACAAAAAGTAATATTTATCTTACCAGTCTATCTGCAGGAAGTGCCAACGCCCATTCAGATGTCGCTCAACTCGTCCTGATTGAATAAGATAATCGCTATCATGATGCGATGGCACATCCTGAACCTTCCCCCCCCTTCTTACATGTGATCCAAGGAGGAGTTTCGAGCCAGCAACAACCAAGTGGGGCTGTGCTTACAGACCTTGTGTTTTCCGGTATTTTACATAAGGGAAAAAAAGGCTCTTTGAAAACTTGATGTCAACAAATAATGTGATCCTCTGTGGATTTCAGGGAAAATCGTCCAACCAAGGGTCAGGGGCTTTACTTCTTGAGGCTAAGAAAAGTAATCCTGCTTCTCTCACCAAAGTGAAAACAATATGAAAACAATAAACCTGAAAGCGAGAGACTTAATTAAGGCCCCCTAAAGATTTTAGAATTTAGTTTTAGCTTTGTTTACAAATGGACATTGTAACATAATATGGTCACTTCAGGAAAAAGGGGATTTCACACATTATGTCCAAGTCACAGAAAACCCAAGCAGTTTGTACAGTACAGTTTTTAAATCATTATTAAGTTTTATAAACAATATATTCTTATTTCCAAAACAGCAACTAATATACATATTAACAGTGACAAATAGGGCTGGGCAAAAAAACAGAAACATCTTACCAAACAACTTGAAATAAAGATCAACTTGGTCAAGCTTACATTTTTTTGTTCTGTACTATTTGGGATTGTCAGAGATGCTAATCAAACGTTACCAGTAATTGATGACAAATTCCCTTAATAGTTTTTTCCAGAAATCAGTCCTACATATCTGTGTAGCTGTCTTTTTTAGTTGGATTTACAGTAGTGTCAGCAAAAACCCTAACCAAACTGTTTCTTGCTAAAGAGACATCATAGAATACTGTTGAATGTTTCTTTTATTTTGTTTACTCCGTGTATATATATATTACGATAACAACTGAAAAGGTCTTTAAGATAAATAACATAACAACCAAATAAGAGTTTGTTTTCATCATAAATTACCTTAAGCAGAAGTTATGTGTCCCTCTCTAACTGGGTTTGAAATACTTGAACAGACTGTTTGCATGGCTGCCTTTTCCTGCAGCCTTTCTGTCTTTGGTCATCAAGCTTCTCCCTGGTTTCCTGGATGAGGCCGTCTTCAGGATAGGCTTCTGTTGCTTCCATTCAGACATCAACTCCCTCTGAACGTCCAGCGGAAGCTCAGAAAACACCTTAGGGTCCACATTTCCTGGGAACTCACAGTCAGAAGACTGGGGGAATGACGGTCTCCCTTCTTCCATGACGTTTTCTTCTGGAAATACGTATGTGCCTTCAGGCCTGTGGGGATTTACAGTGGTTGGCCTGTTAGATGGAACCAATTTTTCTGCAGCTTCTTTTATGTCTTTAATTGTTTGCGAGTCTGCAAATGACTGTGGCGACTTGTTTTTTGTTATGTAAGGGGCATTGACTGCAGATGAACTTGATGAAGTGCCAGGTAAAGGGTTTGCAGAGGCAGGAGATAACAACTCCTTCTGGATTTCTTCAGGGAGAAGCCAGAACACTTCGGGGTCAACATTCGGGGGCAACCGGTGTGCGATATTTGTTGCTCCAGGGTCTGACCTCGCTGTGCTGCAGGATACTCTCTGAAGCAAAGGGTCTTCTACAGCAACAACAGGGCTCTGTTTTCTTTTAAACCCATGTAATGCTGCCTCCGAGCTATGAGGGCTTTTTGTGGTTACTGTCTTTTGTGAGGTAGGCTCAGTAATAAAACATGGCGTGCTGAACTGATGATCCATGCAGTTAGTATCGCCACTCTGAGAGGATTCATCCTATTGGAGAATAAAGGAGAAGGGGGACAGACACTTTCAGGAAATTCAGAGTACTAACACACTATTTCTAAGAAGAGAAAATCCTGTAGGCATCACATAACACAGTGCGAAGGAATAAAATCTCTTCAGCATTGAGTAAGCATAAAGCAGGGCTTCTGCAGGATTCAACATGTTTAATTTAAGACATTTTAAGACATTTTTAATACAGCATAAATTGCTATTTAACTGTTTCTTGATCATTCCATCGAAAGTCAATTAAAAATAGTTAATTTCCTTTTTACTGGTTCTACTTTAATGTACTGCAATACCGCGATAATAAAAAGGAACCTGAATTCAGTACATCTTAAAATCTTTCCACTTTCCTGCAGATGCCCTGGTGAAAATGAAGATACCATTATCTGAACAGTAATAACGAGGCAAGCCAGATAATAATGGATTACTTCACTGCGCTACCTGGTGTTGTGATGAGAAGATTTGTGTTTTTCTGGCAGACGTGCTGTGTGTGAAAAAAGATTTAATGGAGCCCTTTCCGCTGACCGCAGCTCCTTTGCTCTGCAGGTTACTGAAGCAAACGTTAATGAGGGTGAGGTGGAAGGCAGCGCTGCTGTCCACCATCTTGTGGAAGAGCTTCATAGCCAACGAGGCCAGCTGGACCACAGTGTCATCACTGCTGTCTATAGACAAATAACAGAAAGAAACACATTAATGGCACTTTCGGAGAGCAGAACAGCTTTTAAAGGTGTTGCCTAATGTAATGAGTCAAAATTGGCATGTTGTGTGAGTTAAAGTTTGACTTCAGCAGACAATATTGTTGCACTTATGGCATTTAAAAGCCAACAAATCATGGTGCACAATCTAGCTAATGTTTAAACCCTTTGAGGATAGAGTGAACTCCATAGTATTGAGGCATAAAGATAATGTAATTGAGTGCTGTATTCAACTGAAAACAACCAAGTACATTCATGGCAACCAGTGCTAAGGGCCAAATACACTCAAGCATTTTTACGGTGAGTGGAAACTAGGGATTTAACGATATGATAATGTAACCTCTAGGTTATAGTGAGCATAATTATCACAGTTTTTGGTATCATGAAGGTATTAAAAAGTGTGTTCAGTGCCTTTAGCAGCGACTTTTTTCCTGCACGTTCTGCAGACATGACTATCTTCAAATCAACTGTCCTTTGGCATTCTTATAACCAAAATATGCCCATGCTTCTGACTTAGTCCTCTTAGCCCAAGATTCCTAAGCGCTGTCATCATCTCCTTCCACCATGATTCCAACTTCAAGAAACACACATTGTGGACTACACACTGCGCCTGCGCGGCAACTTCAGGAGACTCGGATGAAGCTGGGAAGGATTAAACACACGGTTTTGGCACCATGGTAATCCACTGTGATAATAATGATATTTTAAATGAAATGTGAAGATTTTTATTGTGGTTTAATGTTACAACGGTAATCATTACATCCCTGGTGGAAACCCTCATAAAGTGTCTACATATGCCATGTTGAGCTTACCAGAGGAGATCTTCTGTCCTATGTGGTTGGGGATTGGACACTGCCGGCTTTCTCGACTGAACCACTTGTTGGTCGCTGAGTATCTACGGATGGTCAGCCGGAAGGTTTGAGGCTGCCTGCCATCTTTGTACATCCTAGTTTACAAACAGATGATAAGAGGTTAGATTCAGTGGCCACGAGTCGAGCATAAAAGACTACAATGACAAGTATCTCACCTCTCCACCAGACTTCTCAGGAGTTCTTGAATCTTTTCCAAAACTTCTGTAGTTGATGACATTTTCTTAAAGGAGTCTTCGTCACTGAGAGACTGAAACATGAAGAGGATACTAATTAAGGAAATATATGGTAAAATAGAACATGTTTTCATCAGAAGGGAAAGTAATTAAGAACTCAAAATTACAATGTCAGCAATGTGTATGAGTGTGCAGACCTGTACGAGCGAGTCGACAATTACTTCTATCATAACAACTTTGAGCTTAGAAGACACAGGTCATTTCCGGGATATCCTAGCCTACCTGAGGGGCCCCAGAAAGGACAACAGGTGAGTCATCAACACCAAGGGCCAGATTCTTTAGGCGCTGAGCGCTGGGAACTCCAAACTCTCTAATCAAGTCATTCAATGGGAAGAGCTGAAGGTCTTTCACGCTGACCAATCCTAGGGCTTGAAGTCTCTTAGCAGTTTGGTGACCCACTCCTAAACATACATGATGGGACAACGATTGTATTGTCAGGGATACTTTATACAAGTGACATGGGTCAAAAACACATTAAAGAGCTTTCAATTGAAAAACATTAAAGCAATACTGCACACAAAAGTGGTAAGTGCAACAAAGTTACACATAAGCTGAGGTAAACATTTATACCTGGTACTTTGCGGACACTGCTCAGACAGCCCATGATGTCACTGACGTTCTCTGGCAGAAGGGTGGTTTGCTGATTGGGTTTGAAGGTGCCCGACACTAGTTTGGCCAGTAGCTTGTTTGTGGCAATGCCTGCGCAGCCAGTCAGACCCAGTTTGCTGTGGATAACTTCTCTCAGCTCTGCTGCAATGTGTGAACCTAAAGCCAACCTCGGATGATCACTGGGTTTGACATTTGCACCTGGGCAGGAAAAGAAAAACAGAAATGTACCTGTGGTTGTGTAAAACTAACGTTCTTTAAGAGAATCCAATAAGTTAACGTTTCCTGTGGTGGGAAACTGAGAGTGCAATGCAAATATTTTACAAGTGGCAGCTTCTTGGCTTGTTTCATATCTCATTTCCTGGTTACCATGGGCCAGATGTACATCAATGTACAGAAATACACCAGAACAACAGGTGTGACTTACTTAAATGGTTGTAGATATGTCCTTTGAACGAAAGGTTGTTAGACTCTGGCGTCCGTGCAAGCCTTCTTTCTACCATATGTGTAATGTCCACAAAGTTTTCATCAAATCCAAGCCTCTCTACCAGTGGACAGTAGGACATCAGCAGCTCTAAATGATGACACAAAAATGTAAAGAAAGAGGAGCAAAGAAACATAAAATATACAGGATAATATTTTGCCAAATAGTTTTTAATAGCTATCAGAGAATAGAGTGAACTTGTTGCACTAATCTGTGAGCTATAATGTGTATGGGGACATTAAAAACAGTAATAGTAATAGCGCAGCAAGACAGTGAGAATTTTTTTGTTGAAAATGATACTCACATGTTTTCTCACTTACAAAATGTCTTGTTTTTGAATTGCATTCTGACTTCTAAAAGTTACTGTTAGTGTCTAGACAGAATCTCTGGCACTATTTCTGAGAGACTGATACCAAAACCTGATACATTTGTTGTTTTGTATGGATGTTTTAAAGCTTCCTAAAGTATTCTCTGTTACTACCAAACAGTAAATTGGCACACATATAAGAGATCAGATTGTGAGAAGAGATTTATTGGTAACATCTTTTTATTGAGGGTGTTTACTGTGGATTTTTACTAAATGATAAATCCTTTTCTAAATACTGTACAGTTTGTATGAGAATACAGCTCTATTTACCGAGCATCCTGCATACCTGTCAGCTTATAGGACATTTCTCTGTAGTGTGTCAGGTCTTCTCCTTTAACCAGCACCAGCTGAGGACATCTCTCCTTAGCATCAGTCACAGACATCAGCTTGGTGACACCCTGATCTCTTGCCACATAGTTACATGTGACTATGATGTATTTCTGCTGAATACCTGATGATTTGAGAAACATTATTGAACCATAAGAGTATTCTTTCACCTTTTATTCCTCCTCCACAGAGGATATTTTGTATTAAATCAGTTTACCTAAAGGGACTTCTCTGAGGGCTGGGTTTCTGATCATTTCAACCTGAGCATAAAAGCAATCCAGGTCAAAATGCAGAATGACTCTGTGTGCAGGTGTTGTTCCGGATGTCTTATTGAGGCTTGGACCTAAAACAAGAGATCATTTACATACATTAATTACCATATGACACGGTGTTAGACAGAGCCGTGTTTCTATTTGAATGTCCAAAAGCCAGAAAAACTGTCCAAACTGTAAAGTTATCCAAAGCCTATCCCTGTCTTCATCCTTTACCAGAAACAGCAGCGGGGCTGAGTGAGATTGAATCCACGAAACTGTTCTTCCATTCGGTGTCATCCTCTTCCATCTCATCCTCGCTGTTAGCCATTTCAAACAACGCAAATTGTAAGTGTTTTATAGATTTTGATCTATCCAATTTTAGACTGGTATTGTTGTGACTACGATATGGACAGTGAATCACTAGCTGTCCTATCCTCGTGTAGGTCCCACTTCCGTTTGATGCAGCGGCGCCATCTGCCGGCGCGGAGGGATTAGCTACGGCGACACAATGGACTTCTGTCAACTCTCGTTAGTTTTAATATTATTGTTTTTTTCGGTGATTAAACTACTTTCATCTCCAGAAAAGCTTGAAAAAGTTACATATTCAGGGACACATTTTTAAAATTTGTTTTAGTTGACTTCATTGTCGTCTCGCGACCGCTTGCAACCTGAACAGAGCCTATATAAGCGAAGCTGACATCACGAGCGTTTCATTTGCAGCCTCCGAGGCTCAACCTGTTGTACGACGGTTAATTAATCAAACGAAACGGTTTTTGCGTATTTTGAAAAGTGGCGTTTTTCCTGATGTTTCCCTCGTCTGGCCTCTTTGCTTGTATACATTGTCCTTTTTCAAAACGTGGGCATTGTGAGCGGCCTCACTGTTTGTACAAACATGCCACAGAATTGCGGGATACGTTTGGTGCCTCGTATAAACCATCGATAGTTGTTGCAGGTTAGTGTTTTTCAGGTGTTCCTTAGCTTTGTGTCTTTAGCCTAAAAGTTTGCAATTGAATATACAAAGTAATTCATGAATAAAGTTGGTTAAATCAATTTCAAACTTTTTGAACAAGATTGAAGATGAAGCAATCACATTTGTACTAAATTTCTTGCCTTCCTGACGTTTCTTTTGCATTCAAATAAGTGTCCTCATCCTTGTAATGTTAAGTTATGTAGTCTTAAAATGAGGCACATTTGTTGGTCTGTTAGCTTGTTTTTAAACGGTCTTATGGACATAAACAAATTCTTAATTCAGGTGCTTAAATGTGTTCTGAAACACAAATTATGGTTGTGTAGAGATGTTGATTCTACACAGCTACAGTACAGGTCACATCACCAGCACTCCCAGCATCTTATTTATATTTTACTAAATTTTACCCTGTATTATTTTGCACCATAATGCTAATAAGTCCTATATCGTATTGTGTTTGTATAGGACTGCAAAATGTCTATCCAGTGAACAATGAGACCAGAGAAGACGGCCTCCAGGAGCTGGAGCGGATCAACAAGGAAATTGAAACTGTAAGGCATGAGGTGGAGCAGGAGCAAAGACGACTGTCACGCTACCAGACTGTACAGGCAGAGAGCATAAACACTATGCCTAATTTCTCTGTTTCCAAGTCTGAGACTGCAGATAAACATGTAGACATAGGTTCTTATGGGCTGTCTTCATGCACAGACTCAAATAAAACATTCTCCCGAGCAAGGAAGTATGTGGTTGACAACTCAAAACCAAGGACTGACTTGGAGTATGACCCCCTGTCCAACTTTTCTGCTGGCTTACGGTCTTATAGCTCATCAGGTAAAGAGCAAAAAGTGAGAAATGGACCGGGTTCGAAACAAACAATTAACGCTGTACCTTGTGACCAAAAGAAGCCAGTCGCATGTCAGTCGCCGGTTTCCAGATCACCATCTCCAGAGCCATTTGATGACTCCAATGAAGACTGCGTCCTGATTATTGACATTCCGCCCTCGCCTGACAAAAAGAGAGCAAGAGTTCAGAAACCGGTTTATTCTGTTGGTGGCAAATCCCTCCATGTAGCTATGGTTGAGGAATCGGAGGAGGTCCAAACACCTATTTCACATCTAAATACAGAAGCGTGCAAGGTAACATATCAACCTACATCAGTGATGGAAGGCAATAGGGTTTATAGTAATTGCAGTGCTGAAAACAATCACAGTCCATCAAATCTTTATGAAAACAAAGAATGTGAAAATATATCGGTTGATGGAAGTGTAGTTAATTTAACTGGCTGTTTAGAAGACTTGCAAAGTGAAAGTCAGAAAATGACTCACTTTCATGCTACAGAAACATTGCAGACACCTACAAGTCCTCCTGCCACCACAGACCTGCAAGATCAAAACTGGAGCAATCTGGTGGGGGAAAAGGAAGAAAATGTGTTTCAGGTGGAATTGCCTCAGTGTGAGCTGACACATTGTGTTAAGAAAATGAATCCACAGCAGCCACATAATTTTCCACCATCAAATTCACTTTTTTATAAAGCTCCAATTGCTAACTCAGACTTGCCATGCAGACAGCACACCAAGCAAGCCCTGACAGGAGAACAGCCAACTCAGAACAGGGTTAGTAATCAGTGGTCTTCCACAAAATGTGTACCATCAGTGCTGCCGCACAGCCAAATAATGTCAAGCAAAATTCCAGGACAGATTCAGGCTAAAGCTGCTGCACCTGTAGGCTACCTGGCACCAGAAGAAACGGCTTTAGACAGTAGCCAGACTTGGCATAATTCAGCATCAAGTTTGGCCAACAGAGCTGAATTATCTTCAGGATCAACTGAACAGCTTTTCGGGACAGAAAATGAGGCTATAATCATTTGTTCCAGCTCGGATGATGAAAGTGTACTCAACTATTCAGAAATGGAACTGTCTGACAGTGACCCAATGGAGGAATGCTACAGGATCTTCATGGAGGCTAACGAGGATAAGGGAAATGATAAGCAGCCTGAAGTGTCTGTAAGTATGGTAAAGACACTCCAGATCCAAGATGAAAAACTTTGACCCTGTCTAAGGAGCTAATCCCTTTCATTGTCATTTTTAGGTTGGAGCTATGGCTGAAGAGAAACCCAGTGTTAAACCCCAAGCATTGCCTATAAAGAAGAGAGTGGCTCATGAAGCCAAACATACAGAGGTACATGAAATGACTAATCTTAAGTCTCCATATTCATATATGGGGAAGCACTAAATATAAAACGAATATTTCAGAATGACCTTTTTCCTCTGGGCACTACCCTCTTGAGAATAACATTTTACGAATCCTCATGAGATCATTTTAAGCATTTCACTTTTTTCTTTTTCCTGTTCCTTTCAGCAGCCAGTAGCTAATAGCAGACCCCAGCCCCAGGTGCTTGTTCCTTTACGTGTGTCAGGGTTTGCCTCCCAGCCCTCCATCACCCCCAAGATCCAGCAGGTACAGCAGGGAGCCTCCATGTTAACTGCTTCAGTTAAAGGTGGTCAGGCTTTTCTTTCCTCCTGTCAGCGGAAGCCAGACACCCAGACTGCACCTTTTCCTTTAACCCAAAGCCCTGAAAACCTGCAGCCTGCTCCTGTGCAAAATAGTAAGCATCTGTTATCTGTTGGGGATAAGATTTATTAGGGTCATTCTTTAAGAAAGATTAGTTAAAATGAACATCAAATAGTGTCACAAAACAAAAGGAAAATTAAGAAACAATTTACTTAATTATCTAATTCCAAGGTTGAAGCCTTTATTCAATTAAAATATTAATTCTCTCATGTGTGATGTTGACATTTTACCAGTAAAACATCTGTAGACCTACATACAGTCTATGTAGATCAAGCAGCATTTACTTCCTGTGTTTTGTATGCAAATATTTTGTGTATATATATATATATACACTCACCGGCCACTTTATTAGGTACCCCATGCTAGTAACGGGCTGGACCCCTTTTGCCTTCAGAACTGCCTCAAT
>NC_048411.1:22645532-22654926 GCF_013103735.1 Etheostoma cragini
ATATATATATATATATATATATATATATATGTGTGTGTGTGTGTATATATAATATGCTGAAGTAGCTTATGCTGTTTTAGTAGCTTTTCCTTAATGCATTACAGCTGCATAAATGTTTGTCTTATTCCATAGCTTACATGAACTACATATCTTTGGGAACTGCCGTGATCGGAGTAGGCAACAACTTGCACTTGATCCTCCCTGAGGGCACGTTCCCCCTGCCTGTCACTTCCAGTTCCAGCCAAGTTACTTCAGTGCTAACCCCACTCAGTCATGTATACACTAGCACTGCTGCTGTGAGACAGATTTACAATCCAACGGCAGTTACCCCTGTGCAAAGATACCGCACCACAGCACCTGTTCTCATTCCTGCCCCGGCACGCAAACCTTCACTGAGCTCAGCTTTGTCATCGGCACATTCAAGTCCAGCGGTTTCCACTACTCCTCTAGCTGCTGTCCATTCTACTGTTAAGGTGAGAAGTGACAAACAGCCTTTTTTGGGGTGATTGTGAAAGACTTGAATAATACATTTTATTTGTTGGCGCCTTTCAGGACATTTAAGGGCACCTTACATGCGTGAATAAAACAAAAATAGAAGCAAAACAAAAATTATCAGTAGTTAGATAATGTAGTAAGTAAAATCAAATTGAACTAATGACTGGTGTGAGTTAGACAGGTTTGTTCTGCTAAATAATGAATTTTATTCTTTTAGGCAGTGCCCACTAAACGGAAATGGAAGCAGCAGTGTGAGGCCGCTAAAGACAAAGTGCCCCATGACATCCGACAGCGTTATGTCAACATGTTTACAGAGGAGTTCCTGAAGACAACAGCCAATGTTAATGATGCCTTTGAAAAGGTGAGTTTGTGCCACTTAATTTTATCCTACATTGCAAACTACTCTAGATTTTAATTTCTGTCCCTGTTATTGTTTACAGGCACTTGCTGAAGAGAAGGCTGTGTATAATCGCAGTGTGAACAAACTCAAATATCTGAGTGTTGCAGTGAATGCACTGAAGAAGCTGAAGAACCAATATGCTGTTGCTGCTAAAGGTTGACAATTTCTTACAAACACAAAAAACGTCTTTGTGAAATATAACAAAATATAATTTATATTTATTCAATTTACGTTTTTCTGGTGCAGATGAAAATGAAGTCAACAGCCAAAGATCCAAAGGAAACATTCCTCTTAATTTGAAGAATTCTAGAGAAAATGGTGAGAATTAGTTTTTCAATAAATGTGTCATTTTATTCAAATATTTTGACGTCTTAATTTTTTTTTTCTCCAGCAGATATGTCCTTTTATGAGAGTTTGAAGGACTATATTTTGACTGAGGAAAAGCTGGTTGAGAGCAACTATCCTGTCCCTCACCCAGAGAAACCTGGTTGGGCTGTTCTTTTTGCTGACAATAAGAAAGGCAGTGCGGACCGTAAGTAAAAACATATTCTCCCTGAATAGACAGTTTGATGCTGTTCTCATATTATATCACTAGAGGGCAAACTTAACCTGTGGTTTACTAAAATGATTGTTTCTCTTTAACACATTTCACAATGATGATGTGCTTCCACTGTTGATTAAAGCCTTTAAGAGGATCTGCTGTCGATGTGGCGCTACATACTCTGTGAACCAAATGGGCAAACACACCCGTAAAGAGGAGTGTAATTACCACTATGGCAAAGGAGTTACAAAAAAAGGTAATGTTTCAAAGTGTTTACCATACAGCTTACACCATCTGATGTGAAAAACGAGTCAATTATATTACTATTTACTCTAATTTTAATATTTCCATCTTCACATTATCTGATCTATGTTCTTAAACGTGCATTATGCTTCTACGTAACATCAAGTCATGGCTACGTACTGTATGTAGGTACGTGGCGGCACGGACCCTACGCCGTAGCCTGATGTGCAACTCTCAAAAAATGTAACTACGTGTTGCTACAACGCACGTCGCTTGGCCGTGGCTTGGTAGCATTTAATTTCCTTGCACTCATTTCCTGGTTCTCCTTTTCCATAAACATGAAATCAAAGACAGTGTTAACTTTTCCTGCTACAGATTTCCCACCGTGATTAGAAAACGCAGGGGAGACACTTCTCTCACTAAAACTTAAAGTCGGCTAGTCACCGGCACTCTCTCACTTGCTCAACCACAAACTTCCCACGTGCGCACACACATGCCAGTCTTGCTATTTTCTAAAAGAGGTCATACTATACGCTTCAGTTTAATGCATGTTTTTAGGTTTTCACCATAGAGTGGCACTTGTAATTTCATTGTATGTACTTAAAATTAGGATTCTGATTTATTGTATACATTTTTGAACCGTTAACAGTGCCAGGTGGAGTGGAGACCCGCTACAGTTGCTGTGAGGGAGTCATGGGAGCACCTGGATGTCAGGTGTTTAAGGTAGGAAAAGACACAGTGAGAGATTATTCCATAACTTGATTCTTTCCTAAAACATTCACAAATAAATTAGCAGGTCAATGTCTGATTTTCATTCATTTTCTATGTCTTCACCAGTTGCATGTCCATGATTCCCTCAGCCTGAATGGGTTTGTTTCGACCGCCCCCAGACATGCCTCAGATAAGATTTGTCCTGGGGTCTACTCCTTGAATTGTGAAATGGTAATTAGCTTTTCTTTTAAATATTCCTAATTTTCAGCAACAAACACCAACTTATTTGTGGAAGTTTCATTAGAATTCAAGATTAAAAATGATGATCTATAACAGCAAATCTAAGTTACTTTAAAGTAATACTGACATATTTAAAAAAATACTTTGAAGTGCCCATATTATGGTCATTTTCAGGTTTTTAGTTGTATTTTGAAGTTTTACTAGAATAGGTTTATATGGTTTCATTTTCAGAAAACACCGTTTTTATTGTACTATACATTGCTGCAGATCCAGTTTTTTTTGTTTAGGTCTCTATTTTAGCGTCAGAGTGAGACATCGTACTTCTATGCTATCTTTGTTGAGTTGCACATGCACGGTAGCTAGGTAAGATCACATCAGCTAGATAACTCTTTCTCCAACTTTGGTCAGTAAAAGGCAGGATTAGCTGGGAGCCTTCTTCTAAACGAGGGCACACTTGTGGAATACCTGCAGAACTGGAACATGTAAGTAGTTCTTTTGTAGATTATAGGAAACTTGTGTGTTTTGTAGCAGTGTGTTGCCATTGTAAACAAGCTAGCATGCTACAGTTAGCCACTTATTCTCAGCTAGTGACGTAGAAAGCCGTGCAGATTTTGAACAGGTCACCTGGAGACTGAAGGCAGAGGTCATCCACAAACCTGTATCTAACTCAAACCAGAATGGATAGTTGATTTTTATTTTCTTTTTTTTTTTTACAAGTTTGTATGCGGTGGAAGCACCAGAGACACAAAATAACACCCCACATTTTTTTCATAATATGGGCACTTTAATAGACTGTATCATCAATACCAGATCCTCTTTGTTTATTCCAAAACAATTGTGTAGTTGTTCGCTGATCTGCACATATACCTGATATCAAAACAAATAAACATAAATTAGAGGGTCTGTGGGTGGTAAATCATTTTTCATATTTATCTGGCCTTGAGTATGCAGTTAAAAAAAATAAATACATTGTATATTTATTGTCTTATAGTGTTACACTATTCATGGTCTGGAACTATCTAGAGTGACGGTGGTCAACTCTAGTCTGCATGTTGTCTACGACACCTTCGTCAGACCTGAAAATGAGGCTATCGACTTTAACACCAGGTAATTAGATACTTGGCTATGTCTTTCTTCCTTTTTCCCCCAATACCAAACATGTTCTGTAAACCTACTTCAAACTCTATGCCCCCTCTGGTAATTAACCAAAACTGATGTGGAGATGGCAAGAACCTGAAAATGCACACTAATGCGCTTGCGCTATATCTAAAATTAGAATTTAGAGAAAATATAGATATACACAGTTAAAGCCAATGGTCTTGCTGAAAGGCACTGGAAATTGACATTACAATACCACAGATATAATTTCCGCACATAACGAATACAGGGTGATAAATGATGGAAATGGTAAAACTACTGTTTATCAATTAATTTGAATCCCCCAACTGCTCTATCAGCCTGTGTGACATTTTACTTGTCAAGGTTTTCAGGCATCAGTGAGGAAGATGTGAAGGGTAACTGCACCTCCCTCACAGAGGTGCAGAAGACCTTATTGAGCTTCATCAGCGCCGACACCATTCTCATTGGACATAGCCTGGAAACTGACCTCTGTGCCCTGAAGGTGACTATTTTTTTTATTTAATTTTTTTCTTCAACATTATTTATCTCTTCATTTGCATATATTTTCCAACAGCTAACATGTGCTTTTGAACCAGCACAGGGTTTTTCATATGAAACTGAAACCAAGAAGAGCAGAGTCAGCCACTTTCAACATGGCCATCTGCTAATTTTTCTGCAAAGAGCCTTTTTGATATTTCAGCAGTATCCCTGTTCATATTTGAACTTAAAGGCAGCGTTTTGTATTTTTTTGTTTTAAAACAAATCGCATAACCTCAACTTTTATTATTCCACAGGACCATATTAGCGTAATGTTCTAGATTGGTGATTAGTAAGGAGATGTGCTTTTTATAATATATATTATAGGGCTGCATGATTGAGGAAAATATGCGATAATGTTTGTTTTATATATATCTCTATCTCTATATATATCTATCACCACTTATAGTGATTTAACATCTAAAGTGCAGTATCTGGGTTATAAATATTGCAGCCCTAATGGATTATTGATAACCTGAATGTAAAAGGTAATAACTCAAATACCTCATGAGAAAGTAAAAACTCTGAATGAACTGGGTAATTGCAGCAACAAATCTTGGTCATAGAAGGTTGAATGTAAGTGGATTTGGGAAGTAAGACTTTTAAAAACAACACAAGCAAACTAGGCTTTAAAAATTGCAAGAATATTTTGTGTCAAAAGAAAACTATTATTAATCATGAAAACAAATGCCAGACACATAACTGCCTTGACTAAGAGGATTTGTGGCCAATAGATGAACTGGTGTATAATGCACATAAGGGGTTAACAAATGCTAGTTTGCATTCAACATCATATGACCCATTTTGGTCTGACATCTGCTGGTTTGCCATGGCCTTTGTCCATGGTCTTTGTTTTTTTTTTCCGCCTGTATGCTTGAGTTATTTTCACTTTTCCAAAGAGGCTACCCTAGTAAAGCGCTTCAGATATCTTCCTCTTTACTCTAGTTGCTCCATGGGGTGGTAGTAGACACATCAGTGGTTTTCCCTCACCGTCTGGGCCTCCCTCACAAGCTGACTCTCAACAACCTCACTGCTGAATACCTCAGGAGGATCATCCAAGAGAGTGGTCAGTCATCACGGAAATTTGCTGTCAAGTGTCTATTTTACTTTAATGTCCACTAAGTTAAATTCCAATACATCTGGAACAAAATCTAACTTCAAATAAAGAAATGGATAATGATCAGACAACAAAATTTGGGTGTAAAGACCAAAATGTATGAAGTTGCAACAATGTAATTTATGTATAGCCTATGCATACCTCCGCAATGTATACATTTATTTAAATACACCGTTGATGTTTCTCCCAGTTTGTGGCCACGACACTGCAGAAGACGCTGCTGCTTGCATGGAGCTTATGTTATGGAAGGTCAAAGAAGATGGAAAACTGAAAAAATGATGGAAATAAAACATAATCGCCACACTGTTCATAAACAAAAAATGAAATGGTTGTGAAAATTGGAATGTCACATGTTCTGATGAAATTGGAGGGCTACTTTTTTTTACTTGATTAAATTACTTAATTTATGTTAATACAATATTTTCTGTATGCTAAATTTTGATTTAAAGCCCATGTTTCCATGCCTGTATAAATATTTTTGAAAACCTGAAGGAGTGGGGTGTCATCAGTATTATCCAAGTAAAGGCACATAATGAAATTCCTTTGTGTGTTTGTTATTTACTTTTTTTTACTACAACTATATCAGCCAATTAACATTTAATGTCTAATTGGCCTCAGGTGCAGTAATGCAAATTTGTGCACAGGTGATACAGGAGAGTAATTAAGTATTTGCACAGAATGAAAATGGATACTAATTGTCAACGTAGAGGCTAAACATGTTTTAACTTCAGTTTTCAGGCTAGGCTGCGTGTAACTGAGTTCATGGTGACCAAACAAATGAAACAAATAACACCTTGCATATAGTACATTGTTTGGAGTTTTACATGAAGACACTTAGTTCAACTTTTTATTCATTTGCTCAATTGAGTTGCTCAAAGTAGTGACCATTGTCGGACCCAAGCCATATGTCATAATCCAGGGCATCATGGTTACATTACATTATTTTGACCAACAGGACAACCAGGCGGAACATTTCTTTATAATTTCGGTTTCTATTCTGCCTTTCTCTTAGTCTTTCTCTTTCTGCCACAGCACATCCAGAAGCAGAATCTGCAGGTCTTGATGAAGAGAAATAAGATGAACATCATGATGGTGAGGAGGAAGGCAAGGACATCCAGGCTGTGATACTGGTACCAGGTGAGCTCATGGGCCTGAACCCTCAGATGCTTTGCACCTTTATTTCTCATGGTGTACTCAATCCAGAATACTGCTTCATCCCGAGGACTCATTGGTCTGTCGTGGTGGATACTAGACAGCTGCATGACATTGTCCTTGTACCTTTGAATGTGGACAGACAGGTGAACATGGGAATTATTGCATTGACATTTTTATATATATACTTCACTTTCTTAGTCTTACCAACAATGGGTTTAAAAGAAAAAAAAGAGTTAATTTTTTTTGTTAGTCTTCCCCATGTGAAATTCTAAGTAATGACAACAAAACTGTCAGCGTGTCCAAATGATACAATTTCTTCTGTGATAGTGCACCACCCCCAGCCCTCCTACATGCAGTTGCTAGAGGCCAAGGTGGACACAAAGGATGAAAAAAAACATCACTGACTTCAGAAGAGGTAATTATCTTCACTTGAGTTTGAGTAGAGTTTGAGTTTCTGGACAACACCAGTTTCTGAACATAGCCATACTGAGAAATACAGAGAGAGTTCTGTGAAGCTGATAATCTTAATTAGCTTTGTAAGTACTTATTTGGTAATGGCTTGAATGTAATGGACGTCCATCAATACAAAAAATTGACGCACTAAAGATTTAAAACTGAAATATCTAACAGGAAAGCCCATTTACTAGAGGAAACGGCAATTCAGTGGTTTTATAATTTCTTTGTGACCTTGAAACTTTGTAGTGTTAATTGGACTGACATACTGCATTAGACCATGGCTCTTTTATGGCATGTCGTCAATCTTGCTTTTGTATTATTAATGTGAGCTCTCCAAAATGGTAAGAAAATGAATTTTCACCCAACTAGCCATCTATTTCTTGTTCATCTGTTTATCAGGGCTGAGTCATGGTGTATGGTTGCTACCCCGGGTCTCCAACCAGTTGGACATGCTTGCAAAACCTCCACACTGCAGGAGGCATTCTGATCAGATGTTCCAAACCACCTCAGCTGGCTTCTTTTGACACAGCAGCTCTATTGTGAGCTCTATATCTTTAAGTCTGAACCCAGCCACCCTGCGTAGGAAACGTTTGGCTGCTTGTACCTCTCTCACCATCTAAAGCATATAACCAAAGATGAGGGTTGGAATGTAAAATCAACTGGTAAATTGAAAGCTCAGCTCTCTTGACCACGATGGTGGTAACTGGTACAACACCTCTCACTTGTCATCAAGACTCCAGGACACTTGAACTCCTTCACTTGGGGCATTAACTGATTTCCAAGGGGAGCAATCCAATGTTTTTTGGCCGTAGACTTAGAAATGCTTACTCTTTCTCACTCCTTGTTTTTGACTCCTAACTAAGAATACAGACACAGCTTTTACTCCCAGGGGCACACTAACCCTCCACTACGATAAGCTGACGATTCTTCAAGGGGAAGTTTTTTTTTTAATACCCTAAAACAGACCAAGTGCAAATAAGTAAAATAACTTACGATTTTTCATTGATGACAGCATTGATTGCATCTCCAAGGTCCTCGGTCTTCATGAAATTCAAGTCCACTATAATTCCAGCTCCCTTAGCCTTAATATGGACCATGTTGTCTGGCTGGTCAGCAAACATGGGGATGCCTACCATGGGAACACCGTGGTAGATGGCCTCATAGATCCCGTTTGTGCCACCATGGGTGATGAAAGCTCTGGTTTTGGGGTGACCTTTTAGTTACCAAACAACATGAAACTTACATTATTATCATTTATCCAATTAAAGCAAGCTGTTCATATACACATCTTTTTACTTTAGTATGATGTGACAACTATAAATGTAATGAAACTGAATATTGGCAAAGGGTTGTGTGTGGGAGCAGGCTAGTTCAGATCACCCAGAGAGTTTAGAAAATTACATAAAAGTGACAACAGCAGCCCCTACCTCCAGAATTTGTGCCATGAATGTCAAACTCATGGTGGCGCTAGAGGAAAAGTTATTAGAATACTTGTATATTGTAATACAGTACTGTCTGGAAATCGTGGATATGAAATCCCAGCTTGTAATAGATGTTAAGATTGTGTAATGATTGAAGTGCTTCTTTTTGCAAAAAAACAATCTTCATAAACTATTCTGTTTTCTCTTCTACTCTATGTCCTTTTAGGATTGTGCACTGTCAAACACAAAACTCAATATTTAAAAGTCAAAGTAATTACGTTTACTGTTAAAAGCTTTTATGAAAGCTAAACTTGCCCAGCTCAATATTTAAAAGTCAAAGTAATTACGTTTACTGTTAAAAGCTTTTATGAAAGCTAAACTTGCCCAGTAGGTCATTCTGAGGGATCCAGTCGTATATTCTGGTGTTGGCACCCAGAGTTGCTGGTTTTTCTCCACTGTATCTCCACAGCACCTATAAACAGCAAAAACACTTTTAGACTTAGAAACACAGTTTTAATTGGAGGTCATAATATACGGTAAAGCACCTCTGTTTTGTTCCAGTAAAAGTAGCACTAAAAGACGACCTTTGATGGTTAGATTTTCTATAAATGGGATTTGTCATTTATTTTTGAAAATCACAACTCCACCCCTTTAATAAAATTTTAAATTGTATATATTGTTTACACTTCTGATTGTTTCTCCTTCTTACATCCTGTTCCTTACATCTTGTTCCCTGTTCAATCAGAAGAAATGCCATGTTGTCATAACTTTATCACCATGTATCACCAATGACTACAAATAGTGTGTTACTGCTGATCTCTTACCTTATGATAAGCTAATAGCTATCATAACTTTTAACTCTGCAGTGAGATTGTGAGAGTTTGTGCTCTTACCTTTTGTGGGATCTGAGCAAGGGCTGAGGCTATCATGTTTCCCTTCTCTGTGGTGATGTTCTTGAT
>NC_048411.1:22655026-22656382 GCF_013103735.1 Etheostoma cragini
TGTGCTCTTACCTTTTGTGGGATCTGAGCAAGGGCTGAGGCTATCATGTTTCCCTTCTCTGTGGTGATGTTCTTGATGAATGATCCCAAAGAAAAGACCACAATGCCTGCGTCTCCAGAAGTCTGCACAAACTCCTCCATATCCTGCAATAGGAGTGACATTATCTCACTGTAAACCATCCAGCATTTTCTTTCCTTTCCTCTGCATTTTAATTGCTTATTTTTTTTCATTGTCCAGATCAGGACTTCTGTGAAGGTGTTGTAGTGAAATATTAACAGGCCTGTGATAGTGGAGACAACCTACCTCTGGTAAAGGTTTAGCAGGTCTGCAGTGTATCCCGCCAACAAATTTGAAGTTAGGGAGGAAAGGACGAGGGAATTCAAAATCCCAGTATGTTCGTATCAACCAGATGTCTGCTCTACCCATCATCTCACAGGCACTGGTGGGTGTTCCTGTCTCATTACAAAGGGATGTAATATGTTTTCATTATCTTTTTTTCCTACTTAAAAAATATGAAATTGTCGACTAATGATTAAATGTAATAGCATTGCAATGAATCAAAACCACTGAAATCATCATTGGACTCTCTGTGTTGGTATCCTGTCGCTGGGTTGCTCACCTTTAACTTTGGAGTAATATTTATCTAGTAAATTCCAAAACGCATCATCAATCACGATGTCCTGCAGTGCATAGAAGAGAAAGTTCCACACTCTATCTGAGAAGTCCATTTTGTCAGTCAGTTTGCTCATAGCCCCAGGGACAAAGGAAGGTGGAGCGGGTAGTTGACCACAGTGTCTTTCCCAATTATAGGCTAGGGAAAAGCGCAGGGTAAAGACCAGGGGGATCCCCAAAATCTCTGCTAATAAGTCACTGCCAGGGTAGATGGGGTCAGCCAGGAGAAGGTCATATTTTCCTTCCTTCAGCTTCTTCATGATGGTTTCTGATTTTAGCATGCCGTCCAAATACTTAAAAGAATACTGCAGTTCAACCTTCATTAAATCCATGTATCGTATGTATAACTGCAAGTAGCTCATATGATCTATTTCATACATGGAGAAGCGAAGGTACTCCTCATAAAACTCCTCTATTCTCTCTATTGTGACAGATACGTTGAAGGGTTCATAGCTAAAGCGAGAAGGCTCACTGGTGTTCATGAACATCGATGTGCTCGGCACTAGAACTGTCACCTGGTGTCCCCTGTCGATCAGCGTCTCCAGCACAGGCTTCATGTTAATCCAGTGGCTGCCTTCAGTGTACCAGACCAAAATGTTCCCTCCATTTGCTCCCCATGTCATGCAAAGTAGCAGCAGGACACAAACAGAGAGACGCTGCCCCAGCTTCATAGTGCCTGTTTGT
>NC_048411.1:22656482-22662514 GCF_013103735.1 Etheostoma cragini
TTGCTCCCCATGTCATGCAAAGTAGCAGCAGGACACAAACAGAGAGACGCTGCCCCAGCTTCATAGTGCCTGTTTGTCGAGACAGAAGTGTGTTGTGGCCAGATCCTTTTCCAAAGGTGCTCTAAAAAAAATTAATTATTAACTAATGAACCTGAACTCTGGCTCATAACTCCTTTTCATGCCGCATGGGACATTATGTAAAGACCCACCTAAAGTAAATGGTTAGAGGTGAAGGGCAATAGCTGTAAAATTGACAGTCAGTATTTCAAAAAAGAATGATCCATATCCTGTACAAGAAGCACCCCAACAGGAATTAAAAACAGACTTCAGATCCCCAAGGGATGAAGTGAAATAACACCGACAGATAACTTTTTCAGCTCAATATGCATTGACACATTCAATCTATTTAAATTGCATGGGGGTGCCTGTGCAAGAATTTGAAGGACTGTTTTGACTCAGTGAAGGCTAGTTGAAAGCGACTACCCTTTCTATCTGCAGCCCTTTGCTGCATGTCATTTCCCATTTCAGTTATAAATGTCCTATATAAATAAAGGCCTAAAATGCACAAAAAGTAATTTAAAAAAAAGCAAAGACAATTTGATGCTAATCTTATATTATATCACTAGAGGGCACACTTAACCCGTGCTGTACATTTTGTTTTGTTGGTTAAATCCATCAGGAGGATCAGTTTCAACGTGGAGCTACGCACACTGGGAACCAAATGGGCAAACCCATCCTTACAGAGGAGTGTAATTACACTATATGGAAGGAGAAAGGTGACGACAAAGTTTTATTTTGGTGTTAACTATACTACTTACCCCATCAAACCTGTTACATCCTGCTACACTCTGCTGTGCCCTGCATAGTCCTGCTGCACCCTGCAGTGCCCTGTAACGCCCTGCAGTGCCATGATGTGCCATAAACTTCTACAAATGACTATTTCTACTGTTTCTTTATCTTTTATTGTGACTGTTCTTGCCACTATTCATTACACCACCAACCGGCTACGTCAGACAGTGCCTACCAAGATGGCTAGATCTGTTTGAGGTTTCTTCCTAAAAGGGAGTTTTTCTCTCACCACTGTCACACTAAATGCTTGCTCTTGGGGGTATTACTAGTATTGTTGGTCCTTGTAAATTATAGAATGTGGTCTAGACCTACTCTGTAAAGTTTATTGAAATAACTCTTGTTATGAATTGATACTATAAATACAATTGAACGGAATAAGATCAGTGTACATTTTTAAACTGGTAACAGTGCCCGGTGGACTGGAGATCCGCTTAAGTTGCTGCAAGGGAATCATGGGAGCACCTGGATGCCAGGTGTTTCAGGTAGGCAAAAGACAGGGTGACGGTGATCTGTTAAAAAAAAAATTCTTCACGTAGAACACCAAACCCCAAACCAAACTCCAATTCCTTTGTCAAAATATTACTTTAAGCAAAATTAAAACGAGAAATTTGACCAGAGACATTTTTAGTATAACGGAAGTAAAAGTAATATGGATTTATTAAAGCCAGCATAACTTTGTATAATTGACAGGCGTGCGTGCAAGTGGCCCACTTGGCCTTAGTTGCAGTCATTCAAGCTAGTGCACACCTGACAGCAATCGACGTTATTACAACTGCACACAGAGGAGCTGACAAGAAGAAGGTTCACATGTTGGAATGCAAATACATTATATATGTTGAGGTTAACAATAATGTTTTTTTTCTTCAGTTTATGGTGACAAAGCCAGTGAAAAAAATAGTACAACACATTACATATGATACATTGATGGAGTTTCAAAAGAATACTGTACACTGTAGAGTAATTTCTGTGTCATTTCTCATTTCTGCCCTAATTATTTGTTCAAAGTGACAATTACTGGTTCCGAGCCAATCCAGGGCATTGTGGTTACCTTACATGATTAAGTCAAACGGGACAATCAGTGAGCAAAAAGGTTGTAATTTACTCTGCCTTTCTCTTAGTCTTTCTCTTTCTACCACAGCACATCCAGAAGCAGAATCTGCAGGTCTTGATTAAGAGAAGTAAGATGAACAGAACAATGGTGAGGAGGAAGGCCAGGACATCCAGGCTGTGATACTGGTACCAGGTGAGCTCATGGGCCTGAACCCTCAGATGCTTTGCACCTTTATTTCTCATGGTGTACTCGATCCAGAATACCGCTTCATCCCGAGGACTCATTGGTCTGTCGTGGTGGATACTAGACAGCTGCATGACACTTTCCTTGTACCTTTGAATGTGGACATACAAGAGTGAGCATTGAAATTAATGCATGAATTTATCTTTATGTTTTATACTTTCTTTGGCTTACCAAAAATGGGGTTTAAAAGGAAAAAAGAGGTTCAATTTTTAGTTTAATGTATTTTAAAGCTGTAGTGCATAGTTTATGTCTCCACCGGGAAGAATTCAAAGTAGTGGGGGAAAAAAACTGTCGGCGGGCCCACATGATAAAAGCCTTCTTTGACTGCGCACCACCCCTACCCCTCCTCCCAGCAGTTTCTAGTAGCCAAAATGGACACTGAGGATTAAAAAAAAACACTATTGACTCTTCAAATGAGGTAATTGTCTTCACTTGAGTTTCTGTGGGTAAAAGTTGCCGAAAACACCAGTTTGTGAACATAGATAGATAGATAGATAGATAGATAGATAGATAGATAGAAATACTTTATTTATACAGAAAGAAATGAATGTGTTCAACAGCTTATACACAGCATACATACACATAGGAACACAGAAATATGACGTCCACGCACACATACATACTACAAAAATACAAAGGAAGATATCAAAAGTGTGCCCTTACAGTAAAGAGATTGTAGCATGTTTAAAGGAGCGGTGTGGAAAAATTCAGAAAAGTGCAATGGTATCATAGTGCAAAAGAGTGTCAGTGCAAGTACCTTCCCAGTGCAAATTCTTTATCTGTTCAAGTACAACAAGCTACACAACATAGCAAATATAGAATAATCATTACTTACACGAAAATACTGGTTGATTCCAACACGTAGCTCTGTTTGTAAATTTGGAGTGCTGTCAGTAGACAGAAAAACAAAATCTATCGATGCTGCCTACACGTGTTATCCTCCTGCTAGCGTTAGCACCCAACAGGCTTAAACAGGGCAAGTTTTAAACATGTTTTTAGCCTCTAAACATGTTCAGAAATGTCCTTAAAAGTGCCTACCCATGTGCAGTGATTCCTTCCAAGTGAACACAGTAAATCTGACTGCTGTAGGTGTGAAAGAAATGCATGAGAGTTGTGCTAATTTAGCTCTGTTTAGTTCCTGAGTTGATAATGCAAGGGTTGCTTCGGACCATCTACAAACTACAACACAGAAAAGAGATACAAACATATTTTCAAAAATAAGCATATGCTTATTTTTTAAAAATAAGTGCTGTAGTGGAACTAGTAAGAGACAAGTTATAATAGAGGTAAGTTTGGAGACAATACCTTATTTAATCATTAAATTGATAGCCTACACAATTTAGTTTTATCTCTTTTCTGTGTTTGTAGACGGTCCCTTAGCACTCTATTCACCATCTCAACACCGGAACTAAATAAAGCTGAATTAGAACAACTTTCATACATTTCTTTCACATCTACAGCAGTCAGATTCACTGTTCCCTTAGAATCACTTTACATGGGTAGGCACTTAATGACATTTTAAACATGTTAAGAGGTTAAAATCAAGTTTAAAACTTGCCCTCTCTAAGCCTGTTGGGTGCTAACTGTAGCAGGAGAATAACACAGTGTAGGCAGCACCGATTGTTTTCCTTTTTCTCTCTACTGAGAGCACTCTAAATTTAGACTACGCTGAAATCAACCAGAATTCTCCTTTAACTATACATTGTTACACTACAACAAGCTTATGATTCTTCAAGGGGAAATCATTTTTTAACACCCTAAAACAGACCAAGTGCACATAAGTAAAATAACTTACGATTTTTCATTGATGACAGCATTGATTGCATCTTTAAGGTCCTCAGTCTTCATGAAATTCAAATCTGTTATAACTCCAGCTCCCTTAGCCTTAATATGGACCATGTTGTCTGGCTGGTCAGCAAACATGGGGATGCCTACCATGGGAACACCGTGGTAGATTGGCCTCATAGATCCCGTTTGTGCCACCATGGGTGATGAAAGCTCTGGTTTTGGGGTGACCTTTTAGTTACCAAACAACATGAAAATTGCATTATCATCATTTCTCCAATTAAAGCAAGCTGTTCATCTGCACACCTTTTTACTTTAGTATGATATGACAGCTATAAATGTAATGAAACTGAATATTGGCAAAGGGTTGTGTGTGGAAGCAGGCTAGTTCAGATCACCCAGATTTGAGAAAATTTAGGCTGAAATGCCATGAATGTCAAACTCATAGTGGCGCCAGAGGAAAAGTCATTAAAATACTTTGTCTGGAAACAATGGAAATGAAATACCAGGTTGTAATAGATGTTAAAATTGTGTAATGGTTAAATTGCATGTTTTTGCTAAAGAGAAGGAAAAAAAAAACTCAAAAAGCCTTTATGAAAGCTAAACTTGCCCAGTAGGTCATTCTGAGGGATCCAGTCGTATATTCTGGTGTTGGCACCCAGAGTTGCTGGTTTTTCTCCACTGTATCTCCACAGCACCTATAAACAGCAAAAACACTTTTAGACTTAGAAACACAGTTTTAATTGGAGGTCATTCTGGGTGTCTGCTCTACCCATCATCTCGCAGGCACTGGTGGGTGTTCCTGTCACAATACAAACATTTTATAATATACAGTATATTTAGTGATTAGATATAACAGCATTGCAATGAATGTAATGCACCTTTGTGTTGTTCCAGTGAAAGTAGCTAGCACTAGCTCTAAAAAACACCAAGTCAGCAGATGACATAACACATAACTAGAAATGAACAATAAATACAAAAACAGATGTACAATATGACTGTTTAAACAATAGAAGAAAATTGTTGAATGGTTGAGGGATATGGAAAATATCAGCATATACAGTATAGTTTGTGCAATCGTATATTGTCCAGTATGTACGATAATTGCCGACTGCAGATGGGAAGAAAAAGTTTTGGCAGCCTCCTGCTGCCTGAAGTGCTTCAAAAGGTTTGTGTCAAGGATGGGAGGGATTGGCTGCAATCTTTCCTGCCCGCTACAGGGTCCTGAAAACCCTGTCTGTCTGAACAAGTCGCTAAATTTGTTACTCTTTGCTTTTTAGAAATAAAGCTTAGATCTTCTCAAAAGTTGCTTTATCTAGCGAGAAAATCACCAACACTGCTTAAATTAAAAAATCCTGTGTGTGTGTGTGTGTGTGTGTGTGTGTGTGTGTGTGTGTGTGTGTGTGTGTGTGTGTGTGTGTGTGTGTGTGTGTGTAAAAAAAAAGGTTGGTCTTTGATGGTTAGGACTTTTATAAATGTGATTTGTCATTTATTTTTGAAAATCACAACTCTATCCCTTTTAATTAAATCTTAAATGGTATATATTGTTCACACTTCTGATTTTTTTTTTTCTCCTTGCCTTAGAGCCTGTCCCTTGTTCAATCAGAAGAAAGGCCATGTTGTCATAACTTTATCACCATTTGTTATCACTGACTGCAAATAATGTATTCATGTGTTGCTGCTGATCTCTTACCTTAGGATAAGCGATCATAACTTTCAACTCTGCAGTAAGGTGTTGGTTTCATTGCCAACATGTTATGAAAATCAAATTTACACAAAAAAGCTTACTTCAAATTGGGTAATTCTTCATTGGCAACTTTTATTTTGTTGATTTACTGCCTGTTACCTGTTATCACCTGCAGTTTCAAGTAACGACCTTTGAAAATAATAGTTGCAAGTAAGGACATCAGTCACCCTTTAAAACAGTCCTTGCTGGCAACTCATTTGCCATATGACAATAATGCAACACTGACATTAAAACTGCTTTTAGTGGTCATTCCAGGTCGTTCCAGTTGGCACATAGAGATTGTGCTCTTACCTTTTGTGGGATCTGAGCAAGGGCTGAGGCTATCATGTTTCCCTTCTCTGTGGTGATGTTCTTGAT
>NC_048411.1:22662614-22770886 GCF_013103735.1 Etheostoma cragini
TTGCTCCCCATGTCATGCAAAGTAGCAGCAGGACACAAACAGAGAGACGCTGCCCCAGCTTCATAGTGCCTGTTTGTCAAGACAGAATTGTGTTGTGGCCAGATCCTTTTTTGAAGGTGCTCTTAAAATATAATCATTAACTAATGAACCTGAACTTTGGCTCATAACTCCTTTCATGCCGCATGGGACATTATGTAAATGACCCACCTTAAGCAAATGGTTAGAGGTAAAGGGCAATAGCTGTGAAATTGACAGTATTTCAAAACATGAATAAACCGTATCCTGTAACAGAAGCACCCAAACAGAGAGTAAAAACAGACTTCAGATGCCCAAGTTCTAATTGTTAGCAATGAAGAGATGAAGTGAAATAACATAGACAGAAAACTATTTTCAGCTCAATATGCATTGATACACTCACTTAATCTAAGGAAGTTGCATGGGGGTGCCTGTGCAAGAATTTGAAGGACTATGTTTTGCCTCTGGAAAGGCTAATTGAAAGCAACTACCCTGACATGCAGCCCTTTGCTGCATGTCATTTCCCATTTCAGTTATTGTCCTATATAAATAAAGGCCTAAACTGCACAAAACAATCTTTAAAAAAAAAAGAGAATTTGATGCTAATCTAATACTATCAATATTCAATACTAGCAAATTAAACTCTGATGTGCTTCTTTTGTTTTGTTGTTTAAAGCCATCAGGAGGATCTCCTGTCATTGTGGAGCTACGCACAGTGTGAACCAAACAGGCAAACACATCGGAGGAGTGTAATTATTCTACATAGAAGGTGAAAGGTGATACAGAAATTTTATTTTTCTGTTAACTATACTGCTTACCCCATCAGATCAGTGTACATTTGTAAACTGTTAACTGTGCCTGGTGGATTGTAGACCCGCTTCTGTTTAATTGACAGGCGTGCTTTCGTGTTGCCCAATTGGTCTCAGGTACAGGTATTCAAGTTAGTGCACACCTGTCAGCAATTGATGTAATTACAACTGCACACAAAGAAGCTAACAATAAGAATGTTCACATGTTGGAATTCAAATACATGATATATGTAAAAGTTAACAACTTTTTTTGTTTAGTTTTTTGTCCCAAGCCACAACTTTCAATCCAGGGCATTGTGGTTACATAACATGGACTACCAGTGAACACAAGGTTGTTTTTTCACCCATCCTTTTTGTATTCAACTCCATTTTTGTTATGTCTTTCTCTTTCTACCACAGCGCACCCAGAAGCAGAATCTGCACGTCTTGATGAAGAGAAGTAAGATGAACAGAATGATGGTGAGGAGGAAGGCCAGGACATCCAGGCTGTGATACTGGTATGGGATAGCGTATTGTTAAGACCAGACGGATGCCCAAAATCTTTGCTAAGTCAGGAAAAATGGGGTCGGACAGGAGAAGGTCATATTTCCCTCCTTCAGCTTTTTTATGATTTAGTGATGGTTTCTGATTACAGCAGGCCATCCAAATATTTCAAAGAATACTGCACCTGGACCCTCAAAAGATCCATGTATCTGATGTACATCTGCAAGTAGTTTGTATGATCCATCTTAGTTATTTTTTTCCTTCCTTTATTTTATGAGGAATAATCCCATTGAGATTCAGAATCTCTTTACAAGGGAGTCCTGGCCAAGACAGCAGAACATTACTTCCATATTTAGAATATATAGCAAAAAACAATCAGCAGAAAAAGACTGAAAAAGTTGGTAATTTAACATTTTAACATCATCTCAACATAATTACCACCAGCCCCCAATAACAGCACATATGCATGTAATACTTAAATAGTTCTTTATCCTAATTTTAAACTGTGTCATTGTTGGTAGGTAGTCTAATTTAAAATGCTTCTGCAATTCATACCAGGATGAGGGTGCAAAATCTTTAAAGGAACTTTCACCGAAGACCGTTTGGGTTTGGGGAAGGTCATCCATGATTTGCCCATTTGATCGAAGATTACATGTCCGGGTGGTGACTTTAGGAGTTAGGAGAGAACATACTGTAAGTAAGGAGGCCATTTCCGCAGAATGGCCTTATAAAGAAAAATATACCAATGCGCCAACCTGCGATTGTGCAAAGAAGATCAACCAACTCACTCATACAAGCTACAGTGATAAATACAAAAACTAGAATTAGTTACATATCTTAGTGCTGGATAATATACTGCATCCAGCATTTTTAGAGAAAATTTATTTGCATGCATGTATAAAATATTACCATAATCCAGCACTGACAGAAATGTTGCTTGTATAAGTGTTTTCTCGTACTAAAAGTGAAACAACCTTTATTTTTATAATAGAAACCCAACTTTACCCTATGTTTTTTTTGTTAAACACTCAATATGCTGCTTGAAGGACAAACTTTCTTCTAAGAAGAAATCAAGATATATGTAGACTAATTCTCAATAAATTATTTTCTCATCTAGTGTAACAATCTGACAAGCGTTGTCTATGTTCCTTGATTTAGAGAAGCACATAAGTTTAGTTTTGTCAAAGTTAGTACAGTCTCAATTTGTGGAGATTCTTCTGAATAATGTTAAAAGCAGATTGCAGGTATTTGTAGGTCTTTGTTAAGGATGAGGCAGAACAATACAAAATGGTTTTCTCTGCATAAAAATGACACTGCTTTTGTTGCATTCTGACACAGGTCATTTATACAAATGAACAGAAGTGACTGTTCATTTGAAGCAGTCTGTTCATTCACTAGAAGTGAATGAACAGACTGCAGTATTTTGAGGACGCTGTGTGTGCATGGGGATGCATGAGCAAGAATTCTTCAGCATTCCATGTAGGAGTATTAGTGTGACCAAAGATGTGTTGGTTTTTGTGACATTGGGATCTTTGCTAGTGTGTTGGTGTAATGGTTTAAATTCTATCCGCATCATTTTCGGACAGGAAGTTCATCCTCTTGGTTTTGTAATAATGGCTAGTGGGGAGGACTTTTTGGATGACAGGATGTAGTGGAGAGGTTGCTAAAGTTTAATGTCTTTAAAGGGCAAACGTTGGCAACAATTTTAAGTCTTGGTTGGCTTGGATAATGTTTCTCTGGTCTATAAAGACAAAAACCCAATAACTTTTTTTATGTTTATTTGGCCCAAACCAGAGGTTGATGCAATGGATTGTTTTTGCCCATGAGGGCAGATACTTTTTCAAGAGCAGGTGGCTCTTAAATGTTGTGTTGCACTGTTTATTCTTTCTAGTCTTCTGTCTTGTTACTCTTAAATGCTTCTCAGGCGCTGGAGATGCAGGATGGAAATAGGCTGGCTGGGGGGAGACTCACTTTAAACATCAGCATGTGAACAGTGTCTTTATAAACATGTTGACATCCTGATTGTTAGCATTTAGCTAAGTTACTGCTGTGGCTACAGTAAGTACAGGTTCACAGAGCCACCAGCCTGGTTGTAGACATGTATTCAGAAGTAGAATGAAGCAGCTGATTTCAAAAACCAGCTGGGGCCAGAGGGGTCAGTTTGATGTGAATATTCGGGAGGCGGGGGTTGTTGACCATGTCTTTAGGAATCAGTGGCATTAAGGCAGTGTTGTTCTTGGGAAATGTCACCTCAGACTGTTTGGGCGTCTAAATCTTAACTCTGGGTACTTTGGTCCCTTCATTAACATTGTAGATTCCTTTTGACGCCGGATTCAGCAACGTCTGGAAAAACAAAAGGCATTTGAATATTGAATTCAATGGCCTGTTGAGGGAGTCAGTGGCCTTTCAGAGTGTGTAAGTGTATACTGTTTCTCCCTCAGACCTCCCTTGGTGGTACAGAGAGCGTGTGAGAGAAACTAATGATGGGTATACCAGGATGTTGCATAAAATAGCAAAACTCATTGACACAAAATTTTGAATAAAAAGGGCAAAATGGGCCTTCAACGCCTTTCCTATGTACATTCCTACTGCTTCCTCTCCTTCGTCCTCCTTCCTCACTCTTTCCACCACAGGGTAAGGGTTACAGCGTATTGCTTTTTGAAGTAGATATTTGCATAATCAGATTAGGATACGTGATTGTCAGTGGGCTCCCCCATCAGAGGGTGCTCCAGAGGAGAGAGCATGCTGTTCAGCCAACAATGGATGACACCCCTCCTCTCTTACCCTCCAACCAGCCTGCACCTGCATCCCACCCTCCTATCCAGGCTGCAGGTTGGCCGTGGCGGCAATCCACGCTTGGTGTTGCAGCCATAGATGGGTGAGGGAGAGCGAGAGGAAAACGGAGGAAGGGGGAGGGGGTTTGAGTGCATGACGGCAGTGGGAGGGCAGGGGTTGAGCTGAGATATTTAAACATGCAGAGTGTGAATTGGCTTTAAGGGGATAAAGAGCTCAGGGCCTATCGGTTGGCACCCAACTCCAGAAATTCTTTTTCATGGGCGCCTCAGCCGGGAGAGCGAGGGGCTGCCTGCACTGATCTGGCCCATTGTGATAACAGATTCAGACAGTGTGCTAGACGCTGATAAGGAAATGTGCTCTCAATAGACGATTACGCACATACTTGGGAGAGTATAGTCAATCGGGCAAATATACTTGGTGGAGGGAATGAGAAGCGTACAGATTTGTTATTATTTTCAATGCAGGGTTTCATAATCCTGCTAGAAAGTTGAGGTCAGAGTAATGCTCACACTATGATTGGGCGATTTCTATAAATAAGGTGTATCAGCAAAATGCATTTCACAGCCTGACAGCATATGGGGGAAAAGCTGTCACGTGTTCCTATTCAGTTTCAAATGATGACTGAGTTTTTGAACATTAGGGAGTCTGAAATTTACCAAAATATTCAACTTACAAAGAACTAAACTGTTTTTTTTTAAATATTGCACCTTATATAACCAAAATGTCCAGTTATTAATACCCACAGTAGTTTTATTTGGTGTTATTTCAGTTCATCATGAACGTGCTCAATTCTCTGTGAAATTGCACAAAGAGGGAAATGCCTTGCGCAAAGAGGTAAATACCTCCAAAATTCATGCTGTGGGAGAGACAGACTGCCGCTGTACAGTTGTTTTCCCTCACCCAGTATAATACGATTTATTTAGTATTTTTGCAGGATTACAAAGAATCACCTGTCAGTTCCCACAGGCCTCCAGGCAGTGTATCCAGCTGCCCTCTGCTCCGTTTACACACCATTAGCCAGTTTAACAGCCAGAGTAAAAGCGCTCAAAACCAACTCAGTGTTTACTCTTCAGCTCAGTTAGATACAGCCTTTTGCCTGAAAATGGGGGACATTTTCTACAGTCACAATAGACGATTAGGCATGTGAATGTCTGACCTGGGTTTAAATGACACACAAGTAGACGGGTGCAAACAAAACTGCTAATATCAGAACTGGAGCCGAAACACATTGTTAAACCATCAGTTTGTCAAATGACAGAAAACTATTTTAATTATTAATTTGGCGCTAATTATTAAGAAAAAAATTACAACTAGTTTCAGCTAGCAGCTGCTTTCCTTTGTTTTTATATTATAGTAAACTGAATATCTAAGCCATTTGAAGATGTTAATTTTAAGTCTGGGAAATGTTAATGGGGATTTTTCACAATTTTCTGAAATGTTATAGACTTAAGAATTAATTGATAAATAAATAAAAAAAGACTTGTCAATAATTATATATCTTCTGTTGCGGCATTATGGTTTATTTTCATCTTTTATTTTTTGACAGTTTGATGGTGTTTTTCATATATACGATTAATTTGATCGCACAGTAACATTTTGTACATTGATATGTTGGGTACATGAGTTTACGTAGATAATTACACTTAATAGTTAGGACTTCAATGTCGTCAAATAACACGTATAGCAACAAAGTGACCTTTTCCTTAAGAAAACTCTGCACATTTGTCAACTGGACAGTGTTTGACTGCAGAATGACCTCCGACTGCTGGGGTCACAAGTTAAGCTGTCACTTTTAGCACTCCTCTCCCAGACCTCTGGTCAGTGGACAGAGAGCAGAGGTCAGCGTTGTGTCCACATGCTCATCACAGGACTTGTGGACAAATGTTTCTGGGCTTATTGAGCACCAACAAAGAGGCAGCAGCTCCACTCTTAACTTCAGAACAGTTGTCTTACACAGTGTCAACGGATTTCATCAGAGGATTCTAACAGTGTGTCCTTATTCCACACTACACACTAGTTGTAAACAGTTTATGCCATGTATCTGTATACAATGTATTATCAGTTAGAATAAAAAAGAAATCAACATACTAAACAGTTTTATACTAACAGGAAATGGTACAGTATTGGTGTCTATGCAACGAGAATGTTTTTCCAGGATTTAATTTTTTTTGTTTTATTAGGTGTTCCGGGGGCTGTTCTGAACACAATGTATTTGTATTTCCCTTCAATTCCATGTGAATTTCTTTGTTGGATAATCATATTCTTTAACACTCAAAACTCAGGTGTTTTAGTATGCATACTGAATGTTTCTTGTCTAAAGACTATACTGTTTAAAAAAAAAAAAACACAGGCTAAGGTTTAGTTCATAGTTTAGAGTGTACTCAGAAATACTACTACTCAGCAATGTTTGCTAGCCTGAAAATGTTTCCTGCCTTAAAAAATACAAAAGTTTTTAGTTACATCTTTAATTAAAAAGATCCAGAAAGTATTTTTATTAACAAGTCATTAAATAAATAAATAGTTGAAATAAATAACATACTGTATATTCACAAGCACACCAAAATAACTTACAAAAGAGGTATCAGAAGATAAGTAGCACACTCTTCACGGTAGACAATCAATTCATAATCTTTGGCTATATGACATGCGTAAATTTACAAAAACTCAAATGAAAACACATTTAAATGAGAAGATATTGTGGGGTCAAGCATGAAATTACTGAAAGAGGATTGACAGGTCTGCTGAAATTCCTTAGTCCAATCCTAAATATCCCAAATTTGTAATCAACAAATACTGAACGTTGTTGTGTAAAAGGGTGAGAAACAGCAAATGTCTTTCACAGAACGGTTTCTTCTGAAGTCATATAACCTTTGTAAATGAAAATTAAGGTCAGATTTAGTCTTCTCAAGAAAAAAACAGCATGTCGATTTAAAAAAAAAGAAAGAAAGTGCCCTTGGCTATTTTGAGACGATTGCAGGCTGGAGAATTGGCTGAGCCTTTATCTATTCAAATGCTGAATCTATTGCTTGAAATGAGAAATTCCTTAATCCCCTCCATTTTCCTCAACTGCAAAACACCCTGTCATTGCAAACTAAATTAGTTCCAGACGGACCGGCAACAAGGAATATTAACATGAAGACATGAAGGGTATATTGTACATCCAGGTTTTACACATCCATGCAGAATACAAATTATTTTTAACCCGCAAAGCATATTTGAACACCGACCAGCATGGAGGCTGTGAGCACATTTTCAGCCATGGTTGGAGTCCACAAATATCACACAATGTTGCATCTTCTGCATTAAATGCAGAGACAAAAATGAGTCTTGAAGAAGGACAACATCAGTTTCTTAAACCCGGGAAAGTGTCCGAAGGTCCACTCAAGGGTCTCTTTTTTTATGGTTTCTACCAGGCCTCGGAGCTGTCGCAGCTGGATCCAGGTGAAGGGACTTCAGTGTCACTGGTCATGGCCCAGGGATGTGGAGGGGAGTGCAGCTGCTCCATGTTTCCTCTGAGAAAGGTGAGCAGAGCGGTGGGGGAGTGGCTGGCTGGCTGACCGCTCTGGCTCTCCAGCAGCTGCACCAGGAAGTTGATGTATCGCATGGCCAGACGCAGGATCTCATTTTTGCTCAGCTTCTTCTCCGGAGGATGGGTGGGGATGAGCTTGCGGAGCTCTGCAAAGGCAGTGTTGACGTTGTGCTGGCGCCACCGCTCCCTCGTGTTGGTGAACACCTTCCTGGTCATGGTGCGGAGTAGAGCTGCAAAGATTCAATGATTTATTGATTAGTTGATTGACTGAAAATGAATCAGCAACTATTTACATAATCAAAGTTTTTTTTTTTGCTTATGCATACCCAATTCTCAGTCTCATTCTCATATAATTCTCATAAATCTAAAATATTTTATGCTCGTCTTTGTCATACACTACAGTTCCAAAACTGAATGTCTTTGGGTTTAGGACCCTTGGTTGGACAAAACAAGACATTTGACAGTTTCACATTAGATTTTTTTTTTTTTACATGGGCAAAACAATTATTCAAGACATTAATCAGCAGATTAATCATTACTAAAAATAATCCTGGTTGACTAGGTGACTGACTGGAAGCAAAAAAGAGAGTGACTGTATATTAGGAGGGATACCGGCCACCTTACTGTAGTTCTTTGCACAAAAATTGCAGATATTAATAGAAATTATTTAATAAAATTGTACAAAGAATATTTATCAAAATCTATTATATTTGTGGCTTCTTCCCGCAAAATAAAACCCTCGTATTTTACCTCTTTTAAAAAAGTTTGTTTGGCTCGTACCAGCTTTCACATTAAATATAGATTTTGGAAACACTTTAACCCCCCTATATTATCATGACTATTGTTATTTTTATAAGTAGTTGTAGTAGTTGTAGTAGTAGTGTTGTAGTTGTTATTATACCAAGCAATATATAAACCTTTAATGGATGGTTAGGTCCTCTTTAATGGTTGCCCACAGAAATTGAGGCTGGTGTATAAACGGATAATGAATGACAATATAGTTTAACATGTGTTTTCATATTAAATGTAAATGTTCGAAAATATACATTAATAAACAACTGTATGTTACAACTAAATTATAAAGGACGAGCCTTTTATTAAATGCTCACATAGTGCTCCTAAATGCTAAAAAGCCCTGCTATATTTTAGAAGACTTAATGATAAATAAAGGCTATTCTGCTACAAATAACTCAAATTATTATGTGTAGATAATTTGATCTTCAAATTACACATCATTTATTTACATTTGCAGCTGCAAGCAAAGAGTACATCACATCTCCTTGTATTACACTCTTGGGGATTAATGACTTACTTTACCAAAGTGGAAACACATTGCCTGAAGGGGAAATAAATGTCTCGCTATACCACAGATGTCTCACCTGTATGTGTGTAGAAATGTGCAGAAATCTCAGTTGCAGAGTTGTCCTCCGCAGGTCATCAGTATCCAGGAGTCCGGCGTAAATGTCCTCTCAGTTGTGTCTTCTCATGCTCGCTGAGAGATCCTGATGGGCGAGAGGGAAGAAGAGAGTAAAGGCGAGAGGGAGTATGAGGGAGGGAGGGATGGGGTAAGACTGCTGCATGCTCGCATCCCACATTTTATAGCAGGGTGAACCCTATTGTGTGACGTGTGTTGTCGTGGAGCCTCTGTGGCATTGTGTGTGAGGTTGGTGTTGTTAACTGAGGAGGGATTGTTAAAACACACGCCCCCTCCTCTTCTATCATTTAGAACCAATGGAGGTGGCTTCATGTCTATATTGTCCATAAATCATCACTTTAAATGATTGTCATAGGTGTCTCTATTCAACATTTAAATGGATTCTGGGTGTTTTTTTTTCTCAACAGCCCTTTAAGTGACTATTCGTGCTGCTTTTATGATTCATGGCTCATTTAATCCTTGAAGGTTCGCACTAAAGGTGACAAATACATTCCCATTGAAGTGAAACTGAGACGTTTATTTCTCTGATCCTTCGCTTACTGCTGTGGACACTTGTCCGTTTCTCAGACATTAGGCATGGACAACCCACCATCCCCTGCACTGTAAAAAGACCTTGATATCACTGCCTGCTCTGCTATTGAAATCAGCCTGATTGGGCCACAAAAGGTAAAAATACCATATCCAGATTGACAGTTGAACAATGTGGGTTTTGTTATAACTATGGTAATCTTGTTGAGCCATTCCAAGAAGCCACACATAAATTACAGCGTCCTGACTCACCTCTCTCCAACCACTCCTCTCTCCTCTCTCTCCCCCTTCTCTGCCTCCCACTTTCAACCTTCGTTCAGATAAAAAAAAACAAGTCTAGTTTAACCAATTGTCTCTGTTCCTTTTACACCCTTCAAGTGTTGTTTCAAAGACGCAGCCTTCCATAAAAGTCTCTGTGTGGAGTAGGAATTTACATAATCCGATTAGGGGCTGGGATTAGCCCCGGGCCTGGAGATCGGGCCCAATGGGGGCCGTTTTCTGAATCGGCCATTCATGGGCCCTGCTGCACGTCCAAGAGGCTGCACCTGCAGGCCAGGCGCCTCCGCTCTCTGGCTCCATCCAGCCTCCACTGCAGCCTCAAGGTCTGCAGACACACTCACAGTAGGCTATTTAGGCCAGTCAGTTAACTTTCATCCCACCTACATGGCCAGGTGAAGATTATCCCTGATTTGATGTAATGTATCTGTCATTTAGGTTGGGTAAGAATTATGGCATGCTATGAAGCTGCTTGGAAAATTAATTCGGTCAAATTAAATGTAGCTTTTTATTTTGTAAGCACACAAACAAATTGAGATGAGTTCTAAAGCCTACTACGAAATCTCATGAGGTCATGTCTGGCGGCAAGGAGCTTGAATAACAGAGGTTACTGCTGTAAATATTATTGCACCCAGTGTGTTTATTAGACTTGTATGTGTAGATGATTCTTGGACAAAGAATTGGTGCTGCAGTAGTAGAGCTACAATAGTTGGTTGAATAATCGATTAGTCAGTCGACAACCATGTTATTCACTGCTGATTAAGCGTGACTGTTGAGAACTAGGTTTGCTTCCGAGTTGGGGATCAAAAGAGCACAAACATGTCTGGTTTTCCCTTTCCCTTTCCACTGTATGTTGTTTCTTTAAAAAAAAAAAAGGTTGAATTTGGCACCCTGTTACGCAAATAAAATAAATATGGTTTTATTCTCCCAATAATGATGATCACTCAAAAGTTGCTCCCTCACTTGCTAGTCAATTAAAATACAATTTCACCAGCATTCAATTTTGAAGACATATAGTTCAACAAACCTAGAAAAAAAGAACTGCAATTAAGTCATGATATGCAGTCTTGGTAATAACTGGAATATTTAAGCTAAAATGGGTCTGACCATACTTTGTATGTATGGAGGATTAACTGAGGACTTTGTTAACATGTATTGGGCCAAATTGATGGATTGATTGTCTCCATTGATGATGCACGGTGCTTTATTCTTCATTACTTTCTCCTATTTGTATTAACATGTTGCTGCATGTACTTCTTTGTGTCAAAATACATTCTGTTGCTGCAATTAATTTCCTTTTCAGGGATTTGTAATTTGTCTCCATTTAAATCAGTTCAGGTTTAAGAAAACAACTGTGCACCTTAAAGTCACAGGAGATGCCCTCCTCTGCTGGGGCTGTTGGTTTTATTTACAGAGGAGAGGAAACACAGGTGACAGTTAACTGCTGCCTGTGATTAAAGATAACAGCTGTGTGACCTTTACAGCTGTAGTCAGAGTGGGATCCAAATCTAAAGGATGACATTGGTTTAAACAGCCTGTTAATTCCCACAATATATCCCCTGTCCCATTCAGTCCTGGGCTTTTAGTATAGTCTGGGGCAATTACAGCACCATTACTGCTGCTATTTACCGAGCCGTCATATGGGGACTCCTTTGACCATCCTGCGCCACAGCGTTTGTCCTTTCGCCATTAAAAAAACAAACCATTTAGTATGTCTCTTTGTTTGTCCACTGCTTGTTAGAAGGCAGAGGCGGGCAGAGAGACAGAGACAGAGATGTTTAAAAAAAAAATTTAAAGCCTGGCGG
The DNA here is from genome assembly GCF_013103735.1 of Etheostoma cragini. Taxonomy (NCBI): domain Eukaryota; kingdom Metazoa; phylum Chordata; class Actinopteri; order Perciformes; family Percidae; genus Etheostoma; species Etheostoma cragini. The sequence goes on from NC_048411.1 coordinate 22,674,291, forward strand.
TGGCTATAGCCAGTACTGGATGTGGCTGTCCAGAGGCAGAGAGGCTTGGAGTCGATGTCCCTCGGGGTTGTCTTTGTCTGGGGATCACTCCTGAGGGAGCTGGCTTCACTCTGCTGGCTCGTGAAGATAAGCACTCTCTCCACATGCTGAGAGACGATGATAAGGGGATTGCTTCACTAAATGAAAAAAAAAGAAATAGCCCCACCATTGGAGCTGCTAAAATGAGACGCTTTATCAGTTTAGCTGGGAAAGACCCTCGATCCCACTCCTCCAACCATAAATCAAGGTTTGTTTTTCACTACTGAGCATGCTCTGTGTGGAGGAAAACAAAAGCAGAATGTGCACACAGTTGTAATCTTATTTTGTAAAAAGAAATCGGTAACAACCCCTTATTACTTATGTAAACATAATAAATGTATGTACTGTATGTACTAATTATGTGTTTAAATAACACAATGTAGTTGAAAGAAGATGTAAGGTTTTTTTGAATTTTTTATTGGTTAGTATTTAGCTAAACGTCTGAACAGACATTTTATTAAATTACCACAGTGTTATATTTGCATTCTTCATCTGTTCATACATCAGCCTCAGGTTATAAATGCCTAACAGCACAGGACATTACATAATACATACAATTATAAACAAGTGTTATAAGTTTGATTTTAATAAATCACAAATACTGTTTATGCTTGGAAATACAAACTTACACGTCTCAAAACAAGGCATAATAAATACTATAACTCTAATATTTTACAAAAAATAAATATTTTTAAATATTAGCGAAAAATAAAATATCTGTATAATATATTAAACTATTTGAATGAAATTATTTCTAATTCTTTAAAAAATCAAACAGGAACGGACAAGGGGCACTGTTACTTATTAAAAATAGAATATATGCCAACATTTTTTTATCAAAAATCAAACCAGGCAAAGTAAAACGTAATTTTACCTGAATGATAACTCCAACTATGCAATTAATAACTTTAAATAAACAAATTCTTGTCTTTTCAAACACAAGAAAAAAAGCATTCATGACTAAAACAATTTAAGTCTCGTCTGTCCGTCACTTCGGCCGGGCACCTTCTCATAGCTTAACCTCCCCCTTTTCACTGGTGTCACCGCTGCAGGACAAACACAAGGCAATCTGGTAAATGAAATGAAACTTTAAAAAATGAGTCAAAAACGATAAAAGCCAGGTTTCCATCCAACTGTAGTGCAAACAGGAATCAATTGGAAGAAAATGTTTCTATCCACTCTTGTTATGCAAACATAGAGCAAAACGAGATAACGTCATTTAAAAAGAGAACTAGTTAAACCCATAGACTTAACGGTCTATGGTTAAACCTCAAAGGGTGGAAAACCATGTGGACAGCGTGATGGAAATATGGCTTTGAGAAAAAGTTACAGTCTCATTTTTATTAAGTCTGTTTCCAGTGTCACATTTGCTTTTATTGAAAAACACGTTGCTTTTATTTACTCACCTGTCCCAACCAAACCTGCAGCCTCGCCCCTTCTCTTCCTCTCTTGTCCTATCCAGCATTTGGAGCCATAGTTAGTTGAAAAAGTTGTTGCCTCTCTATTATTGAGACATTTGAAGCTGCTTTGACTTTGACTCCACAGCGTGGCCTTTGGAGGAGGGCTCGGACCATAGGAAATGTGGGGGTTATGTGGATGCTGGTGGTCAGTGTAGACTGTAGAGTACGAGGACAGCTGACTGTTGACCGGCTGCTGCAGGACGGGGCTGTAACTGAACGCAGAGTCCAGCTTGAAAGGACTGTCCAGGTGGAGTCCAGGAGTGTCTGCGTTGAGGTTTGTTGGGGCCTTCTGTGCCCACTCATCGTTCACTCTTCCAACAACTCTCCCCACTGCCCCAGCTCTGCGTCTCCAGCCAGAAAACGCCACCTCCTCTCTGCCTCTGTCCTCCTCTTGCCATGGATCCCTGCTGTTCCAACTCCTCTGGAGGTGAACATCTGGGCTGCCGTAGGAAGAACTCAGGTTGAGTCTGAAATCTGTGTTGCCCTCCTGCACCACCAACCCTGGGTCTGGTTCACAGAAGCTGCGATCAGCTCCGAACAGGAAGCTGGTGTTGTGGTCACTACAGAATAGTTCTGGGTGGGGGTTGACGGGGGGTTCTGGCTGTGGATCAGGGTTCATGTGCTCGGGGTGAGCAGTGGTGGTGCAGGAGCTGTTTGGTGGACTGCTCTGTTGGTCTGTCTCAGTGATGAGTGTCTGAGACTGTGGCTGCGCTGTGGTCAGTGTGTACAGGGAGGTGGTGTCATTGAACAGCTAAAACCAGAAAGACAAGAGGGGCTATTGAGTGCAAAAATGTCCCTGAAAAGATAATTTCATTGATTCCAAGTCCCTTATGTTTCTCAATTTAATGTGAATTACATTTAATATATGTTCTGTCCTGTAGAAATTAAGTTTATGGTATAGCACAATGATTTCAATAATTAATACTAATAGGATACTAACTGAGAACTGCAGTAATGCATTATAATTCTTGGTTGACTGCAATGATTAGTCGATCTGGCTATTTGACTATTTTGATAAAATATATCTGTTAATCGTTTCAGTCATTTTTTAAGCAAAGATTGCAAACAATTGCTGATTCTAGCTTCTCAGAAGTGAGAATTGGCTGCTTTCATAAGAAATACATAATAGTAAATGAGATATCTCTGGTTTTCCACTGTAGGTTGGACAAATTAGGTTGTGTTGGGTGTTTTTAACTACTTTTTTATAAACTAAACGGTTGTAGCACTTATTCTTAGTAGAGTCAGTAAAAAGATTACAAACAAATAGATCACAAACACCATTTGATATTGAATGTAATAACATAAGCAAGAAATTAAAAAACATAAATACTATGGCTGCCCAGACTTTCGGAGTGGATGTTTCATGGCTTAATTATTTTTTTCTATCCAGACAACATAACACATTGTAAGTGAATGTGGTTCTTAGCGTACTCTCAGGCCAAAATAAATTGTAAAGTTGCAATAAAGTAACAGAAATCTGGTCCGATAATCAGACTGAGTAGAAGACAGTATGCACTTGTTGGAAGATTGGTGGCTGTAAAAAGTTTTTTTTTTTAAAGTATTAATGCCATTAACCTCTTGGCTTTAAGCACCAGTATTAAGCCGCTGACATAAAATATATTATTACAGAGGCAAAAAAACATACAGTATGCACATAGTGTATTTAAGTGTAGTAATATACAGTATGTCTGATCACCTTGAGAACTTTATGTGGCACCTCAGGGAGCAGCTCCACCAGCTCAGACAGCGAGGCCCCCAGGAGCCACTGGATGGATGGAGCTCTCTTCAGCATTAGCTGACTAACCAGAGGGTTAATACATGGGAACTGCATCAGACACTTTTCCTCCTGGAGGGAAAGAAAACAACAATAGCAGCACACAAACTAAAATGTAAAAAATTAAAGACATCTAGTGTTAAGTTGCAAGCTATAATCGTTATGTGATATAAGACATTATATGAATAAAAAGTAGAAGTTGGAGCCACAGCAAATCTTCAGGTATTTTACCTTGCAAGTACTCTGTATGAGTTGGGTTGGAGTAGTTAATGAAACCAAAGAAAACCCTTTACAGCTAAATACAAGACCAATCCATTATCTTTCTATGGAAAATCACCTCTGAGGGAATCACAGTCAGCCAGTCTCTGTCCAGGTAGTCCACAGGGTCCTTCTTACTGGCCATCAGGCTGTGGAAGCAGATCTGGCGGATCCATTTGGCTATTTCAGTCACGTCAGACACAATCAGCACCTGACAAACATAGAAGAGGACCAAGTGGTTTATATTGTTATTTTGCCCACCATCTCCATTGCATTTTATTTGTTGAGAGATCTAGTGGTTAGAGCGAGTCAAGTCTTTGCTTATCTGTAAACTACCGGTCAAAGGTTTGGGGTCACTTAGAAATATTCATTGCACTCCATTATAGACAAAATACCAGCTCAGATCCGTTGCATTGCTTTTTTAACATTTTAACATTTTAACATTTACATAAATTGCAAAAGGCTTCTCCAATGTTTTCTCAGTTAGTTTTTTTTTAATGATATCAGATTAGTGAACAGAATGTGCATTTGGAACATTGGATCAATGGTTGCTGATAATGGGCAATGTAGATTTAGCATTAAAGATCAGCCACACACTCAGATCAACTGGTAATCTGTCTATAATGGAGTGGTATTGGAATTTGTAAGTGACCCCAAACTTTTGACCGGTAGTGTATTTATGTGTGTGTATTTTAAAGAGGAACTATGTGCTCAAGGGCCTCTTCCCTGGTAGTAAAAAAGCTGCCTTAGTGAAAAAGGTATCAACATGAGCAGCGCTAGAAAGAGGGACTAAGCCACGCCCACTCACCCCCCTGTAACCTCTAGTCCCAGAGTGTGGAGAAGTTGGTTTAGGAGCGGGGAGGGGGGGATCAGGCGCCCAGGAATTGCACCAGGCTCAAAGCAAATTGAACATTCTGGACAAACAGTGGAATTGCAACTTGGCCTGTCACGTGATGCCCTCTGGCCCAAAAAGACTTTTTCCCCATAGACTTACATGGCATTCATTTTGCCATTGCTGTCATTAGTTCCTATCAGTATGACCTCATCATTGCATAATGGTTTATCGTAAAGTCATCATGGTCAACGTGACCTCATCATTGCATTGCAGTCAACAAGGCCTCAATTATGACATCAGCTCTTAAATTTAGCTGGCATCCTTGTCTAATTTCCTTTCACTTCGAAATGAGTTGCTTCCCAGTAAAGCAGGAATAGTGTGTATGCGTACACATGCACATGTAATCACCAAAACTCTTTTACTACCTCTTCTTTTGGAGGGTGGGGGTATCTGTCTACCCATGGCCTCTCTACCCCTTATACATTTAAGATAGAGATAGGGTCTAATTGTTGCTAAAAGACGGACTTTTGAGAGATTGAGTTGTCTTTGACAGCAAAGATATATAGTTGAAAAATCCAGAACAGTGGAGGGCAGAACAAGAAATCATGTGTGTGTTCTACCTTGACGTCTAGATCCTCAAACTTCATACTGAAGAGCACCAGAGACGAATAAACCAACACCAAGTTGCTAAACGCCTCGCTGGAAAATCTGCAATCACAAAAGAAAGACAAAAGCAGTGACGGTGGGACTACTTGTAGACGATGTTTGTGTGTATGCGTGTGTTTCTGCATTTTTGTGTAAATGTATGGAAACTGACCCTCCGGCCTGGCTGTCGCTACAGTGCAGTATAAGCCAACAGCAGTTGTACTGCAAAGAGAGAGCAGTGAGCCTCATCACTACTCCCTCACTGGCTCTCTCCTGACAAAGTTCATCCTGCTCCTACACACACACACACACACACACACACACACACACACACACAAAGAGAGAGTTGCAGAAACTGAATAAGTGTCAGCTATTGTTGTTAATATAAAGATTTTGTTAAACATTTCCATGCAATACTCAAAGAGCTCAATACAAGGAGATAAAAACACAAGAAATTCAGCATCATAATGGATTGTGGTGTGTGTGTGTGTTTTGACTGATGCAGCAGGTTCATGGTACCTGAATGACGATAGCAGTGCTTTCATCCACCGTGATTACAGCGTAGTGATGGGTTCCTCCGAGCATCTGCAGGGACGGACAGTGGCTCCTCTCAAGCACAGTTATATTAAACCTGTAACATAACACAAATACAGACAACTTTCACCATATGGTTTAAAATGATAGCTTATCATCACTGGCAAATATGGTAGAAACACTTCAAAGCCTGACGGTAGAAGTTGTTGTGGGGAGATTTATTCTTAACATATCCTCCAAAGGTGAGGTGGAGGTTACTTTAAGAGAAATACACTAGTACAACCAGCAAATCTGAAATGATTAAATGAATATGATATAAACAATTTATAATTGCTTTAACACTTTCAATGAATTTCAAGTTTGATTATTAAAATGATTATTATTAATTTTGGTAAAATATGTATTATCTAGTTCCAGCCTCTCAAATGTGAGGAAATGCTGCTGATGCCGTTTTAAGTTTGAAAATGCGGTTATGTTGGAGTCTTGCACGCTTTAAATATGTAAAAGAATGGTTTAATGAAAACAAAACTGACTTTAGTGACCATCTAAACATGTACAGCAGAGCTGGATCATGCATTACAATGAGACTACAGATACTAACCAACCAAATTTTCAATATCTGAAAGTTCTGTTAAATCTTGACCAATTTCCCCTTAAAAGCTGAACACAGCGCAGTAGATTATATAAACTGCTGATAATGATGCAAGTTTTGGGTTGCCATGGAGTCTCTTTGTCAAAATACTTAAGAACCATTTCATTTGCTGTAAAATTATATTGAGTCTTGGTAATATTGGGTGTTGTCTAAATATGGCAATGTACTGGAAATTTAGATATTTGTTATTCTTACAAGAGGCATATGATTTAATTCGACTTGACTGGATAAATGTCGAATGGCCGTGGCATGACAAAACACTCCCTCGGCGCCATCAGTGTGTGAATGGAAGTTGCTTTGGATAAAAGCGTCAGCTAAATGTATTTGATTTAAAAAGTAAAGTAAATAAATGGGAACATTTACCCTGACTCGAGTGTCTGTAGCAGCAGTGGACAGTTAAGAAGCCCCTCTGTCACGGACAAAACATATGGCACATTGTCTTCCAGGCACCACGAGGCTTTTCCCTTTTCTTTTCAGGAAAAAAAATTAAAATACATAAAGTTACAAAAGCACCGTACAATAGTGTTAGTAATATCTATGTGGTGGCAGCTGACCAGTGTCGGAGAGGATTGTGTTGAAGGAGAGGTGACTGATGCTCCTCTCTCTGCACACGGTCTCCCATGGCGACTGGCCTGGATTGTCATACTCCACCACCAGAGAGAAACAGCTCCAGGGGAAGTCAGGCCCTACATGTTGCTCATACACCACCACACACACACAGTCGCATGTGCTGATGGAACAGGGTGGGGGTGAGAAAACTTGAACTTTGTTCAACATAACATATCAGCTTGAACTATGTCCTTCAACAAAGCAAAATACCTGCCACTTTTCTCCATTTTACACATCAAAGCACTCTTCTTATCTACTTACTCATACAGTATGATGACATGAGGAATGATTTTTACTTAATTTTCATAAAACTCAAACAAAATTAATTTTTGCTTTATATATTTTATCAGGACTAGGATGAGAAAAATCCACCAAAAACTTTCAAAATGAAATGTATGCATTTATAAACAACTATGCATTTTTACCTGCTGACCACACTGGCACCGTTGAGTTTTTTCTTGTCCTTCTCAGGACAAAGTGCAGTTACAGCAGCACCTGAGACAACGACAAGCAAACATACATACGTTAACTTACATCTAGTTTATTAGTAGTGCGACTGTTGTAGCTGATAAGAGATCAAGGGTCGCTCACCAGTGGCATGGCTCAAACTGCTGACAATAGAAGCTCTGATGTTGTCAGAGTCGACTGAGATTATGACCAGAATCTGAAAAAAGACAAATCAACCAAGATTATAGCAAGTGTTTCCCAAATGAACACTGAAACAGGACAGATGCTGGTCAAACCGACTTTCTCCACAGTGTTCTGTCCTGTCCTGCCTTGGAGCCATGCAGTCAGCAGCTGCTGCAGCTCCAGCAGTTTGACGTTGCACTCCTCGTTCTTGTGATTGAGGTAGAGGAGGATCTGCAGCCTCTTCACCAGCTGCTCCAGACTCCGCTCGGCACACACCTCAGCTGCCTTGATCAGGTAATCTTTATTGCATAAGAAGAAGACCATAAACATCTCAATATGGTATTTAATACTTCAGGGTTGGGAAAAACAAACAATGATTTAACAGGAGTTAGGAGCGAATAGTGTTGAGATTAATATTAACGTAACTTTCTGTATAGTACAGTATTACAGGTATTTTATCTGCTGAACCAAAAAAAACTCGTTTAATTGACAAAGCACATCAAGGCTACACTTTTTTGTCATTTGCTTAAAATGTAACAAGCAAATTGTTGTATTTTAACAAAATACTAACAGCAGCAGAAATGCAGAACACAGTAGGCTACATTTTAATATCTGTTCATTTATCACAAGTTATATCATTATCGCGATATTCAACAATGTTACGGCATCATTGCATATTTTCCTCATTTTGTGTAGTCTTAATAATTTCTCCGAAATTGTGTCCGATGCCAGATAGTGTCGCAATATTATCAGATTCATAAATGATCTGATAATGTTATGTAGTCATTGTTTTCACCTTCTTTTGACTAGTATATAATTGAACCCGTTATTACTAGACCAAGCCATTACACGTCACGCGGTCATATCCCACAACACACACCACAGCAAGTAAAATCTCAACTTGTGGGATTCACTGGTCAGTGTTAAAAAAAATTGTTGAAAAAAGTGGACCAGTGCAAAAATTAAATCTAAGTCAACACATAACAACAGTGTTTGTTTTTGTGGTCAGCATTGTCAAGTCAATCAAATTAAATAAAATTAGACCCATATGTCCTGTTGAAGCAAATTTGAATTGTTAAACTCTTATAACTAATGGATGTTTTTTTCTGTATTTACTAGTAAACATTCTCATCTTAACTACAAAAATGGTTAAGATTTAAAACCAAGATTGAAGGGGTTTAGAGTCAGTTTACACTGACCCAATGCAGTACTGAGGTCGCACTTCAGCAGCAGCTCCTTGAATGTCACCAGCACATGAATCAGAGCTGCCCGGTCGAAAAGCACCTTCTGATCTGTATGCAACACAAGGCCAGCAGAGGGGTTTTAACATCTTTTCTAACCAATGCACTGAATTAATATATATCTCTTACATACAGCTGCAAGCCAAATATAAGGTTGTACAAATGGGTTTCTGGAATATCAAATTATATTTTGTACCTCTGACCAGCTCTGCGCTCTGTGTCCTGCAGAGCGCCTTCTCCTGTTGTTTGAGAAGGAAGTGTGTTTGGTCCGGGGACAGGCAGCTGAAGTCTCCCAGTACTGGGAAGTTGAGCCCAAGCTGTCGAGCAGAGTTTAAACAAGGCTGAGCGAAGGCCTGCAGCTCACCGTGGGCACGCTGCTGGCTCTCTGTAAGAGAAGCAGGAGCACAGTGGTTGGAGTAACAAACTACGACACTACCATCGTATCCATGCTTTCTCCAACAAGGACAATTTAAGAAATGTTTTGCTATATTCATCGGAAGGTGGTGTGAAGAAGTTGTACCGGTAGCTTGGACTTGGACTACTCTGCTGTCCTGTCTGTCCTGAGGGATGGACTGACGGACAGGATGACTGATGAGTTGACCCGTTGACTGAAAGACTGCTTTCTGCTCTCTGGTGGCAATTCCTGAGACAGCACCACTGATATGCATGGGCCTCTGATCTGATCTTTGCATCTGCTCTGGAGGGAGCTGATGATGTGCGGGTGGTGGTGTTTGCTGGAGCACGTTTGTTGCTGATAAAAATAGGATGATAAATAATATAAATGATAATTACAGTTACTTGTTAGTTGAACATGCGTAAAACTCTGGTGAAGCAATCTTGATATGACCACAAGATGGAGCCAAAGTTTAAAAACTAAATGAAATCCTACATAACCTCAAACTTCAATTATGGTAATTTTAATATCAATATGTCCAGGTAGGGTTTCTGATAATTATTGATGATTATTTTAAACCTAGGCTACCTACCTACCACTGGCCTATAATTCATATTTATTGTGACATGCATATACAAAAAAACATCTAGTTATCAGGAGAAAAAATGAAAAAAGTATGGTTGCAAGAACATAAAGGAGGTGATGAAAATCATCTTCAGACTTTATAATAGGAACACTTAATAAGTGCATTATCTATTTAGTCATTTCAACCGAATTAGCATCACAGTGTACCTGGAGTTGAGCTCTGAGGTGTTGCAGTAACCTGAGCCCTCTGCTGAGATCTCAGGATCATGAAGGTGGACAATGGGTCCAGGTCCTTCTCTGGTGGCCGTCTTGTAACCAGTGGACCTCTGCGATTGTCTCTGGAGGACACAACGCTCCGCTCTGTGCTACAGCCGTCTCTACTTGGGTCAACGTCGTTCTTACGAGCAGGAAACCCGGGTGCAACTTCTAAAAACTTCCTGTCTGAAATGTCCTCATTGGTGTTTGTGATAGCAGCAGGTTTTAAAAATATTAAGGTTGCAGGTTTTACTTCCTTGTTTGTGTTAACAGTGTGCATCAGGAAGTAGTTCTGGGACAGATCAGCAACAGTTTCTTTTTGAAGAAAGGTGTCGTCCGCAGTAGCTTCAGCAGGCAAAGAAGTAGTTTTAAATTTTGTCAGTTGAGTTAACCGAGTTATGTTTGCGGGAGTCATCAGGACGGATCTGCCTGCAACATAGACCAAAGGAGATAAGATGATCCATAAAATCAGCTTTTACTATCTGAAACTTAAAGTCCTCTAAAACAACTAATTGTTGAGTTTTTAAAGTCAGAATATAGTGCAAAGTGTCCATCATAATATACCAAAGCCATATAATTTATATATTAAAGTGAACATTTGTGAAGCTGTAATGTGTATATATTTCATTAGTTTACTTAAAGGAATTACCTAAACAATCAATCAATTATCAAAATTAGTTAGTGCACAGATTGTTATGGGGTGGTGGATTATGGAAAGGGGAAAATGTAAATAAATCAATAAAAGGGTTTGGTATGTGTAAAACTAGACATGTATTGTTGTGTATATTTGTCATCCTGTTGTAAAATATATGGAATATAAAAGAAATGAGTGGAAGTGAATGAGGGGTGGAAAACATACAAGCTTTGGCTTTATCCTGCTCCTATTAGGACATTTTTCGTATGTGTGTATGTATAGATACTGTTTATATACTGTATGTGTGTGTGTGTGTGTGTGTGTGTGTGTGTGTGTGTGTACATATATACATATATTTTAAATACGTTCGAAATAAAAATTAAATAAAAAAAATTGTCAATGAATGCTTCAATCCATCGATTTAGTAATCAATCAACTAACTCTTTTGGCTCAACTTACTATAATAACAAATATACGTACATACTGTAAAATTCCCCCACTAATAAACCACATGCACTTCTATGTTCTGACATAGAATACGTTCAATTCAAAACAGACTACTCACCCTCCACATGTTCGGGTGACAGTTTTTTGAAGTCTTCCATCTGTTCCTCCTTGTCGGAGGGAATGTCGGACCTCATGCTCTCTGTGAACTCACTGCTGCTGCACAAATGCACCTGCTGGGCTCCCGTCTCCAGCTGTGACTGCAGTTTGTCACTAAGACTGACGAGGCTTGGTTTCTCCGACTGTAGGACCTTCCAGGCTTCAGACAGCGGCTGGATGTCGACAGCTGGTTCACAGATTTGAGGCTCTGTAAGAAAGTACAGCAGATTAGATTTGTAATATCTAAACAATTTATTAACTTTCTTACATAAATGTATTTGTAGTGTTGGTCTCTTAATCTGCCAGAGTATAATTCCAGTGAAATGTTATCCCTTCAGCTCCTTAAACTTGATTACGATTCATCATAATTGATATAAACCATACCTTGTTAACTTTGATGCACTCTCGCCTTGGAATTTTGACTCTAATGGGTCTTGTATGGTTAAAACTTGTTTTTCTATTCATAATTTTATTTTATACACACTTCTACTTATTTATTTTATGTATTTGGTTGCTGCAATACCTAAATAATTATTTAACGTAGTGATTTGAGATTGACATTTATTAAAATATGATCACCTTAGTACTTGGTATCCAGTGGAAAAAGTTATTGAACCACAAATCCAAACCTTTACCTGCCAACAGAAAGCCCACCACAAAGGTTGGATGCTTCTCCGCCTTCCAAAGGGCCGTCTCCATCTCTTCCTGAGCTCTCGCTGACACCAAAGATCTACATGACAATCATTAACGTTACAAGAGCTTCTCTACACAACATTAACACTAACATTACCACAAAAGGACTTCAGGTGTGTCAGTCCCATCCGCTCCTAATGCTGTACCAAATAATGTTTGCTCCTCTGCATGTTTTAAAGGGGAATTTGACATCTAAATTTGGTGTGAGTAATGTCACAGCAACTTATTTTTAACTGTAGGTTCAGTAACTAAAATATGTAAAAAATGAAGTAAAACCCTTATCAGGATAATTGCTGTAGCGTCACTCACCGTCTGCTGAGCGTGGACAACTCTTCTTCTTGGAGTTCACATGTGGACAGACAGATGTGGGTTTGACTCTTGTTGGGACTCGGAGTCAAAATAACCTCCAGCTCCATTTCAGTCAGAAGTGTCATGCGGCCTTTGAGGAAGATTAGGTTTGAGCACAGAACATAAAACTTTCTATTATGGTTTTCCACATTACCATACCCCCACTTATTGCACTACTCTAATTCCTGCTATGACCAAACTTTTCTATTTATCAATAACAAACCCATGTAGAAGCATTGAAAATGTTGTAATTGGTCAATATGGAGCAGGTTTTGATAACAAATACGCTTTTTTAATATAAAAGTAACTGGTAACTCCTATGTGTTAAATAAATGTAGTGGACAAAAAAGTAAATTATTTCTCTCTGAGATGTATTAGAAGTAGTAGAAGTACTGTGAAAATATGTTATTAACTATGTTACTTAAGTACTGCACTTAGTTACATTACACTACTGCTTCTACTACATTACATTTTATATTGTACTGTTTCTCCTCTACATTTATTTAACAGTACCAGTTACTTTTAGGATTTTACTTAAATAATCATCATCAAAAAACAACAATTTAGACCTCACTAATAATGATCTAATAATATAAAACTGACAGGGACCATTCTGCCAGCCGCTGTAAAAAAACTTACAAGTTACTCTTTGTGTATCTATCTGTAAGGGTTACCTGCCAGCTCCATCAGACCTCCTTCCATCTTGCATTTCCTGCCGAGCTCCTCTGGTATTTCATACTGGGAAATATCCACCGATACTGATGTATCTGAAAGGGAAGCTGAGAGAAATGCGACTGCAGTATATCAGTTTACTTTTCTGTGTTACTGTGTTTTTTGTTGATTTATATTTAACTTAATGTAGTGTTATTTACCTTCATGAAGCATATCCAGGGCTGTAAGCTGATCATCCAGCTGTTCAGGAGCAAAATCCATTTTACCGCAAATGCTTGAAAACGTGGTGTAAGTTTCTTGCCTCAGATCCTGTGTGTCAACTACAACCGGCAACAGCAGAGACTACACAGAAAAATATAAATTTTAAAGTACTTTCATACATAAGAAGCAAATCATTTGGCATTTTTCTTTTTAGTTACCTCTTCATTCATCAGTGACTCTTTACCAAACTCCTCGTGAATGATTGCGCGCGTCTGAATGTCACTGGCGTACACATCTGGAAGTTTTTCATAAGATGCACTGTACCTGAAAAGCGGTGGTGGAAAGTACGTAAGTACATTTACTCACGTACAGTTTTGAGGAAGTTTTGTATCTCACATTTTCTGCTACTTCATAGGCAAATATTGTACTTTTTACCCTACAATTTTTTTTTAAATAACTTCAATTTGAAGTTACTTTGTAGATTTAGATTAATATTACAAAATATAACCAACAAGTTAATTGTATTGTATTAATATTAAGATTCACAGATTATAAGGTTATGAATTCACAAACTGTCGGGCAGCATATAAAGTAACTAAAATTTGTGTCACTTTTACCGGCTGCAACAGTAAAGTGAGAAACAAGAAACTTGTCTCTGCCATTCCACATACAGACTACTTTTACCTTTGGTACTTGAAGTGTATTTTGATTGTAATACTTTTGTACTCTTAAAGGACGAACATGACACACCTGAATATGGTGTCCTCAGAGATAGTATCTCCTGTCGAGCTCAGCAGAGGGTCGGCCACAGGAAGCATCCTCAGCCGGGACAGTTTGGCTTTCAGTGTGGGCAAATGTCTCTTAAAGTGTGTCAGGTAATCAACAACCATGAGCTCTTCTGGCAGAAGGAGATCTTTGGCAGATGTAAAAAAATATTTTAAGTGAGAAAGACAACCAGTGAAAACAGCTAATTCACTGTATGAGGGAATACTGAAATAGAAATAACTGACAGATGTTGAAATAACTACCCTTTTTGTCATTTCCATGTTTCATCTGGTCAGTTGTCCACTTGGAAAATGACTCCTGACATGGATCGTTGAGCTGTGACTCTTTTAAAAGGCAAACATACTCATCCTGGTCAAGTTCCTTCAGTGAGTCAGGATTAGAGCTGGGTATCATCTCCACATCGCCCTCCACCTCCCTCAGAGTTACTTTAAATCTGGAATACAAAAAGTGAAATTATAACTCCAACAATAAAAGATAATGAGAGTAAAATGATGTACAGAGAGACAGTTTTGAACCTTTCTGGTGAATTATCTGGTTGCTTTTTTCCTACTAGGTCATCGAGCACAGAACCACTGACAAAGGTGGAGATCACCTTTCCTGTAACAAGTGGAAAAAGACTTTGTGTTGGTCTCATTTATGGTAGTTTGACATGATAAAAGTAGTCATGTACCACATTTTATACTCTGTTACAGTTATACAGTTTGTTCAGTTAGACTGGAATAAACACAGTAAAAGTGAAATACTAATTCAGCCTTACGGTAGGTCTTTACAGTACGCTCAGACAGTAATGTCCTGGGTTCACGCTTAATAAAACATAACAGATAGTGCTTTTACATGCAAAAATCTGAAAAGGACGAATTACTAGGAGAGTGCAAATGCTGAATTTTACATTTAATCAAATAGATTAGTTAAAGAAAGTGATGAATTTGTTTAACGGAACTGGGATATCCCCTTTAAAATTCACAGAATACAAACTTAAATCATATTGTGGCTTTAATGCCAAAATCACCTACTGTATATATTAAATAGGTTAGGGTTACAAGTTTATATCATTTTCTCACAAATGATATTAGTTAGTAGAAAATGGACTGGGCTATAGTGCCTTGGGCTATACATTGTGTTAAGGTAAATACCCTATACGTGACACATATATAGTCACCACAGTGGTTATAGGACATGAGTTAGGCCACCTCTGATCCACGGTGTCCTGTACGTGACTTCAGGCAGCTTCCCACTGTGCGGGTACAGGTCGCTGGTCCCAGTACAGTAAGGAGCCGGCAGGGCCAGTAGGTTCATCATTACTTTTAGACTGGTGGTGGTCTGAAATAAAAGACAGGAGTGGGATGCAGGACAACATAGCTTTGAGGTTTAACAATATTACTCTGAGGAAAAAATAAAAAGACACCAACTTACCTCAAAGACATAGTCAAGAGCTTTAAAACTGTTAGCAGAGAAGGGTTGAGAAGGAAAAGAAATGTCGGTTTCAGACCTGTAAACATCATGAAAACAGGAACGTTAATTTCAAATAAATTAAAAATATTTTTAGGAAAACATTAATTTAATGATCGCCACTATTAACAAAAACCTAAAACAGATCACCTAAAACAAGTAAAATGAGTGTGTCTATCACAAAATAAATATTACAGCTCCGCAACTTTAGCTAGCAGTGTTAGCTTTGGTTATCTCAGCTAGCAATATCTTCTAAGTAACGTTAACGCTTAAGCTAGGAGACTTCTAACTTGTTTTGTACGTCCTTCAAAATATTTGATAGAATTAAAACATCAACAACAAAAATCCCGAAAAATAAAACGTGATTATTCAGAATGTGTTGGTTAGCAGCATCAAACTTACATAGTGACAAGGAGCTTTATTAGGATGTTTTTGAAAGGCGAAGTGTCAATGATGTACATTGACGATGAACTAGCTAGAAGTGATCTTTAACCGTCACGCATGCGCTTTGGGGAGTTTTGTTTCATGATTGAAGCGTCTCCTGTTTTGGACTTCTTCTTTTGGACGCTATACTACGCTTAGTAAGTTAACCACCATAAGATACAATGAGTATTGTATTGTATTCATAAAAAAAAGACAGCAGGTATAAAATCTACTCTTTAAAAAAATTTAAATCAACTTAAAACGTTATTTTTCCAAAAGTGCTTATTAAATTGAATGACTTATTAATGATGTGTATGTATCTACGTTTATGTAGGCTACATACGTGTGTGTGTGTGGGGGGGTGGTGCATTTATGGATTTAATTTATTACCCAGGCTATAGCTTTATTTAAATTTTCCGTTCATTATTATAATTATGAATGTATTAAAATTTGTGTTTTCATGAATTACAACTATAGGTTAAGTTTATTATTGGTAATATGTTAAATTATCACTATTTTACTTGTATAATTTAAGTTGATGTATGTACTTGCAAACTGCAAGTGCACTGCAAATTAAGAATATTTTCAATAAAACAAATCTCTGTTTTGATACATTTTCTTTGTAGATTTCTTACTTTATAGTTGTATGCAACAGATTAGTAACAGCCTACATATTTAGTCAATACACCGAGACGGGTATTTACAATACAGTAGATTAAATATTATTATTCTTTTTTTTAATCTTTTTGTATTGTCCATTTTAAAGTTCAGCCAGAAGGGGGCAGAGTAGGGGGGATGAGTAAAAAATGGATTATGCACGTGACACAATCTGTTTTTAGATATAACCCATGGACTGTAAAAATCTTTCTTTAACTGTCCATGGTATATATACAGTCTATGAAATAACCTAACCTAATGTTAGAGTTTGCAGGGAAATTTCTTTGAATACATAGAGTAGATACTGACTCTTTTAAAATAATGTATGTGGCAAACATTGTACTTTTACTCCACTACATGTATTTGACAACATTTTTTTGTTTTTTATTTTATTTAATCTTTATTTAACCAGGTAAGCCGTTGAGAACAGGTTCTCATTTGCAACAACCTGGCAACATTAGTTAATAGTTACTTTGCAGATTCAGATTATGAATACAACATATGAATCAACTAATACATTATTACAGATTAAGCTCCCCACAGTAACCAGCTTCACTAATCATGGTTCACACAGTTTTCTGAAATGGGCCATTCTACATTTAATTAGAAATATTTTGAATTTAGTATTAATACTTTTAGTCAAGTAAAGCTTTTAGTAATTCTTCCACTAGGCTACTGCTGAATCCCCATGAATGGATAGCTTAGAAAACACCATGGAAAACACTAACATGGTTCTCTACAGTTTTTTCCTGCAGAGACACTGTATGTTTTTCAACACAGAGAGGCGCTGTTCACTGCAGTTCAGAAGACAGTTCAGTGCTGATACAGAGGAAGTAGACTCCAACAGCAACATGTCACCAAGACTCGGGATAATGTGTGATCAAATCAGGCAGTTACATGAAACACTATGTCAATTAGTCAATTTACAAGCGCTAATTCTACATCAGATTTGACAAAAAGTTTGGTTGTTAGAAGAGAGGTTTTGCTGTCATGTAACTGAAATCATTCAGGCGTGTCACAGTTCTTCTTCTGGGTTTTACAAAACAACTATCGTCTCCTCTGTGTGGCTGTAACTCTGGTGTATGACCTCATTTGACAATAAATAAGTTAATAGACTCTTAAACGTTGAGAGAAACATCTATATTTGGATTTTTACAAGTTTTTCCATCAAGGTGACAAATGACACCATTCACTGTTGATGAGGCTGCAGTTTAAGACTTAGATGTTTTCATGTGTGTTTTTTGGTACTGCATCTTATTAAAATCTTTCACGCTGGAGTGACAAACTACATAATATTCACACTGACATGAAACTGCAGTAAGTGAGTGAAAATGTCAGCTGCATTTTCTCTCTCTCCATGTCAGAAGGCTGAGTAAACATCATTTCTACAGGACTACTACTTTTGACTTGAAAAAAAAGGTAATACAAGATTTTGAGGGGGAAAAAGAACACACAATTGTAAAAAAATAAAAAATAAAAACATTTAACTGTAACTGTAGGTTTTTAAAAAGTGTCTGATCTTTAGCTTGAGCTAAAACAGTACAAAGGAAATCCTCCTTTAGTCCGGCCTGTGTTAATTTTATCAACAGTTGGTTGCCTGACCTGGAGGGCCTTGGTGCAAAATCCGGAGTTTAAAGAAATCAGAAATACTGTCCAGAGCCAAACCATGGAGGTTCAATTTAGCCTGTTCATTCATTAAAAAAATAAATGAAAAATAAAAGAACATTCAATGTTTTCCTTACAAAGAATCCCTTAGTGAAAGTAATAAACTAAATCTCAAAAACTGTGTAAAGAATTGAGAGCCAAAGTAATCAAGCCTGGAATGGCGAGAGATTCTCTGTTTCTAGTGTTTGTTAGAAGCCTTGCTGCTACATTTTGCACCGACTGTAGACATTTGTTTTAAACTGTCTATTCATGTGTTTTATCATTTTTTAATGCTTGTGATTTTTAACTGTTTGTACTTGTGTTTTATCTTTTTAACTGATTTTGTGTAAAGCACTTTGAATTGCCCTATTGCTGAAATGTGCTATACAATTAAAGCTGCCTTGCCTTGCCTAGACAGACATTGAAGCAAGTAATGATTCTTCCCTGTAACTTCACCACATTAACACACAGCGGTGGTGAGTCAGTGCCCAACATAACACAACAGTTGATTCTCCAACCTCCAAATGATTGGACATACTGTGCATGAATATGGGGAGGAAAAGCAGCAAATCCTCACATTTAAGGAACTGAAACCATCTTGACAATTTTTATAATACATTTTCTGCCAATCAACAATATGATTAATCAACCAATCGTTTCCAGCTATACTTGTAGCCAATATACTGTTGGGGTTTAATTTATGACAAAAACATCATATTTTATAAGCTTTTAAAATGTTTTGTACAAAAAATGTGTAAAGTAACTGAAGCTTTCATGCAACCTACAGTAATTCCTGTCTTTCCTCTGAAATGAAGTTGAGTAGAAGTAGAAAGAGACATAAAAGAAAATACTCAAGTTAAAGTTCAAGTTCCACAGATGCGCACTTAAGGAAAGTACACTAGCAAATGTATACATATATGTATGTACACTTCACCAATACAAACACAATCATCTGTGGAACTCAATTTTAAACTTTTGTACATGGAACCTGACTAACCTGACACAGTAACCGAGAATGACAACTCATGGCTTTCATTCAAAGGACTGTAGGACTTTGTTTTGTCCTTATTTGTCCACTTTCAGAATTTAGTGACTTTATGCGCCAACATTACTTTAATTTCTCTAAAATGTAAGTACGTATGCACACAAACTCACAGAGAAAACCCCCTGAAAAACAATACCTGCATACACAAAAGCCTTTTACTCGATACTAGGTTTTGCAGTTTCTGCCCTCTTGGTGCAGGATCATGTGTCTTTGTTTCTGTGTCCTATTTTGTTCCTTGAGTATCAGTGTAAGTTTCAGTTTAAACTAATAATCTCTCTAAAAAATGAACAGGGACGCATGTTTTTAAACACTCTTTTATTGACGCTATACAGATTCTTTGGTTGATTTGTGTAAGTGTTTGTGTTTGTATTTGTGTCTACAGCTCATAAAATTATTCCCATAACTATTTTGCAGTGAAACTATCTCATAGGTACAAGATATGTGCAAAATGAACACATTTTCCAAAAGCTGTAGTAAGTGTTAAAGAAAAATGTTGATATTAGTTTAAATAATTGAGCATCAGTGTAAGTTTTGGCAGGCCAAGTAGTCAAGACGCTGCTAACCACTAATGGCTACATAGCTGAGCTGCAGCAGCTGATCTGCATCAACACATCAGCTGGTCAACTCCCCTCCCTGCAAAATTGTTACTTAAGATGCTTTAGTTTGCTCTTAACTGCATGCTGCTCACATCTCTGCAACCCATAGCTCCACCTAGTTTATAACGTGACATACGCTTCTATGTCTTCGTTGCTGCTCTGTTCATATGGGAAAATAGTTTAGCTCTCCCAGTCTTAAACTGCATGAGTGGCCTCTAATGCTGCTGCTGCTGTCCTGCTCTTGCTCATGAAAGGTTCGGGGACTCTTCTGAACAGACCCACAAATTATTTGATAACATTTTTAAATTGTCTGCGCTGTTCTTGACTTAATGGACCTGACAGAACTCAAATTGTCTGCTTTCATGCCCAAACTTAGATGACAGACTCTTATGATTATGCACTAAATATAAAGCTACAGCAGCAGCTGGTTAGCTTTGCTTAACATAAAGATGGCTTGCACTTTGTTTCCTGTTTGAGTCAAACAAAGCAGATATAACATGTTAATGAGTGACCTTTGGTGATGCTGGTAGTTTTGGACAGACTCGGGCTAGCTGTACCCTCATTACCTGTCGTTATGCTAAGCTAGGATGAGCAACTACAAACTTCATATTTACTAATAAGAGTGGTATCAATCTTCTCGTCTAACACTGCAAGAAAGTGAGTAAGTGTATTTCCAAAAATACAAAGTATTTCTTAAAATCCAAACAATCTCTTGACGATGAAAACAGAAGTTTGACTGAAAAAATATACACATACTAGCTTTTTCCAAATTTTTCAAATTTTGATGACAACTTAGAAATCTTCCATAATGACTGTGAGGTGGTTAAAAGCCAGAGAAAAAACTACAGTAGTAATTAGAACTTGAGTTGAGATTTAGTTTTGTCGGATAAAATGAGGTTAATGTTTTATTATCAACGACCCAGCACAATCAACAGATACCTCTTTGTACATTTATTATTAAATAAAGTATTAGATAGATAGATAGATAGATAATAGAGTATTTCTGATAATTTCTTGATATGAAGTTTCTTCTTCCATTTTAGTGATATAATATGTACAGACAAATATCATGTTGCTGAGAATGACTAATAAATTTAGGTTGATGTTTTATTTCATTTCCATTTTAGTCTATTGTTTGGCAAGATAAAGGCATAAAAACATGACATGTGGATTTGGAAGACATAAAACAAGAAGGTTGTGGTGAGATCTAAACCACAGCTGGCAGGCACTTTGAGTTTATGAGACATCACTGCTTCTTCTCTTCACACGCTTTGGCTCATTTTTTTCGCTCCTCGATCTGCTCCACCTCACTGGACTCATCCACCACCTTGCCGTTGATCATGGTCTGGGTGACAACTTTTACAATCTTCCTGGTCCTTACATCAGGTTCTTCTGTGACACAAAGTTAAACCAGGGTTTTTCAACAAATCTCTTTGATCTTTCTTGTCTAGACCAGCACTAAAAAATATCATTAACGATAATCTAATAACAATACATTGTTTGTAGTATTACCTGCCATATTAAGGTTATGAGGCTGCACCGTAATGTAATCTTTTAGCGACTTTGGGCAATCAATACCTTCAATTGTAACTTAATGTCAGTAAACTTCTTTTGTTGACTGACTTTATGCCAAAAAATACAAAAGGGATGAAAAAGAGAAGCGATCGAATGTCAGTTAATCCACCTTTTACTGTGTGAATCATTGGCTTGGTGCTGTTTTTGTGTTAACTCTTGTGCATGTGTGCAAAATAGAAGAGTCTGCAAAACTTAGGAAAGGATCAGATGCTCATGCCGCATGTTGTTGACTGTAGAATTATGAGATAGGTCCCATCCAAGAGTATCTTTCAGAGGCCATCATTAGGGGCTGTTACAGAGAGAAAATACAATAGTAGGCCACTTCAGTAAAAAAAGGGTGCAGCAGGAGCATGCAGGAGCATCTGATCATTTTTTGAAAGTTTTGCAGACTCCCTTTTACGCACAAGAATTCTGTCCTCGGGTTATGTTAATTTATACCCACACAGGATCTAATAAGAGGGAAAAATAGAAATTATCAAAAACAATCTCTTCTCTTTTTTCTCCTTTTTTGTATTTCTAACAACAAGCCATTGCTGACTAACTCAAGTGGTTTTCAACAAGTAATCTCCGGCCAGATTCATAACAACCATGTTAACAAGGGTGTAGAGATACTTTATACAAATAATCCTTGCAGGACACATTTGGTTCTGATAGCGGCTGATAGCATTCAGTAAATAAAATAATCTGAACTTACTTTTAGGAGGAGATGTTTCTTTCACCCTGTAGGACAAAACCACATGACAAATCAATGTCAGTCCAGAAGAGCAAGCAGAAAAACATGTTCACTCAACGTCAATTTAAACACTTGAAAGGTACCCTGCCACACCAAACCGTTTTTACCTGCATTTTCTGGAATTTGTTAGATCCATAGGTGTTTGTAATATGTGGTGAATGTGAAAATGAACTACTACCTCCTTTGTCAGCTCTAGAAACTGAAAAGAAACAAGCTGAAAAATTAGGCCAATTCCAAAAGCTGGTCCGTCTGATATCATGTTGCCTGAGCTCATTACTATTCATGAGTTCACCCAGTAGCGCTGGCTAAAGGATGCTGATAGCCAGGTTCTCATTGGCTAGTTGTTAGCCAATCAGAGTCAACCGGCTTAGTTCATTGAATATTATTGAGAACTAGCGCAAATCAAGTCTTCCGGCAGGCTTTCTATACCACTTTAGAACAGCTTGAAACAAGGTAACCAAGGCATTTTTTCTTTTTTCGAGTCTTATCTGGCCTAAACCATCTCCGAATGTGGTCTGAGTGATTGGTTCCAACTGCTTCCTGGGTGTATTCACAACTGTACTGTACTGTACTGTACAGAGCTGTCCACATGTGATCGGACCAGTCAGGATAGATTTTGAGATCAGTTGGAAACAGGGTTATAAGAATAAGGAAGTGTATTCTACATTCCTTACATATTCACGACCAACTATTACATGTAGGGTGCACAATACATGCACAGTCAGGATAAAGACAAACTAAATGTATTCCTATAAAGAAAAAAACTATACTAGTTAATACTCAAAGACTAATAATGCATACATAACTACCAATAGGTATCAATAAGTGTAAAATACTATCTTTACAATTTTCTTCTGGATTCTGTTGTGGTATTTTGGCACTAGACAATAACATGCAAACACAATGACACAGAAATTCTTTCTTGAAAAGATGATTGGTTGTGGTTTCCCAGCTCTCGCTTACATTTCCTCCCCCTCCAGCAGCCTCCTGTAGGTGGCGATCTCCATCTCCAGGTTCTGTTTGATGCGCAGCAGCTGTTCGTAATCGGTCTTGTTGCGTTGCATGTCCAAACGCAGGTGAGACAGCTCATCCTCCAGCTGGGTCAGTGTGCTCTGAAGATTGTCCATCTCCACTGAGTACTTGTGCCCCGTTTCCCCAAGGTTTCCTTCCAACACACCGACCTGTTAACAGAGCATGCAAGTAACGTTCAGTAAGAGTAGAAAAAAAAAGTCGTCCAACGCCTATCACATTATACACAGTCATTAAACATTGTTTATATAAAAACATTTATGCATCTTTTAAGCCATAGTGCATGGCTTCTGTCTGTTTCATGAATAATTCTAAGTAATGACAACTAATCTGTCGGCACATCCAGATAATACAAGCCTTCCGTGATTGTGCACCACCCCCACCCCTCCACCACGTCATTGCTAGTAGTCAAGGAGGATTAAGAAAAGATGATGTCTCCTGAGACCGGGCTTTTTCACAGTTTATTCTGGAGCAGGCAGCTAGCGACGCAAGGAGCAATGCCTACGATTTGGAACTCCTAGTGCACCTTTAAGGTACCCTGTGAAGATTTTACCACCCAGTATTGTTTTTTATCTTTACCTGTTGAGCGCATCCACCATCCAGCCCCATCACCACTCAACCAGAGACACTAGAGACTGTCAGCGCCATAATATCTCTGCATTCAATACTGTGTGTTTATTATTTGGCAAACATCCATGAGCTATATTTTCTTCCATTGAACAGCTCCATATATTGATGTTTGACCTGTGTTCACATTTAGCGGAGACACAGACAAAACACTGGCTTGTTTGGCTCTACTCTACGTCTTGTCACACTGATTGATTATTGGAGCAGAATGAAATTGCTGTGTACATTGTTCCTCTAAAAGCTCTTTGTTGACAAGGAGAAAGCAGCTGTAATCTATAGATAACATGTCCAACGTGTGCAGAAGAGAAGAGGAAGGGGCGGAGTTCCTGATTTATCCCTGAAAGAAAAAGACTCTTTGCTGAGGTATTTGAATGAGAGGTCAAGTATTATTCCTAAAGAAACATGTGATTTCATGTTCTTCAAACTACACCCCTGTGACGTGTGTTTATGCAGTAATGTACCTGCTTCCGAAGACTGTTGAGTTCGACCTCCAGAGCCTGCAGGAAACGTCTTCGCTCGCTGAACTCACTTTGGGCACAACGCAAAGCCTCGTTGCTTTCTTTGACCTCGGACTGCACTGCTTCCAACTGGAGACACACAAATCAAGATAATGTTTAGTGTAATGTGCAGTATGTAGTGTGTTATACCACAAAATGTAAAAAATATATATATATATTAATGCAATTAAAAAATAACAAAAGACTTGTGTAGTGACGGACTTTCTTGAGATACCAGGTCTCGGCCTCCTCCTTGTTCTTGCGAGCGATGCCCTCATACTGGACCCTCAGCTCAGCCATGATGGCCCCCAGATCAGGGCCCTGAGCTGCAGCCACCTCCACAGTCACCTGCTCGTTGGCCAGACGAGACTTCATTGCGTTCATCTCCTGTGATCATTTAAAGAGAGGGAAGGCAAAGCAGTGTTTAATGCTGCAACATCTTATAGTGTCCACCTCACACCCTGGACAACTCTCAGGCCACAGTGTTTGTTAACACCTGATTTTGTCAGTGTCTTACTTATCTACTAGCCAGAGGTAGAAGAAGTATTCAGAGTCTTTACTTTTAGTAAAAGTATTGATACTACACTTTACCAATACTTTAGTGCGTTCACTCAAGTGGGATTTTGAATGCAGGACCTATAAGTATTATCAGAATTGAAAGTAGGTTACTCATTATACAAAAAGATGCTTATTTGATGGTGTTTGATTTTATATTTTAGAAATATGATTAAGTGCTTCAAACCTCATTTTGATAAAACAAGTGAATAATAGTATGGATGTTTAAAAATAGAAAGGCATTTTTGTAGCTTAAATCAAGAAAGAATATTAATTTCCTACAATAGAATTATGAAAATATTCAAGGCCTAAAACTTTAATGGTTGGAATGCTCTTAGAGCACTACAGTCACAAAATAAGACATTGAAGTGGTTACTTAAGGACTGAAGTTATTCAATAAATATTGAAAAATGCATTATATTTTACAAACTGTTCATATCTTTTTCTTAAAATCTTAGTATGCCGGATGACTAGTAACTCTAAGTGTCAACAAGTGAAGACTAAAGAACAATATTTCTGTGGTTTAAGTAGTTTTGTTTTTATAACTAGTTTGTAATGACGCTTCCATCCTGCAACTTTAATTGTTCCTGAACTCCTTCTTTTTTCTTTTTACATGTTTTGATCATCTCAGCGTGTACAAGATAAATATTCAACAAAAATGCTCCATTGTCTTTTGTCAAGTCTTCAGTCCACATCCTGGATATCACACCTTACAGTCTAATCATACATAATTCCAGTGGCTGGATGGGCTCAAATACTTGTATATGTTGTGTACACGGGTGTTGTCTTGCTATCTTGAAGCATAGTGACTACAAAGAAAAAGGGTTTTTGCGTACACTGAACGTTGTCATATTTCAGATACCAAAACTTTCTACCTCTGTGTTGCTGATAGAAAAAACAGGAACTCTATGGTTTTTGGATGATATGCTGAAAAGTGGTTTTCATGCAGCTTTAGAGCAGTGATTCCCGAAGTGGGGGTTGGGACCCGCAGGGGGGTCGCGAGCCAGAGAGGGGGGGGTCGCAAGTTGATTTCCAGAAATAAAATAAAAATTTAAAAACTATTAAAAACAGCACTTGTTAGCCATGATTTTAACACGAGATAAAACTGTTGTGTTATGTTGTCAGCATGCTCGTGTTTGGATACGCCTGCAATGCTTATACACGTTTATAGTGGGGGGGGGGGTCGCAAGTCACTTGGACTGGTACTTTGGGGGTCGTGGGCTGAAGGTTTTGGAAACCCCTGCTTTAGAGAACCCACTGTGCTTCAAATACATCTTATATTTAAACAGGACTACTCTTGACAACTTGTAAAATGACTGTCTTGATGAGTCAACACTCATTGATCATATCTGACATGACCTTCTTCTTGAAGGGATCTCACCTCATCGTGATTCTTCTTGAGGAAGTAGAGCTCCTCCTTCAGGCTGTCAAGGTCTCCTCGCAGAGTGGCGATGATCTGGTCGTGGTCAGACTTTGCTCTCTTCAGAGCCTGACAGTCCCTCTCCACCGACTGGCAAAGGGTGGCCTCCGCCTCCCATCTGCAGGAAAAACACAGTGGAGGATTCAAACAAGAGGAATGGAGGTCATCAGCAGACACGCAACACTAGTCTCAGTTAATGCGGTGCATGTATTTTTTTCACATGTCGGACAAAGTTAACATAAATCTCTGCAGATTTCACAAAACCCTAAAGGGCAATTCAACACAAAATTTAATTATCCTTAAAAATCGTATGTGTGGATGAAAAATAGTCTATCTACTGAAACATGTATACGATTTGTTACCCTTTTCGGAAACTGTAATTTGGCAAAAATAATCTTGATTTAAGGTTTACTTACTATCTTTTCCCCCCAATACTTTCAATAACATCTAAAAGCCTTCAATCCATTCCAAAGCTTTTGTCAAACAATATAAATTTATTTCATGTTTCATTATTTTAAAGCAAGGATATATGTCACTTCCTACTGCCATAGTTTTTGGATTAGAAATAGCCTTGTAAGTTATATGTGACTATGAATATTCTTTGGTCGAAATGTGCAAAAGAATTTGTCAAGATTTTGGAAATACCTTTATTAGAACAACAGAAACCCATCTTTTTTTTTCAGCGTTGGAAAACGTTTTCAGAATGTTCACTTGAGAAAAAAATGCCACACTGTAGAAATACTTCATTCATCAAAGCGTAAAGTATTATCAGCAAAATATACTTAAGTATTATGGTAAAAATATCTGATAATTTACTGAACCTACTAGACTCTATTATTATAGCATAAAATTGTACTGTACTTAACAACCTTCCACCATTGATGATATAAGATGAGAGACACAAACTGGAGGTAATGGAACACGCGCAAACAAGCACAGGATGCATAAAAGCACTCACGAAATTGGTACACGTGCACTTTGCTGCTAAAACCATAAATCACTGCCAATTGATGCATCACTCCTTCACATCAGACCACAAAACATACCATCAACACACTGTGAAAAACATAAGTAGTGGGAGGGTGTTTTCGGATTCCACCATCTTTCCTTTAACAGCTCCACTTTGCCAACTCTGGACTTAAATGTAACAGTAACAGTAACAGTAACAGTAACAGTAACTGACGTTGTCTCTCTGACCTGCACAATCTATCACAGCCTTTGCTCCCTGTTGGCCATCTTTGTCTCCTGTGGGTGCCTGAGCACCGTGGGAATGGACCTCCTATTTCGCAGCCTGACAGAAAGGTCATTTATTCACATTGCTCTGCAGTCTGGCGCTCCCATGTGAACGCTCACAGGCAAGTACAAGAAACAAAACTCTGTGTGACACTCACTTGACTCTGAAGTCATCGGCTGCCAGCTTGGCATTATCAATCTCCAGCATGATACGGGCGTTTTCCAATGTCTTCTTTCTTACCTGAGTAGGGAACATGGTGAAAAGTTGATGAAGATCTGGCATCAAGTTCTACAGATGATACGCACTTTTTATACTGTAAATGTGCTGGTTTATTTACTGTAAAAACACACATGATCTGACAAAAAAAACTGAAAATTCAAATCCATCTGGCTGCAGTAGCTTTGTGCTCCATTACTCATCACCGCCTTCAACTAAGTACCTTATTGACAAGATGGGGCCTTTAAAACAACTGCATATTATCACGTGTCAATGTGCAAAAATTGTCATTTTGCTGCCGTCAGCGGCTTTGTTTCTGCTTTATCAAACAACCCTCCTTTGCGGGATGAATAAAGTATACAATATCATTATTATCACCATTATTTTTACATATTTCTTGCATTTGACTCTTTAAGGTGCTTCAAGAAAGTGTATGGGCGTCCCAATATGATATTAGGTGTTTAGGTAAACAGACAAACACAATCTGAAGAGAAAAAGGCACCAGCACACTGAAAAGATGCATTATCTATAAGTACCATTACTGTACCATGTTTCGACAATACATCTTCATATTCAATATGTAACTAAGAAGATTTATATATAGGCTTTACCTGATTTGACATAGGTGTTAATCTTAGGTTGAGCCCATCAACATCAACAGGTACACATTAAAATCACTGGAGTGCAATCGAAAAGTCCCTGCAAGATATTTGAGTTCTGAATTCTATCCTACAAACACTGACCTCCTGGCCGATGGCATGTGCCTGGGCCATCAGCCCCTCGATATCGTGCCCTTTTGGAGTTTTCTCCAGCATGATCTGCTTGATCTTCATCTCCAGTTCAGCGTTGGACCTCTCCAGCGAGCGCACCTTGTCCAGGTAGTTGGCCAGCCGGTCGTTCAGACCCTGCATGGTCTCTTTCCCACTGGCGGAACCACTGAGGCCGTTGAAGGAGAGGCTGGAGCCCAGCATGTTGAGGCCATTGCCCATTGAGAGAGAGCGGGACAGAGACAGCGTGCAGATAGAGACGGGAGGCTTTGAGCGGATACTGCGTCCGCTGTCTCTCACAGACATGCTGGAGGAGGGTTGACGAACCGAGTAGCTGCGCACAGAGAGGTTGGAGGTCATGGTGTCCACTGCAGAAGATCAAGATGAAAGTAGAATCAGTGCTCTTATGAAGCTGCATGTCTGCTATAAGTACAGATACAACTTTTGTTTCAATACTCAGGAAATAAATATGCATTTTACGTGTTAATGTGGCAGACGAACAGAAAAGAAGTTAAAGTATTGACTTAAAAAAAAGAAGCTTAAACACACAATAAAAACTAGCACCAACCTGCATCTTATTTAAACCCAAGCTCTATTAACATTCATCTTTTAAATCACCATGGACAAAAAGTCCCCAAAGTGCTCAAAAAAGATATAGTTATTCCGGCATTGTTTTGTTTTTAGCATTTTTGCTTTGTTTTTTAATCTTCATGCTTGTTTTGTATGTGTATGTCTGTAGTGATGTCATGAATCTTTGTGGCCACCTACAATCACAAGTAATTTAGCATCTCTTTGTGGTCTTTTTGTTTCTGTCTGTGTTGTTTTGCATCTATCCTTTATATCGCATCTGTAGTTAACTTACATCTCTCTGTACTTGTTTTTTTTCTCTTTGCGGACGTTTGATTGACTTTCAAACAAGAAGGTTTTATTTTTTTAAACTTTAATCATAGGTTTGTTCAGTAATCCATCAATCTCTCAAGACAGTTGCAAAATGGGCCTTTTGGTGAGTCAATTGACTGATGATGGTTAAACTACAAGTGCTTATTATTGAGCATCATGTGTCTGTTCTTGTTATTTAAATAGTACACATCATAATATAGAAGATCTACTAGATGTCAAGCCTCCATCAGTGTCAGAATAGCTGTGAATTTTAAATCTGCTGGAAACTTGAAAACTTTGTTGTACATTCTGTGAAATGAAGTCGTTGATTTGATGAGTAAAAAACAAAGGAGAAAGTTCAGCATGGTACTTACATCTAGTTCAGTTCTTCAAAAAGTCTTCTGCTGCTCGGTCAGGTTTCAATCCTGATGTTGCGAGTGACCGTTGTTTGTTGCTGGACCAGATTTTTACAGGTGAGTTTGCATGGAGCTTTGGATAGGTGGAGCCACTGTATGTCCAACCCACAGATTGTAGCAACAGGGAGGAGGAAGCAACTTGACACCTCAAAGAGGAGTGGAAAAGAGAACTGTGGTGCACATGAACTAAACAAGTTGGCATCAACTTTTTAAAGGCAGTTAATTGTCTGCCGCATTGCAGGTTTGCAAACAACAGCTGTAAGTTGAGACACTTGATTAATTTCCTGTAACAGTAAAACACACACTGACACACACTGAAACACAAAACTTCCTCAGGTCTTCGTCCGATCTGTAAGGTGAAACTGGGAGGACAAACTGGTGTGGCCCGGCGGGAGGAAGCAGGAATGGAGGGACAATAGAGGGACAATGGAGCGACAGAATAAAAAGAAAATGAAGACCCCTGAGAAATGCAAGGCGTAGGCCCGGCTGAACTGGAAACCCGGTTAACACACACACACACATACACCCACACAGACAGAAACACGCCTTTTTGTATATTTGATAAGTGTCAACTATCTCTTAGTCTTCTCTTGCTGTTATACAGTATGTGGTCCCCTGTTGCTGTATTGTTAGATTCCTCTGGTGAGCATTATTCTCTTTGTATAGAATCAGATCACCCGGTGACACACACACACGCACGCACGCACACACACACACACACACACACACACACACACACACACACACACACACACACACAAAAAACAAAAAATACTAAAACAACAACACTGAAAAAGGACGACAATGATCTCCAAGGTGTTGAGATCATTCACATGATCAAACCCAGATTTAGCTGCAAATAAAGGAGAGAAAAAATGTCATTTCAGGGTTGAAAGCTGATTCTTGGACTGTTTAGTGTGAAAAGTTGCTTTGTGTAGATTGTAGCCTACAGAAGTACAGAAGTGTTTACCTGCACGGTTTCTGGCACAATAGCATGAATGCCATAACTCTATTCAGCAGTTCACAATGAGGTTGAAACAAGTCGAAAAATGTCCTGACAAAAGTCCTGTTACTCTGCCAGACTGTGATGGATTACATAACATTGTATAGGTGTTTGTAGCATTGCAAACAGCTCTTAAAACATGACTTTCAAATACATACTGCATAAAAACACGTCATTACATACTTAAAGCATGCACCCTTTTTAAAATAAAATCTATAGGGATTTTGATTATTACCACATGTAGCAGTGGTTTTCAACTGGCCACCATGTTAGGATTCAGCATGGATCTACTGCCACCTTTTGGGTGAAAAAAGAGCTGCAGAATTGAATGATTACTATGGGCTCATCATTGTTACAGAACCTCTTTTCACTTACTGTAACACTTCCATTGATTCAGCGTTAAAATAAAAACTTGTTATTGTTTTTGTTAGTACAGCTTTTGTGTATTTTTGGTTCAATTTTACTCCTACTGTCAGATTATAGCAGTTTCTGCAATGACAAAAGTACTCTACAAAACCTTTACTGTAAAGCATAGATTATTATAATTCAACAATGTAATAGGATTCTTAAATTGGGTACATTTTTATTTACTATTCATTAACCTTTATTTTACCAAAAAACAATCCCATGTGCATAAGGAGCATGTTTACTTTTTTTACTTTAAAAATATTTGGATGTTAAAAGTAAAATTAAGAATAACAGTAACTGTGGTATTGTCACTTTTACTTAAAGTACTCATTTTATGCTTTTTAGGCTTTTACCCTTTCCTTTATTGTGTTATATATCTTTTTGTGTACGTAATATGTTCACAAAATGAAAAAACCCAAAGTCCACTCTAAAGGGACTTAACCACCTTCCAGAGAAAACACTGCTCACCAACTGCTCCAAAACAGCTCTATAGTCCAGCCTTTTAGAAACGCTCATCACGTTATAACACGTTATAATGCTGCATTATTATGGAACCTGCGCAAAGCAGGGACCCGCCCTTCAATAGTTGCACAAGGCAACAGAACCCGATTTGTTCAGGTCCTATCCCCTGACCAATCGGCTAACCTAACCTTAACCACTCAAGGTCAATGCCTAACCCCAACCAAACAGGCTGCTTTGTAGAGTGGGACTTGCCTAGAAGTTACACGGGATCCATAAAAACGCTTTAATGCTCACCTAGCTGCTAGCGTGGCACGCCCTCAAACGCTGAAACTGACTATTAAACCACACAAACCTATTCTCCTATAATGAGAATATTATTAACACTTTAAGTGAAAAAACTGATTTTTTTCTTGTTAAGCTAAATAATATAATGAAATTTCTGTTTCTGCACTTTGACAATCTGAGAATATGTACACCATGGAAACCTGATCTTTCAGCGTGTTATAGTGCAACCATTTATACCTAACATGCAGCAAAACAGGCATTTCTACCTCCAACATGCTTCAGGAGAATGATTTATATCCTGCTACAGCTTCATATGAATCAAACTAAAGTGCTGGGATATTTCAAAAAACTTTCTCTCCCCCAAAATAAACACATTCTGGGAAATCTGGAGTCCTGTGTTTATTTTTGCATAGTGCTTGGTTGGCCGTCGGCCTGGGCAAAGTGAATCATATGTTTCAGCTATTTCCTTGCTTTTCGTCAGCCTTCTTTCTGCTCTTGTGCGCTACTGTAAATGTCATAGTTTACATTTCTTTGTTTATTTCTCTGTATTTCTATAGTATACTATGTACTGACCTACCCGTAGTCCAAAGTCGATTACAATCCTTTTGCTTTATTTTGGCTTTGTTTGGAAACCTGATACCAAATTCAGTTGTGTGGAGCTTTTATAGGCTGGGTTAAATGGTAGGCCTGTGCAATATCCACATTTAAACAAAACACCCTGATCCACAAAGTAAATTCGATGTGGTCCAGTTTACCTAAAAAAATGACATTTTGCCTAAAAATGTTCACTCATGTAGTGTTAACCCGACCACTGTTGTTTGTTGACGTGGTCCTGCTCTGAAGCCTCAAATAGTCTAGTTCTGAACAAAACATTTAGTCAGGCTTTAGTCTGAGGAGTTTTAATTGCTGGTTTTTGCTCCTGTGTCACCAAACAGCTGATGGATGGTGTTGCATTTAGATATTAGTCTACCAGAAATAAGTAGCTGTTGTTAAAAGAAAACAACAAAACTATGCATTTTGAAGCTGAACGAAGTTTACAAGTGATTAAAAACTCAACTAACCATTGCCCTAAATGTCCAGAGTTCATTCTTTAAAATTCAGAGCAATACTTGAAACAAGGGGTCCTTGATTCAGACAGGACGTGGACAAAAGCATGTCTAGCCTAGTTGTTTTATTGGCTGCATATTGATGGTTGATTTTATCAGCTGTAGCTAGCATGTTCTGTATGAAGTGGCCAGGTAATAAACCTTTAAAAGGGCTTTGTCTATAACAAAGTGAAACATCAGGCTTAGCCCCACTTTAATAATTTTGTACAGTCCCTAAAATGTTTATTTTATGAGGAGATAGTGAAATGCAAAGTTATGTGCCGTCTGTTTAACTTGTGTTTCCTGATGATTATTTCACACCTAAAATGTTTACGTACAGTACACAAATATAGCCTTTCTGAAATTATATTTAGCACAACATACTCAGTTTAGTCGTACAATAAGATTTTTTCTTTAATCTCATGAGATATTCTTAAAATGTATTTAGCAAATTATTTTATTTAGGAGTTGAAACTGACATTATCATGCTCACAAGCCATTTAGATACTTTATGTGCGATAAGCTCAGTCAAATAATGTCCTCAAGTGAAGCAGTGGAAAAAAATTAGAAGACCCTGCCAGCATAATGCAGCGTCTGAAATAGACTTAAGGAGAAGGAGGAGGGTGCTGATGAAGATGGCTCACATTGCAATCTTTCACAGAGGTCTTGTTGACTGTTTTGCAGGGGAGAGCTCATCAGCGTGAAGGAGAGAAATGTGAATACGCAGAGACGAGGGGCACTGCAGTGTATCTGCTCATTAGGTGGGCGACGCTGTAATTCAGAGAGCGAGCAGCTCTGCAATCAGGGGCCTATTCATTAGCATAGGGGGCCTGCTTTCATCTGTAACCACTTGATGCTGCCAATCACTGAGGTGGACGCATTACACGATGACAAACCGGGGCGGATTAAACGCTCTGGGATGCTTGTGCATAGAGAGAAGACATGCATAAATGCTGCCTCGAGCTCTCGTATCTGAGAGGGACTTTAATGGGGAAAAAATGTGCATTTTTACAGTGTAGTGCTGGCAGGTGGCCCACAATATATCAGCCTGATAATCTCTCCGCTCAGCATATAGACAGCTTTTGTTCTAAAATGTCATGAGAAGGAGCTTCATTTTCTTGAACAGGTGCTCTCCTAGATTGCAATGATTGAAAGTGATTGTTTGAAAAGTTAAGTTCAAAGATAAAGTTTAAGAGAGAATAAGAGTAGCCTACTGATAAAGCCTATGTGGTGGAATTTCCAGAAACACCAAGTTGTGACATGATGAGACAAAGGGAAAGCTTAGAAAACGACAGGTCATTCATGGGTCACAGGTCAAGGTACATACTTGTCGTAGCGAGTAGTATGAAAGGGTGAAAATCTGCTCAGGGAGGTTGGTTGTGGTGGTGGATAGGTAAAATGAGAGACCCCGAAGACCGCGGGTCATGTCCCGTGTGTCACATTTCCTAAACTGAGCCGTTGGTTTCTTTTTTACTAAAACTAACCCTGTTCTTCTTTTCCTTGACCTAACCGCATGTCACTAGTTCCTAAACTAAACCGTTTCGTTTTTCTTGCGATAACATGCCAAGTGGCGTGTATGTTTACGTCCGCAGTGTCAGCGTAGACACACATGGGGATAGCTCAAATAGTGTACAACAACGTTTTTAGGTGTAATGAATGGTGGGGGCAGCAACTAGTTTGGACAGATGCAAAGCCAGAAAATGACTCATTTTACAATTTTACATGTGGGGCTAATTTGCATTTCCCAGAATGATTTGGGTAGCTATCTATGGCCAATTTCATCGTGTTGTCCTGCTGCTCTCCTGTTTGATAGTCCTCTCAGAAAGATGTTTGACAACCTGAATGGTTGGACATAAATACAAAAATGCCAAAGATGTATTTGATGGGAGTTAAATAGTACCGTTAGCCTATATCATTTGCATACCAGAGAGCACTGAACGTTTTTATTTTTTTTATCTGCAAAAACATCCTGCTCTTGGTCATAAATCTTTAAAGGAGTAGTTAGAAATGTTAGGTAAAAACTCTTATTTGCTTTCTTTAGAAACAGAGGATCAATAGCACTCTCCCATCTATAGGCTGAATGTGAAGCTGGAGCTAGAAGCCGGTTAGCTTAGCTTAGCATGAAGTCTGGAAAAAGGGGGAAACAGTTACCTTTGCTCTGTTCAAGAAAAGTAAAAACAACAATTTGCTATTTTTACGGGGCTAAAATCACTGGGAATGCAGCTCGATTTCTTGGCTGGCAGCAGTTGCAACAAACAAAGGGCTAGCTTTTTTATCCCACTGTTTCAGTGTTTTGGCTAAGCTAAGCCAAGTGGCTGCTAGTCTATTTATAAAGTGGCAATAACCCTCCCTTGTTAATGGACAACCATGGGACCTGATTTAGTTAGAAATGTTAGAGATATGAACTGTAGTGAATGGCTAGAAACAAATAAGTGTTGATCCGGTTTGAATCGAGCCACTCGCTAGGGGAAGGACTCCATCTCTCTCATCAACCTTAACTAACTCTTTGCAAACAAGCAAATAAATGTATTTCCCAAAAATGTGGAGCTATTGCTTTAAAAGAAAACTAATTTAAGAGACTGTTTGTGCATTTTATGGGTTTATGTAAAAAAGATATGCCGGCCAACAATTCATCCTCAGATTTTCTTAAACTCTGAAAAAATCAATATCTCGTCCTACCTCAAAAATCCTGTATGAATGCGGGGCTGATGGTTGCTCGAGGGCTTTTAAAAAGTAATGCATGGATGTGGCACATTCATGAATTTACTTTAGGGGTAAAAAAACAGCACATTGATCCAGTTTGGAAAATCCAGATCTAATGATATCCTTTAACTCAAAGTATCCCATTCGTTCTTCACATCGCAGCCCCTTAAGTGCTGTCAATCAATGTAACAACTGTGGATAATCTGTGTTAAAAGGCCTCATAAAAGCCAACAAGCTGCCAGATCAATGGCCACGCTCATAGTATTGATTACATTTCCTGTTAAGTACAGCATGTAAATTGGAGATGATGTGCAGGTTTGTCGCAGAATATTGCTCTCAATAATAGGTTTCTGCAGGTATTTAACCTCTGACAGGCGACCTTTTGATTTTTGTAGTTCTGTAAAAACATGATGTACGTATAATATATGTGGAGATGCATTCACATTTCGGTCTTTTAAAATGTGTGTTCATCCAGACATTGTCACACACACCCACCCACCCACCCACACACACACACACACACACACACACACACACACACACACACACACACACACACACACACACACACACACACACACACACACACACACACACACACACACAATCTTGCTCTCTCTGCATGAGTCAATTAAACCTGTTACTTAATTATTAATTTTATAACAGCTCTGATACATTTTTATTAAACTGTGGCAGTATTTACAATGTACAATCACTGACTTATTTCTTTTCAAGACACATTTAAAAGTGCTTTTTTAAAAAGTGAAGTTTTGTTCTGAATAAATAAGAGTTTTCTGACAACAATACAACAACAAACAACAGTAAGCTACAAATGTGCTCATCACCAATACAAAACAAATGCTGAGGTTTAATTGTAATACTGCTACAACACTCCCTTTTTTCATATTGCGGTAATATGATTGAAATACCTTATATGAGTCGGTAAACAAAAGGAAAACAATCCTGACCTGATTCAGTGTTTTGTGTTCCACCAAAAAGAGGAAAAACTAAATAAAAGTGGTCTTCTTTTCTTCTCCATGTCAGCATCAAGACAGGACATTTCTCCACAATCTGCTGTCTTTAAAAGACAAGTCCGCTTAGCAATCTCACAGCAAAGAAGAATCCAACTGATTGAAAAGAGATCACCGAAGTCCTGCATGCCCTGGGCGATTAGACTCCCAAACAGAGCCGATTACTGACAATACGTCCCACAGGATTTTTTTTCACTACACCAGAGTGGTTACGATGCGAAAAAGGAGACGCAGGAGGTCAGCGGCTGATGGGAAGCTGTGGTAAAGGGATGGACGGGTGGGCCAAGTGGCCCGGGGCTGCAAGGACGGAGAAGGGATGAGCTGCACGAAGAGGACAAAAGGAACAACATGAGTTTGTTTTAGCAACGTGAGCAAGTTAATGTAATTTGGTCAAAAAAATGCTGCTAATGAGGGATAACAATTCTTGAATGATGATTGAAGCCACAGAGGAACATTTTGCCCTAAGTAAGGAAAGAGATCCAGGATATTTAGACTGTATATTCTTGAAACTACACAGTGTTTCAAACTTTGGACTTAAACACATTATCACAATGTCCCTTTGTAATTCATTTCAATCAAGTAATTTTTATTTAAATAGTCCAAAATCACAAATCAAACATTTGCCTCAAAAGGGCTTCACAGTCTGTAGGGTACAGCAGACCCTCTAGTCGGATGATAAAAAAACTCCCCCCAAAAACCCTTACCGAGGAAGAAAAAAGGAAGAAACCTCAAGAAGAGCAACAGAGGAAGGTTCCTTCTTCCAAAATGCATTTGCATATTTCTACTCAAGTGCAAATAAAATGGCAATGTACATTTTGCTGTACGGTTGGGACAAACTTCAGTATGTACACACATACCAAAATGCACTTTGTACTACATTTAAAACATCTACATATTTTTTTATTCTTGAACCTTAATCCTTTTTTGTTGTCTTTATCCTTATTGGGTATTATATCTGTGATTTTTGTAGTAACATATTATAGTGTAGTTTAAATTATGACAACATGCATCATATTTTATATACTGATCATGTTTTTTTTTGCATGTTTACCTGATAACTAGTAACTACAGCTGTCAGATACATGTAGTGAATTTATAAAGTGCAATATTTTCCATGTGAAATGCAGTGTAAAAGAAGTATAAAGTGGCAGGTACAAGTACCTCACATTTCTAATAACAGCTGATTATGAAGTTAAAATGTTGGGAAATAGAATATAATCAAAGCATTTAAAGCAGTGCATGTCATTCTGCCTTTCATGTATTATAGTATCATATACTTATTTTCCTTTGTGCAACTATACCACAAAACTCAACAGAATGGAACTGACATAAAGACCCTTAAACTCACTGTCCAGGTATCCATGCAGGGCGTATAGATGTGGTCGGTCCGGGCTGCTGAACTGTGAATAGTGGACATCGTCTGGCAGCGATGGAGGCATCCTGGACATTGGAGTGCCCTGAGAGTAGCCACACTGAGGGGGCTGCTTTTTGTGTCTTGCACGGCAGTTCTGAAACCAAACCTGGTGAAACAATAAGGATAACGTGAACAAGCAGCAAGCAGGGGGAAACACAAAAACACTGAAAATCAGGAGTGTTGTTCTTCTCACCACATCCCATTTATTTATTTATATATCAGTGTGGTGTGGGAGGATTTTACCCATCCGAATAATGGTTTTAGAGTGTAAAACCTAAAATGAAAATATACTTACTCTGAAGTATGACACTTCTAACCTTCATTGGTCATTAAAGAGTTTCAGTGTTGAAAATGGTCTGAAGTCTGGTCAGACCACCTGATAATCAGGAGAATGCCATCTCTCACTTGTCCATCCTGCTTTGTTTTTTTTTAGCAATTTTGTCTCAATTAGTTTTGTCTCAAGTATGCAACTAAGGGATATATAGTGCTACATATATGAATCATTAGTTTCCATCCAAATCTTAGGGGGCACAACTTCATAAAATTGGGATACAAATGAAAACATTTGAACTTTCTAAACATTTTACCTTTTTTCAAAAAATATATAAACAAAAGTTTAATTTTAAGGGGTGACAAGCAACAACGTTTAACAACTCATCTAAATTAGTTTTCATAGATCAGTCCACCCGGACAGGAGGAAGTCTGGGGGAAATTCATTGGATTTAGGTGGTGTTTTTTTCTAAGACAGGGGTATTCAATTAATATTCAAAGAGGTCCGTTAGAGGAAAATTCCTCAATCAAAGGTCCGCAACATTATAATGTCTAACATGCCTTATTCAGTGCCATATACTTTGAAGCAGCCTAGAAGTAGTATCAACATCTGTATGAAGTCAACATCTGATTGTCAAATAAAAAAGGGAGTACAATTCAATAGTATTCCAACAATGTTTGTTATTACTTTTCATATTGAACTGGACTCTTTAATTATAAAATAATAATAAAATATATATTTTTTTCTTTTCAGGTAAAATAAGGTTTGCATTTAAAAATTAAATGAAGATGTTTTGAAAAGGCATCTTAAAATAAAGTTCTTACTTTTAGAAAAAAACTCAGCTCAATTTCAAATGTAAACAATCAACAAATATATAATATATATAACAACTAAACAGCTTTACCAAAACAGTTTTAACACTTCCTTTTTTCTTTGTTTACTTCTTTCCCCACCACTTTCTCTTGCTCAGTTAGAGACGTAAGCTCTACCTTGTGTTGCCAAGATTTTAAATCTAGGCTGGAATTGTGTCAGGGTCTTTCTTAGGCACATGTGTAAATGGCCATCTTTAATCTTGGAGCAATATTTAGTTTTAATAATGTTCATGGTAGAGAGTGCTGCCTCACAGGTGTAAGAGGGACCGATCACGGTCAAAATGTACAGGGTCACTTTCCTCTGATCTGGGGAAATGGTCTCAGTGGCAGGGCCAGCTCGTCCAAACTGCTCCTTCAGGGCCAAATCTGCTTGGAGATCGATCAGTTGCAGCTGGAGAGCCCCAACATTTGCCCACATGAAGTGCCGTGTGACTTCCTTTGAGAACGTTTGCTGAAGTTTACCATCAGCTCGTCAACAAGTCAACAAATGCAGATTGATCTCTCTCAACCTGAACCTGTTCCTTCAATGATGGGAAATCTGCAAAGTCTCTCTGCAGGTCTAACTTGAAGACCTCAAGTTTTTTTTTGGAAGGAGCGGACAGCTGTCATCAGGTGACAAACTGAATTGTCGCTGGCCTGTAGCTTTAAATGTAGTTCATTCAGGTGTAAAGTGGTATCAACCAAAAAAGCCACAGCCTCCATCTTCTTCTCATCTTCCAAAAATTGAGAAAAGTGTGTTGCCTGCTGGCTCTACAGCTGTAAAAAGCTGCAAATTCCTCTCTGATGGACCAAAAGCGCTCCAACACTTTGCGTTTGCTGATCCATCGGACATTGTTGTGCAGCACCAGGTCATCTGCATTTGCATCAATCTCTCTAAGGAATTCCCTGAGCATGCAATGCTGATGGGAAGAGGATGCCCTGAGGAAGTTCTCATCATTGTGTTCATCACCTCAGCATACTCGTGTGAGGATGGCGCACAAGACTGTTTGGTGAATTATGCAATGGTAAGAGATGAGCTCTGGATTGTCCTCTTTCATTCTTGCCACAGCTCCTCTATCTCTCCCGACCATAGCAGGGGATCCGTCTGTGGTTAAGGAAACCACTTTTTTTGGTTCTATTCCCTCCCTGCTAACATCTTCTTTAAGGCCAGGCAGATGTCCTCTCCTCTTGTACCGGTATCAAGAGATGTATCACCCAACAGGTCAACTCTTTCTTCTTACTGTTGAAAAGTCTCACATAAACTAACAGCTGAGCATTGTCAGACACATCAGTTGACTCATTTAAAGCTAAGCCTGCAAAGGTTGCCTTGCGAATTGCTTGATCCAGCTGTTCTAGCACATCCTAGGTTAATATTTCTGTTTTTCATGTGGCTGTTGATGCTGACATGGGGATTTGATAGATGTTTCACACAACTCTTGTTTCCCCTCCAGTAAGGTCTCAGTTGCTTCACTCATGCACTCCTTGACAATTCCTAAGTCTGTGAAAGTTTTTTTTATGTTGTCCAAAAATTCAGGCAACTTTAAGGGAACATACATTGGCACGTTGTTGGGTAGTGAACGATTGTGTCAGGACTCAAAGTGTCATTAAACATCTCACTACCCCTTTAAAATCTTTCAACCTCCAGCTGGGAACCATTAGTCTAAGAACTTTTAAAATTGCGTTATATAGTGTTTTATTATTTCCTACCTGTATGACTCGTCTGCTCAGACCCGTCATTTCTGCCAGTTTCTGTAGAGTCTGAGCATCAGGGTTGTTGTCCTGAGCAAACTGAGACTGCATCACCTGCGAGGACACAGAGTCATGGACACCATGAACCCACACAAACACACACACACACACACACACACAACAGGTACCACTGCGCCCACACACCTGCAGCTGCTCAGCAGTAAACGATGTCCGCGCCCTCTTAGCTGGTTTTGGTTGGCAGTCCTGATCAGAGGGCAATGCTCCTTCCAGAGTCAGTCCTGTGCCTTTAAGAGAGCACAGTCACAGCAGGTCTCATACTGTCACTTTACCAGAAAACTACATTTAAGTCATTGTATTGTGAAATTACACACAACAACATTTTACAGGCCAATTTTCTTGCGGCTCAGCTTTGTCCAAACAACCCATGTAACAAAATGTTTTCTTGCCAACCACCGCACAGTCCAAAGTTTTTGTACTGTTACGGCCAACATTTTACTCACTGAAAGCACAGCAGAGAGCAGACTCACACTAGAGCAGTGATCATTTAAGAAATAACAAGGTTGGTGTATATTTTCGGATCCATTTGGAACATAACAGACTTTTGCTTTTTTGAGACATGTAACATGATGAACTGAGGATGAACTATCACTCTCTGTTGTTTTCTAACTGTGATTGTTTTTCTTAGCCTTCCTCAAAACTACCCTCTTTTCCGAGTTAAGTTACCTGTCCTAAGCCAAATTGCATCTCATGTTTCAGAGACAACCTCTGTTCAAACCCTCTGATCTTCACAATATCTTGAATTCAATAAGTTACCATAGATCAAATATTGGTATTCGGTGTTGAAAACATTTTTGATACAATGATGCATTTATAATGAAACAAGGTTCCTTGTATTTTAATATTTCACTTGATATACCTGGATTGAGATCACAGACAACATATCTGTGTTGTTGTCAGCCAGTGTGGAAAATAACTTCTT
Organism: Etheostoma cragini; assembly: GCF_013103735.1. Classification (NCBI taxonomy): domain Eukaryota; kingdom Metazoa; phylum Chordata; class Actinopteri; order Perciformes; family Percidae; genus Etheostoma; species Etheostoma cragini. Next base: position 22,716,142 of record NC_048411.1, read on the forward strand.
TTCACTGGTAATCCAAACTGAGACCATCAGAAGAGAAGGCTATATTTACTATGATTGTTACCATTTTCTGCAGCCCTGCGGAGGTTGTCGAGCATGATGTTGTAGTGGCTGCGGCAGAGGACCCTTCCCTCCACCAGGCCGAACTCCTCCCCGGTGGACAGCTGCCTCTTGCAGGAGAAGCAGGCGAAACAGGCCAGGTGGTACACGCTGCCCCGTGCCCGCCGAACCCAGTCACTGGCGTACACCTGCCGGCCACACTGGGCGCACTTAGTGCCGAACCTACTGTGAGGTAGAAGGAAACAGGCAGGTGATGGGTGCTTGTGGGCTACAGAGCAGTTAAAAGTACAGATGACCTGATCCTTTTCAGATTATTTAAATATTGATTATCTGCTAACCAAACCCTATTCAATATTTCTTCTTTTTTAATATTACTACACAGCACATTGAGACTTTTTTACATTTCATCAGTAAAACTACAATTCTGTGATCATGTTTTGGCGTAGTTTACTGTATTTTGTATAACAGCTATCCAGAGGAGTGTTCTTGTTGATCTGTCAAGGCAGGACGCTTTGGATAAGAGTCAGACAGCCTCTCTTCATCTCCAGAGTAAACTAAATTCTAAAGTTCAGCTGCAGTTTTTCAACCAACAACATCTTTGTGTATCTTTCAGTCTTGGTGTCTTGTAGGAGGTGTAGTGAGGTGGCTTGTTTATGTCTGTGCCCAGGGGCCACTTGTCTCATTATCTGTCCATGCCTTAAAAATGTGTCTGTGTGCAGTGGTGGAAGAAGTATTCAAATCCTTTACTTCTAAGTACTAGTACCACACTGTAAAACTACTCTTTTACAAGTAAAAGTCCTGCAAGGAAAATGTTACTTACGTAAAAGTATGTAAGTATCATTAGGGAAATGCACTTATAGTATAAAAGTAAAAGTACTCAATACAGAAAAATCCTCACAATTTAGAATGTGGCAACGATCAAAACAGTTCCTTCGATCAACTAAGTGATGAATCAGCTAATCATTTCAGGCCTGTGCTATGTATTGTTGGGTAGTTTAATATAAAACGAAATTTTTACAAACTACATGTGTTCTGTGTGCAAAAAGTTTAATCTATAAAGAAACTAGTAACTCAAACTGTTGGTTGAATGCAATGGAGTAAAAATGTTTCTCTCTAAAATGTAGTGGAGGAGAAGTAAAGTATAAGTACCTCAAGTTTTTACTTATGTAGCCTACAGTACTATTGTAAATTTACTTAGTTACATTCCACCATTGTCTGTTTTTTTTTTTATATGCACAATGTGACCACAATATAAACTAAAATAATAAGGTCCTAAAACTAGATTTTCCTAAATGTTCTCTCTACTGAACACAAATAATGTATAGTTAATATTAAATAATGCAGTTCCTTTTGTACATTAGTGGTGCACATTTTCAAACTAATTTGCCATCAGTCAAACTACCAAATCTCATTGACATGCAGTTGAGGGTCATCCACCTTTTTTTTTATTTGAGGGTTGTGTTCACTGTCATTTTACAGTCTGGGAATTTGTTTCACTTGGTTTAGTTAGTGGTCTGCTGTGATATATTATGTAAGGCCTTGTCGACCAAAAGCCCATCATGGTGCATGCAGAACACATTTTTAACTGAGAGATTTTTAATGGAGCCTGAAAGTTGATCTTGGAGAGCAAAGTTTAATTAGATGTAAAAATAAAAAAAACCTTGAAGAATAAACCAAATTATGTACAATCATTTATCACCTGGATAAAATAATATTTAAGGCATCAGACATGGTTCCCCCTGTTACTGGAGATGTATTATTTTCCTTTAAAGGTGAAGTGCCATCAAATAACTCTTAAAAGCCTTTATAATGTAGTCTGAAATATTTTGTAAAAACATGTTTTTATCGGAATTGAAGTGGAGAGGAATTCATCTATCATGCTGCATGTCAAGAAATAATAATGGTTAAAAAATGATTATGATGTTAATATGCATATTTGGTCTGTCTGCATGCCTTTTAATCAACATAAAAAAGAACAGTAAGGATGCTCTTCAAGTCTCTATTTGAATCATTTGTTTATTAGGGATCGTTTGTGAGAATTTGGGGATTTAAGGGGAGATTTACATTGGATAAAACATATATCATCAGTATCAGAATTTTGGGTGGCGCCGAGACAACTTTATTCCCTTTCGCTCATACGTGTCATTCAACAGACAAATGACTATTGTGACAATATTATTGCCGTGGAGGCTGTTCTTTCTACTCAACAAATCCAACTGACATCTGCAGTTCAAGGTATTTGCCTCGAAACCAACACGATGGACTATAGTGTAGTGCAGTCCATGGGTTACATGCCGTGCACAGGCAATTTGCAATATATTTTTCAGAATAAACTACATCGACATATAAAATAAATATTTTTTATTTTATTAAAACAAACTTTAAATTAAATAAAAACGTAAAAGTAAACGTTTAAACAACCGCAATGTAATTTAGATAATCGACACATTTGAATTTAACCCCATTCAAAATGTGTTATTTAATTATTAATTAGAAATAGGCCTATATACATAGCCTACACACATACAGAAACACACACACACACATACACACACACACACACACACATACAGAAACACACACACACACACACACACACACACACACACACACACACACACGCACACTAAAAATGACATACTGTTTTCAATGCAGTGACTCCATTACCGAATAAAGCTTTGGGCTAGTACTTATCAAACTGAATAGTTTTACAGTTAATTACGCTTTCACATTATAAAATGAACTTCACTGATGATGAAAAAAAAATAAAAGATTGTAAGATAACAATTTCTAGAAAATGCTCGCGTCATAAAAAAAATAATCACCTAACAGCTTAGAACAAATTCAGAGATTTAATACCTGAAATAATCCAGTTTGCAGTAGATTTCTTTGTTTTTCACGTAGCAGCTGTTGTGTTGGCGCAGCGACGCTCTGCACACTGAACACTCCAAACACCCCAGGTGCCAATTCAGGTTGTTGACCTGTGGAGATTTAGAAGAATACAATCACACTTACAGACACATGCACTGAGTGTATGGCCGATAATCGGTGCACTGACACTTTCGTCGAGATGTTAAACAACGTGCCATAGCCTGCATCTTATTGTTGAATTCAAACCTCAACGAACTAGTGGTGCAGCTTTCTTTCTTTATTTATTTTACAAACGGAAGGAAGAAGCCTCACAAGATAAAAAAAAAAACGAATTGTAGGATAATACTGAGTCATGAAATGATCACCACATGTACTTTGTGCCTATTTATGCTCATATTTTGTTGAGATCAATATCAGCTAGTATAGTATAGTAAAGACAAAAATAAAGAAATGAATTACATGAAAAGCTGCAAACCAAATTAAGAGAAGGAGTTGGATCTTAAATCGTTTGTAGCTTTGCGGATAGCCTATTATCCGCAATTCTTTCTTTCTGAGAGTGTAAATATTGATCATTGTGCCTCGTAGGCTATTTCTCACCTTCAGTAGGTATCGGTCATGGATCTCCATCTCGCAACTGGCGCACTGGTTCTTGGCCGCCGGAGGAGAGCAGCGGCAGGCGGCCTCCGACGGACTGAACTCACCGGACTCCTTCTTCACCTCCGATTTAGACTGCGTCAAAAAACACAGTTTGTATCAAAGAGAAGACAGAGTCATCGTCATTGCTGATTTCCCTTCTTGTATTTATTATTAAGAGTAGATTCACTAAAAAAAAAAAAAAGATTCCGTGAAATAGTTCCGACATGTTTACATGAAGATCCAATCCTGGAAAAACACATCGCCTGTGCGACATATATTTTTAATTTAATTTACTTCCGAAAAAGGCCATTATTTTTTATCCAGTGGCTTTTCTTTATGTTTAACCTATAGCCTGCATTAATGAACCTATGTGCCTACATCCGCGCAACAAGTAGGCCTAATTTTGACATTCAGTTTTTCATTTTGCTATATTTTACATTACCAAGATTACTCTCATTTTAAAAATGTAATCCGCAAATTTAACGTGAATGAATGGAGTTGTGAGGGCTTTACTCTCCTCCCAGAAACATCCAGCCTTTAGTTACTGTCTAGCTGATTAAACTTGAACCTCTGCCAAATTCAGAGTCCTGCCGAGGTAATCCTGCATGTAAAAAGTTCAGGAAGAAGAGGAATCAAATAACCTTACACAGATCGAAAGACAAAGAAATCAAAAGGCTGCAAAGCAAACTCGTCCAGATGTTTGTGACTCACCATTTTCGGGTCTTGAACGCTGCCTATTTGGAGAGAAGATGGAGCTTGCTCTGCGCATTACGCATCTCTGCCCCAACCCACACTATATCCGGTACAAAACAACGAATAACAGTTTCTCGTGCATTTAAACCCTGGCAACAAAAGACATTTTGATGCAATTAGAAGGGAAAAAATCTTATATTTGATCGATCATTCCTCTTGTGCGCAATATAGGAGGCTCTATTCCCGTGCAATCACGCGCAGTGAAAAGAAAGGATGGCACTATCTGCAATTAGCGGTGGATTGAAATGCTTCGCTTGATAAGTGGCAACCCGAGTGTCAATTTCATCTGGCAATCAAGAAAAGGCAACCGAGCCACCAAGCTCAGAGAGAGAGAAAAAAGGGCGCATTTTAATTTCAATAGCTGTAATCGAAAATCGAAAAATCTGAAGTGAAGAGGCTCAATTGGAGATCGGTCTATTCATAACAGACAATGTGCAGAAACTGCAGCTGATCTCGAGGCATAAAGGAGCTTGATTGTCTCGTTCTCATGATGGACCCATTTAAGTACTTGAGGCTCCCCTGGGTGATTACAGCTGCATTCATAAACTGCCAAAAAAATCGCGTTTGGGTGGCAATCCGAAGTCCGTGTTGTCCTTCATTTTGTCAAAATTAACGGGAATGCAAGATCATGTTAATTGCAGCTACGGTATAAATATTGGAGACAGTGAAATAAAAAGAGATGGCCTATATGGGAATAGATAAACATATACTTCATACATGGAAAACCTCCCAAAAGCAGCGAAAACATCGTCCAATAATCGTCTCCAGAACATCACAAGCTAAATATCCAAATAATTCCGTGATTGCTCTATAAAATCGAGTAGAGGCTATGTTCTCTTTCTTTAAAAAAATATAATCCAACTTCATGAACTTTGTGGCGATCGAACCAGCGGAACCAGTGTGTGCCTTCCTGACCGACTGTCCGCTGTGGTTCCTTCTTTTCGCCTCGACTCGAAGTTTACACCCTGTTCAGTCAGACAGGATGTGATGCTGCCCATTGGACCGGCATGACCTGCGGGTTCGCCCTCCTTTTCCGTGGGCTCACAAGAACATTCAGGGTAGAAATTCATAAAAACAAAAACAAAGACAGCCTAATGGTGATAATCTGGCTGACATCCCCTTCTACTTATCTGAAAGGTCTCTCTTATTTTCTGAGAAAGATGGTTACAGACTGGAGGCCAGAATTAGTTGATAGAAATCTCTTCACTGATTGCAGAGTGATGGGGGGGTAAGAGGTGTGAGAAGATAATGATGCGAACTTTACACTGCTAATTATCCATCATATAGGCCTATACTTAATTTGTAATGGAGTTTTAAAGTTCCTTTGGCAGTCTTATCCACCCCACCTTTTTGTCCCTATTCAATAGAGCCTAAACAACGATTGCATGCACTTTGAAATGGTTATTGGAAGGGGAGTTCCGATAAAAGAAATTCCTTTACGACAGGATTCCATTAGGCTACTTGAACTTGTGTATCGGCTGAAACTGCTCAATACCAGAGCAAAAATAAGAAAACATATAGGCTATATAAATATATACACAATATATACTACGCTGCATAAAATATAAATATATAGAGACAATTGTGTTTACACGTTGTGTGTTATCAGCTGTTTAACCATGTACGGATATGAGATTTGTGAAACAAAAACAAATACAGACTGAATGCATGAATGAATGAATGACATGCAACTTTCTTTTATTGTCTAGTTTGACAGTCAGTCATAACAAACGTTTTTTTTCAGGGCTTCAAATGACTTGGTATCGGATCGGTGCAGAGTTTCACATGGGCCTACTCGCCGAATCCAATACCAGCATTTAGGCAGCATCGGAGTCATTTCTAAACGATATACCTAACCGACATCATAGGTCGATTATCAAAGACTCCCCACTGCTGCACCGTGGTGGCAATGTTCCATTTATAAATCAATTTTATTTGTCACATGAAACCGTTTGAGGTATAAGTCCAGTGAAATGTTATCCTATCAGCTTCTTGCATTCATCGTAAATTAGAATGTATCCGTCAGATCGGCACATGGAAAAAGAGTCGGTCAGTTGAATAAAAACAGATGGAGATGGACGCAGAGATAGTCATATCCGTAGGAAGTAACTGAAAGCCACCTTCACGTTTTAGTCGTTATACTCTGATGTTTCCATTTGCAAACCCAGACCGAGCAGGATATAGCAGAGTCAGCAGGGGGCTGGTGAGTGGATTTCTCTGTCCTGATGAGCGACTTGTAGTCAGGAGATGGCCTCAGAGATGGTCCTGCTGGCTTGAGCTCCTCTTCTCTACCTTTCCTCTGTTCACTCTGAAGTTTAAATTATAAAACTTGACGGTCAGCTGGCTGCCTATCTTCCTTGGCCCAGGCTAGCAGAGTCTGGCTAGGGTCTCAAAAGTGGATGTACCATTCCTGATACATATGGTGATATGATATTGTGTATATAGGCTAATATCGAACGTAACAGGTAGCCTACAGTTTAAAGAACGTGATGGAACTAGTTAAGTTTTGGCAACAAAATTATTTAGGGTTAGGAAAACATTAGAGATTGGCTTAAAATGAGTGACGTAAAACTCCAAAGGAGGAAACACCACACATCATTGCATCATCTGTAAAACATTTGAAAATGACAGTTGACTTTTGGTTTAGGACAAGTTTCACTCAGGCCTCCTGTGTTTATTTGATCCATCTGCCAACCCAACCTGCCTCCTTACGTGGAACATTAGAAAAGATTTACATGTTTTGTCTTGATGGCCTTTGTGACCTCTTCACACAAAATGTCTTCACTTGATGTTCTGTGTCTCAGTGTGGTTATTTGATGTCCTGACGTTTCTGTTTATGCCGAAATGTTAATAAAGCATTCTATCTTGAAAGGATTTTAGGGATTGAAGGATGAAACAAATATAACTAGAAGTTCTTATCTGACAAATGTTCCCCACTGAAATTGTGGTTTTGGTGTCCATGCACAGCACATTAAACAACATAGGCCTACTGTACCAAACTAACTAAATAGGTATCTTCCCACTTGTTTTGGTTTTCTTTTGTGTTAAAGTGAACTGAAGAGATCAAGGAAATCTATATTCTGGATTAGTTGACATTTTTGAGATTTCACAGTGACGTCATAGCTTTGTGTTGAAAGTCTTGCACTAAAGCTTTACATTTATTTCACGATAATCATTAAACTCCTTGCACCTACAGAGTAAGAATAAAGAGAATTAAGGTAAAGGTTTCTTTGAAATCAATGACACTTTAATTCTAATTGATCACTTAAAAAGCATCTCAGCAGAACAGCAGACAAACATTGTCTCAGACTCTTTGTGTTGTCAGTGTAACACACTTCAGCAGCTCTGTTCATAACCTGTATTTACCAGATGGAGCAAGGTCAACTGGTGGGCTTGCCTAGATGAAGGAGGACTTAAAGAAAGAGGGATGAGTGTTATGTCACCTCCATTATTGTTGCTCTTTAGTGATGATGTGCAAGGGACGGTTTTTGATCTTTGACCTTTTCAGAGACATTGATTTTTTGTTACATGACCAAGTAAGTAAATCAGGAATAATGCTGTTGTGGACCATTTTCATCTTGACAAATGACAGGTAGAAAATCAAAGGCGTTCTTGTTAAAGCTTGTTAAAGAGAGTTTGTCACCAATATTAAATAAATGAATGAATAAATAAATAAATAAATAAGTACGCAGCATCAAAATAGGATCCAAGTACAATAAGCAAAGAAAAAAAAACTCATTATGCAGAAATGCCCATTTCAGAATTATATTACTAAATCATAATTACAAATTTGTTTAGTTTGTCAATTTTAATTTTGTAGCTGGTAAAGGTGTGGCTTATTTTAGCTACATTATATATAAGTGGGTAGCTGAACAATACATACAAATTATTTAGTTGATTAAATATTGTATTAATAATCTGAAACTGCAAAGTAACTGAAGCTATCAAATAATATAGTGGAATAAAAATGACAACACAAGTATACTGTACTGTATACTTATGTTGTACTTAACATTGTAACATTGTACTATGTTATTCAAGTATAAATTAGCACAACATGAAAATACCAAAATTGTGAGTACAGTACTTGAGTAAATGTAATTGGTTACATTCAATGTGACCCCCGTGTTTGTGCGGGTTTCCTCTGGGTGCTCTGGTTTCCTCCCACTATAAAGAACTGCGTGCTGCCGTTGCCCTTGACGTAGATCCTGGCAACTGGAGACGGGTCGGACGATGGCCAGAGCAAGCCAGGCGACTGCTTGGGGGCCCAGACCGTTAGGGGGCGCCCAAGGGCTGACAAACTTTACTCTACAGCAACGTGTAAAACACACCCATCATCCTCCATAAACAAACAAATTACTTTTTGCAATAACATCTGAAGGAGCTCTATCATTCCCGTCGAAGCATGATAGAATTTGTTGAGTAAAATAAAGAGGAGTTGTCCACTGCTCCTAATCAGTTAAGATGGGTTAAATGAACTAAATGTTTTTGCATATGTAGGCTACTTGTCAAATAAAAGATATGTTATTTCCTCCTTAAAGATCTGGCACTGCACAGCGACCTCCTGACAATGGTAATATGCAAGGATGGGTCACCTGTTGCATCCTGTACAGCTCTGTGCATGTGTGAATATCACGTGTGTGTGTGTGTGAGTGTGTGTCTGCTCTGTCCAGCAGGCCATGCCCTTCCTTGACGCACAGCTGTCTCTGACACAAACAATAAGTGACCAGCACACTGTAAACAAACAGTACCGCATGCTAAAGCTATTAGAGCTATCAAATGGGCCCCAGTGGACAGCTTGATGGCTGGTATGTCAACAATGTATGACGTTAGTGGTCTGCTCGCTGTGGAGGTGCAGAGGGGTTCACACAAGGGCAAAATCGTATTCACTGTTCTGTGCTGAATGTTGACAAAACAACCAGCAATAAGGTGGGGCCTTCTGTCATAACTGAATAAAAATGCTGGCCAAAAACACACTGGCCTTCACTCAGAGTTGAATTCTTTGTAAACATAAAGTTAATATAGGATACTGCTTTAATTTTCAGTGGATTGATTTATTATTATTATTCTTTATTATGTCCAGCGGCTAAAGACGTCATATGCCAGCCAAATAATCAGAAATTTGCATTAAAGCAACCGTATTCTATTGTCACGTTTTATTATTTTTCACAGGCAGTATAATCTGTGCAAGATGGACTTCTTCATACAACCTCACTCAAAAAAGGACTCTTGATGCATGTATTGCATTTGTCGATCTTAGCTTGTGCACAAAGACTCAAAAGAGTCAGCTGGGTAAATCATTACTATAATACTGTAGGATATTGTAGTAGGAACACAGCCAAGAGCTGCCATGGTGGCAAATGCTAATTTGACTCTTTTCTCTTGAAATCACAAAATTATCACAAAAGTTATCTAGAAATATCAGATTCTGTTTCCTCGTGTTTAAAGGCTAAAACCTCCAACCTGATGATGTAGATTAGCAGCTTGAGTTTGAGTGTTAAACTCTTAATAAATAATACCTAATAATAATGCTCTTAGATGTCAATGCATACATCTGGACACATGCCTTCACACATACTGTTTCATCTGATTTGTTGATTGATTAATGGGGGGAAAGAGGCTGCAAATTACCTTTAGCCTCATGCCGTATATAAAATCCATTTTTTTAATCCATATCTGTATCTGATGAGATGGTCAACATGAACAACAATGTCTTTGCTTCTGTAGAGATTGATGCCTGCAGGTCATGGTTTTCTCCAACTTTGTTTTCTGCAATTCTTTTGGGCGATGTACTATGTACATGATTCATACCTCTTTCTTTCAATGGTGGCATGTTATGTAGAAGCGGCACAAAGCCACGTTAAAGGGATGACTGATGCTGTGCTTAGCATGTTGGCTTATAGAAAATGTGTGGAGAAGGGCAGAGTAAGCTCCACACTTAACACCAAGGTCTTATCTGGTTTTTGTAAGCTTCCGCCACTGGGAATTTTGTTAGATGTTTGAACGAAGGCTTCAGAATATTCTCTGCTGTGGTTTACCTGCTTTCTAAACCTGCATTCCAAACTGATTTCCTACCAGGGGGTATAGGCTGCTTCTTCAGCTGCCAGGAGGTACGTGAAAATACCACAACTACAATTATATATCACAAAATTCTCAACGAAACAGTCAGAATAATCAGCTAAAAGTAACAGATAAACAGCTGAAATAGGTACCTAGAATTAATGGACAAACAGTTGAAACAGTTAGCTAAAAGCAACAGATAAACGGTTGAAATAGCCAGCTCAAAAGTATACTTAGCTAAAAGTATACTTAAGTTAAGTATAACATAAGTATGTCAGTGGAACTACTCAGCTAAAAGTATACTTAGCTAAACGTATCTAACAGTTTGAAAAGTTAAAGAATTGACACTTGAAATAGCTTAAAGTGATGAAACGAAGGTAGTAGTTGTAGAATGCAAACATGACCGAGGCAACAAATAATAACAATTTAATTGTAACAAAAAATTACTCTGACAAGAAACACTTTTGTAGCCTATAATTAAGCTAAAAATCTGGTTCATTTGACAAAGTGGGTAAGGCACTCACCACTTGTCTCTTGTGCTTGTGTACATTTGTCCCTATTTATTTTACACATTGCTGTGGTTTTCAGTTATATTTATTAAGTTGCAGGTTGAAATAGTTAATTGTTTGTTTCTTCATAGACATCTTCTCTTTATTCCTTTTTTGGGTCCATAATGGATAATTGGGGAGGAGCAGCCCATCATTTCTGGTTTATTTATGGTACTGATGATGTCATCAGTGATATCATGAGGCAGAACCAATTAATGGGGGTTTCTTCATGTGCGTACAAAATTTTTGGTTAATGCATTTGTGGGGTAATTAGAGGGAGTTACGTACCTCATAAAGTTTTCTTCAATTGTGTAGTTGAGTTTTAACTATCTGTGTCTAGCTTTTTCCAGATTTTGGTAAGGTTAGTCATGTTTTTAGACCGCTGGAAGATGGTGGTGCATACCAGGGCTGATGGAGGGCCCTGTAAAGGTAGTGTCAGGTTGCTGCTGGGGGGGGAGAGTGTTACTGTACTGATACAAACATGGCTTAAGAAAGAAGTGATTGATTAATTGTACAAAGAGAAGGTTTCAGCCGTGCTGATACAAACACGTGCTTTTTTTACTATTTTTTTCTTTCATGTGTTGGTGCACAGTGTAAATGAATCTGCACTGATTGGAATTAAAGCACTCCGCCCTCCTATCGTTTGACATTTTGACTACACCAAACTCCATCTTTTAATCCATAATAAGGGCACATGATGGTACAGATGAAGGGGTATTTGAGCTCATGGTAGAGGGCTGTGACACCACGTCACACATAAAATGTAGGGAATAAACTGCCGCAAGGCACTTTGGAGAACTGTGTCTTCTAAATGTGTGCTCGAAAACCCTAAAAATGTTCAGAGGGAGTACTCGATGAGGATGTGAAGAATCACATGAATAATACCAGAAACTAAGACAGCCAGTTAATGTTTGCCTGTGGAAGCTTGTTGCAGATTCCATTGACTTTTGAAGTCTCCCCGTCCCGCAGCAGCCAACATTCAACAGGCTGCATGAACTCAAACCCATCTAGATTACAGTCTTGCAGCCAAGCTTTGAGCAAACAAAGGAAATGGTACATTACACCATCCCTCTCTCTGAAAAGTTGCATTGAAGAGAAAAAAACTCTCCAGTTATTCAACAAATACAAGTTTATTTGAAGTACAGACAAGGAAAAATGAAGGGCTTTTTTCAAGGCTTGCACTCCATATGACAGCAATTTGGGGGTATTGTGTATTTTGGCCCAAGCGTGTGGTCTATGATAGATGACAGGAGAGAAAATCACAAGCCGCTGGCTTGAGCTTAGAGACGCAAATTGCTTTCAGCTGATTGCCTTATTCTGCTTGATATGTATCAAGTGGATTACAATATTCCCTTTTTACTTACAGCCAGGAAGCAGCTGATCAATTCCACTAACAAAGGAAGGAACGAGAGCTTATGTTTTTCCTCTGCCGGGTGAAAGTACAAACCCCTCAAGTGGTCGGTGAGCATTGTGAATTTAAGTTTATGCTCTACTGCATCTTGTTTTACCACACCAAAAGAGACAACATCCAGAAATATAGATGACACAGGTTTTGTCTAAAAAAACGAATTTGCAAACACATCTTACAGTAGTAGAACAAGCTTGTGTGATGAGTGAGCCTGCACACATCATTTAAACTGGCAACAATTGATTTTCTGGCCATTTGGGGGCAGCGGAAACAAGTGTGAACACAACACTGACAAATCACTTTTTAAGTTGATTTGGCAAACTGTAAGCAAACACTTGCTTATTTACACATCAAGCTGTTACGGGGCAACAATATCATTCACTTGGAGTCAGTGTTAGATATGTCGTCTGCCAATTTGTATTTTGATCCTTCTTTTTTCAATCCGTTTCTCCAAACCCCCTCCAACTTTATTGAAGTGCAACACTGATTTGTTGGAGTAACCTTGTGGGCAAAAACAGTTTGACCATCCTTTAGCATGATGCTGAACCTTATCCAGCTTCAGGATCTTTGATCGGTGGCTAAATCTGACCTCTAACCTTTTTTTTTTCTTTTTTTTTTTTACAGCTAAAACGAATTTGACATATCAATCTCCCAGAGGATCATTTCTTTGAGCAGCACATTGTTTGTTGACAAGCACATGTATCTGTGTGAAGAAAGAAGAGAAAAGTTTATTTTCCGTATTGGCAGTTAGTTGTGAAACTAAAAAAGCGAGAGTTAGTATATAAGTATAATATTAGTCTATATCCTTTCAGTTCCACTTCCAGGATAGCGCCGATGCTGCACTAAATTCTGCCAGATGCATGTTTTTTCTGTGTCCTTCTGCTTTTTTGTGTTGGAATTTTAAATTTGGTGGAATCCTACTCAGATCTGTGCAGGGTAAATTGAGACAGCTAGCTAGAATAGCTGTCCAATTTGAGTTTTCTCTCGCATGACTATTTTGCAGTGGCTCTGTACATAGTTTAGCACCGCCCATGACAACTTTGATTTGTTTAAAGAAATGCCATTAAACCAGAGCATGTTTTCCCCCCATCCCCGAATGTTATGTGGGGTAGCCAGACTCTCCTTCAAGCCCCTAACACACCGACCAGGTGGCTGGCTCTGGTCGGACTCTTTAGAAGAGGAACTGATATTTGCTAGATTATCTGCGTGTGAAAGTCGCCGGACGTCACCAGAGAGAGTTTTGTGGAGCTGATAGGCTGAATTAGCTTTGTAGCAACTCATTTGGTAATGGCTTGAATGTAACAGACGAATGTTCATTTATATAACAAAGCTAAGGACTTAAGCTTTCAAACAGCTTCCTGTTGGCAAAATAATTCCACAGCACATAACAGCTAAATGAAAGGGTTCAATTTCATTACCACAACTTGTAGCTCTTTGTTTTTTTCATGATACATTTTGGGGCATTATTAAGCCTTTATTTACATAGCAGGGCTGAAGATATGAAAGGCGAGAGAGAGGGGGACTGACGTGTAGCAAAGGGCCGCAGGGCAGAGTTGAACCCGCGGCCGCGGCGTTGAAGAGTAAACCTCTGAAGATGGGTGCCTGCCCAACCAGGTGAGCTACCCAGGTGCCCCAACTTGGAGCTCTGTGTGATATTAATTGAGCCTTGTCTTAGATCAGGATCTAGCTCCATCCCTCAGAAATGTCTGAGGACTCGGGTCAAGGTCAAAGGTCAGCTACTAACCCAATCAGGTAACCAACTCCAGAAAGAAAATTACCCCCTTCCGACCACTTGCACTCACCTGCAGTGACCTGGAGCAATCAAAGGTGAACCAGGCTCCTAATCACGGAAAACCCCCTAGGTCAGTAGATGGACAGCCCACACACGGTACCACCCAACCCCCCCGACAGGCCAGCTCTGAGTTCAAGTGTTTAAACTGTCACATCAAATAGGCTCGAACGTGGAGATTACATGCACAGGACGCATTGCGTGTTTAGTTTGATGCCGACTGCAATATCCTGCCACTGTGTTGATCCTAGCAACTCCGGGTGTAGAGCAGTGGAGTCGAGCTGTGTCAAGTAGAGGTGGCTGGTGCTGGGCACGCTCTAAACAGCCAGGGGAAGTGTGGATGGTGGGACAGGAAACATAGGGGTGTTTTAGCAAAAGAGTGCTGGAATGGATCTATAACCTGAAGCAAAACAAGGACTCACTCATTGTTTGTTTTGAAAAGAGTAATCGTGGTTGTTCAGCAGAAGTGTGTGTGATAAAGCAGAGTGTACAAAGTGGCACGTTATAATAATTATGAATTTATTAATTTTAAGACCAATGGTATCTCCTCAAGTGCCACATGGATGGATACATAGCTATGATTGTTTGTGTGTCATGCACCCTTAACTTTCAAGGGTCGGACCCTACAGGCTTGAAACCATGAACACTTAAGATGGGGTGTGTGTGCAGATTGACTACATCATAGTGAGGGGACTCCGTGTTTTTCTATGGTGAACTGTGCCAGCTCTCTGACAGCTGATGGATGAGTTTGAGTCTCGCTCCTCCCCCAGATCCCAGATCACTTGCAGCATGTTGTGTAAAAGGTCTGAGGACTGTGGACACCTGAACCCAGCTCACTGTACAAGATGTGGACCCAGTGACTGATGATAAACTGTAGGCTATATGAGCAAATTAAAGTCAGCCAACATAAAAACTCTGGTGGGATATAACTGTATATATAAAATGCTATTTAAGTACAATTTTGAGGTACTTTACTTAAGTATTTCCATTTTATTTTACTTTATATTATTAATCCACTACATTTCAGACAAGATATATGACAGACATATGATAGCTTTAGTTACAAGCTATTTTTCTATAATCCAAACACTTGTTTATGATATATTGTCATGTATCTAGACCGTAATGTGTTAAGGCGGTACATCATGTAGTTAAAAGTAGCCCCCACTTTACCAGATGCAACATCAGTGATGCTTAGACATTACCGCATCCATAATTCATTATCCAATAATATAATATACGTTATTGTAAAATGGGCATCTGCATAATGACTACTTTGACTACTTTTGGCCCTTCAAGATACTCAAGTATATTTTAACACTATATTATTAATATTTCTACATTGTGGAATGACTGCACTGACTGTAGCTGATTTATGAAATAAAGAAATAATATGGAGGTTTCTTAAGAAGGATATATTTTTCCACCTCATGTACTGTACAGTTGGTCATCATGATGATATGCTATGGCTGGCAGACAAGAGCTAAGTTTAGTTTTTTACGCCGGACAACTAAATAAAAAGGCTTGGTGTGACTAAAAAGCTCCATAAACAGGAGCACTGCAGAATCAGATAATATTTCTCTGTTGGTTTTTCAGTATGATGGACACGGTTCACATTACACATAGTCATTTAGTGCATAGGTTATGTATAAAATATTGACTAGTGCAGCTTAGTACTGTACAGTTTAGTACTGTACAGTTGTGTAGTCTAATGAGTATACAATAACGTTGAGTAAATAGTACTTTCCACCACTGCCTATAGACCACCTGCTGACTCCAGAGGAGGTCTGTCCTCCTTTATAATATTCTAACAGGTTTAACAAATGATACCTGGTTGGCTGTTTAAGGACCCACCGCTGTGTGGCTCTGTCAGAAACCCCAGCTAAGAAAACCCATGATGGCCTCTCCAGTACGCCTCTCCCCTCTCCCCACTCCCCTCTCCCCTCGTCAATTGGGTTGCCTCGTTCCACAACTGGACAGGAAGTCTGCTAATCTGTAACCCGATCCGGGGGGAAGGAAGTCAGGAACCAGCCTTCAGTGCTTTCACCAATCGTATTCATCACCAAAGCCGGACCGAGGCTCATTTAGAGTGGGAGCATGGCTTAACTAAACATCTTCTTCATAAAATAAATGCTTCCAGGTTACTCCCAGTCCAGGTTCCACTCAAAGGAGCATCTGATCTCAATTACCAGGAGTGCTGTAGGAAGCAGCGTGCCTTGCTCTGCAGCCTGAGCCAACAGCACCATGGCAACCAGCAGCAAGTCTACGAGCCCTGCGCAGATACGAGTCCTTTTCAGGCACTTGTAAGGCGGGATAGGGTGATTTGATAATTAGTTCCTGATGCATCTCATTCTTTTTCATATCAATCATGTCTAGGAAACTAAATGTAATTCAAATACAGTTCAAATCTGCAGAGGTTGGTTGGTACTTGGTAGGTATACTGAACTGCCATTGGATGGATGTTCTTCAGTCCACTAGGTTTCCCACAGTGAAAAGTGAAAGACTGAACACTATAAAAACACAAAGCACTGAAAAGAAAGAAAAGTCACTAAGGACTGATAGTCATGAGCATGTTTCAAAATGTATTCAGAGTGAAAATATCATAATTTTGATACAGTTTCCAAGAAGGAGTTTTATACATCAGTCACACAGGTAAAACATGTTCATCAGAGATACGTCTGAGTATAAAAAAGAAGTCCTCAGGAGAAACAAATGCAACACGTGACGTCCTCCAAACCACACAAGGATATAGGCATAGCCAGTAAAATATATAGTTCATTTAATCCCATCCTCTAAAGGCAACAACACAGGAGCATTTCATGAATAAGCGCCCCTAGCGGAGGCAGGAAATACTTCCACAGGAGCGGTTTCTGAAAAACTGAATTAATGTTGTGAACATTGAAGTTTGGTTACAAAACTACTTTTAAGTTAAGAAAAAGATTGCGGTTTGGGTCATAATCCCTCCTTCTCTTCTGGTTGCACACATGACATAGTTCTGTTTGTTCCGTTTTGTTCCCTAAAGTAATAAATGATTCTGACGATGGTCATTGGGATCATCATCAGGTCATCATAAGGGTCATGATGATTAATGACCCTGATGTCCTGGATGAAAGTTCTGTGTTTATTTGACTCATTCAACATCCCAAACCTGTCGCCTTTTCAGAATTATTGCAACCACTAGAGGTCACCATGCCCTAACCATAAAATGTAACCATAGGTCACAATTGCTGATTGTACAAATTACTTATGAAGTTGTTTTTCAGGAGAGGACAGTCTTACAAGAAATGCATTGAGTCTTTTCTAGATATGCTCCTTTGCACTTAATTTAAAATTAGTTTACAAATTCCCACTATACTCACACGCATCTGCCCTACATCACCATCCCCACCTTCTCACACATCCATGATCTCTACACTCCAACACTCAGACACTGTAAAAACACCGTCTTTTGGAGGAAGATGTTAAGATGTGCAGTAGAATTTTGGGAGTATAACACATGCCGACCGGACTTGGCAGTTAATACAATGTGACCTCGGGGTGACAAGAACCTGAGTTTTTACATGTGATCCACGACAGATACTGCGGATCAGCTTCTGATGTTCAATCAGGCATGACAACATTATAATTTTTATTACAGCTTTAAAAGATTTTGGGGGGGGGGGGAATTTTGGAAAGCCAGTGTGAACTTGGTTTGGTTGGAAACAACAGATGCAGTAACAAACTGCGTCTTCAGAGAGACTTAAGGTGAGGTCTGTCAAGTTTTAAAGAATTGGCTGAACATGTTTTGGTCAAGATTTGAATTATCTTCTTGTAGACAACCTAGTCCTAAAATTGCTACAGTATGCAGGACATTACTTCAACAGGCAAGAATCTCACATCGGTTTGGCTCAGATAATGTCTCCATGGAAAGGAGCTCAGAACCTGGCAACTCAACTGGATTGTTTGGTTCTTTTTGTAAAGAAGACAGCCTCTTTGTTCCTGTGTCCCTCTCCCCCTCATACAAATCATAATTACTAGGAACAGTGTCCAATCAGTGTCAGGGTCTCTGTGCAGGTTCTGGGGATATTTAGTACACGTATGAGGAGTAATTTTGTAAAACACAGTAAATTAAAAGAAATGGGCTTTTTTTTCTAACAAGTCAAGCCTTGGATGTTATATACATTTGCCAGTAGGTGGAGTTAAAGCACTTTGAAATATTCTTTTAGTGTCCTTTCACGTTTTCTTTCACTTAAATGATATGAATGAAATATAAGAACCAATAATATTCATTATTTGAAGATTGAAGTCAAAATTTGTTCACACATGGGTCTTATCATTACTCTGAGAACAATTTGCCCACTGCCAGTTGCAGCAGGCGTTTCAAAATATACTACAGACGAAATGGAGGAAGTAGAGGAAAGTGTGTCTCCACCCATTCGTGTTAGAGACATTATCAGCAGGCCTATAGGTTGTTGTGCAGCAAGTAGCCAATCCATGTGTCTGGAATTACTTTAGAGAGACAGAACCTTGTAAAATAAAACTTTTTAAACAACTCTAATTTAATTTTGAGCTCTCATAGAACGACCCAGGTGTGGAAATCATGAAAGGTGAGTCCTCACATTATTTAATTAAACACCTGCGGATAGATTTAATATTTTTACACCCAGATGATATTCAACCTTTTAAATTTTCCCAGGGTTTAGGATTTTCTCTATCTGGTTTTTCAACCTGTTGCTGTTGGAGAGCTCATCATGTGCTGGTGACTCAAGTGTTGGTAAGCAGGTTTTCTTTTCCTTTCTTTGGAGGTCTTTGGTTTGAGGATGTAGTTGAGGTATTATACCAAAATAAAACTACATTTGTTTTCTTTTTATATTTAAGTGATCCGTGGTTCTATT
Source organism: Etheostoma cragini (assembly GCF_013103735.1). NCBI lineage: Eukaryota > Metazoa > Chordata > Actinopteri > Perciformes > Percidae > Etheostoma > Etheostoma cragini. The sequence continues at coordinate 22,735,138 of NC_048411.1, forward strand.
AATGTTTTCAGTTTTACAGGGTGCCGCTGGATATATTTGTGTTGGATTTCCAGGCCCAATAGGGGCAGAGGTTTGGAAGGCCTGAATTGTAATCTTCCTTTTATTGTGCATCTGCTGACTCCTGATGTATTTTTTTTGTGTGTTATTCAATCACAAAAATCGCAAAGTTGTCAGACGAATTCAGGACAACAAGAAAAGTTCAGTAATTTATTGAAGATATTGAAACCTTTTACACAGTCTATGGTTAAAACACACACATGTATGCAGGTTGCGGTACATTTACCACATTTCAGGATTAAGAGAAAGCAAGGCACAAAGCAACATTGACAATCAATCAGGAAATAGATGAAAGTGGGCCGGTTATATCCTGCAAAAGGCCGATGAGGGAAGGTGGAAGTGAGAAGCTGTGTGTAATAAATAGGGAAATAAACAACTGACACGTTTTGTATCACATTTTATTTACCCAAGGCCAGGGTTTTTCTTTTGTTTTCCAGTGCATGCTTGGATTAGCTCAATCCCTGAATGTATATACGGCTAAAAACACTTGTATTTCAATTTAAGCCACCATTTATGTAGATCATACCATAGGTAAGTAGTTTGAAAAAGTGGGTCTGTAAAGTAGTCAGCCTGTAGCCTATATGTTGGATTTACACAGTGATTACGTTCAGAAGTAGACACATTTTGCATTTATTCTACTCCATAAGTAACTCAATCTAAATGTATATCTGCATCATTGCCTGCCCTGGTCAAGTTAACACTACACTACTTTAAACAATGCATGAATTCGTACACTATCTCCTTTTAGAAACCTAAATCAGAATCAGCTTTAATGGCCAAGTAAGTGAGAACACGTCCAGGGAATTTGACTCATGGTTTTTGCTGTACTCAAAGTAGATACACAGAAATAGACATACAGATTAGAGACTGCCAGCTGAAAGCTGAAGAAATGAACAAAGACAAAAAAAAGTACTAGAGAGCACAACCCCAAGGCCTCCATCCGTGGAGACATCTTGATCATCGTCCCCTATATATGTTGTTCATGTAGGGTGGGCATGTTTATCAATCCTCTCATTCACAGCTAAAGGAGGAAGAAAAAGCTGCAATGTCTAATTATCTCATTAAACATCTGCAATATGAAGGGAGGACAGGAAGCCACAGTACGGCAGAGTGTTAAAGACACGGGGGAGGGGATTGTGGTGGGGCAGTAGCAACTTGTTACCCAGAAACAGAGATGTCCAAATAACAGTTCCTGTAAAGAGACTTTTTGGTGGAGTGTTGTTGATGAGGGAGGGTGACATGGTGACTTTCTTTAATCTTAAAGCCATCGCTGGTTACATCTTTGGAGTAGTGATAATCTGAGTTAATAAAAATTGGTTTTAGCTTTAGAGTGTAAGATTTATGGAATCAATCAACACACACACACACACACACACACACACACACACACACACACATACACACAAAATGATATGTAAAGTAGTTCAACACGGTCAGATTGCCCATGTTTCAGTTTTGTTCTGAGTCATTACACCATCTGTACTATCCGTAATTTAGCTCAGCTGGAGCTGCGTTATACCAATTATTAATTCAGAAAAAGTAATCTGATGTTTTTACTCATTTGCAGTGAATCCCTGTTGTTACTACCCTTGTCAGAACTCAGGAGTGTGTGTGAGATTTGGTGCGGAACGCTACGAATGTGACTGCACTCGTACAGGCTTCTATGGAGACAACTGTACTGTTCGTAAGTACATAAAAATTGAGCATTTTCAACATATCTGTGTGTTGGCATCCGGGTTTGTGTTCATTCAGAAGCTCCTAGTAATCCTATTAGCTCAACAACTACTTTACTGTGACAGTGGGGCAAATGAACCCTAAAGTCACCCTACGCTAACCACAATCTTGTGCACTCTAATGCTTCTACTATTTTGTTAAATAAAAGAAGATAATTCACACTATTAAAGTGTTTTAACAATGATAAATTAAGTATAGTTGTAAATATGAAGACGTTGTTAAAAAATACATTGTACTTCCAGAAGGTCAGTGGTTAAACAGTGAATTGGATCTATAGTTATCCTATTCCTCCACCACTTTGTAAAGTAAAGTGCTAAAAACGTAAAGCAAGGTTCATTTTGGAGGAGGATAAACACCAGCCAACATGGCAACACAAAAAGGTTCTCATTTTAGCATTCATGCATTGTGTATTTACAATAGTCACAATTAATAAACCTTTGCTTTATTAGAAGTGGTACAAAGAATGTTTATTCTTGATTTCTGTGTGTAGCGGAGCTCTGGACCAGAGTTCGTCTCTCGCTGAAGCCGAGTTCTGCGACAGTTCACTTTATCCTCACCCACTTCCAGTGGTTCTGGGACATCGTCAACAGCTCCTTCCTGAGAGACACATTCATGAGATTAGTGCTGACAGGTAGGTGAAAAGGTTTGAGGTTAAAAAAAACACAACCCACGAAAACACGTCACTCAATTGGCAGAATCCACCAGATCACAGACCACAGCAGAAAAAAGAGTTGATTGCATCTATCAAGGTCAAGGCTGTTTTAGATAAGGCCTGTTGGGGTAAGGGTTGCTTACTCATACTTATGTGAGAATCATGGGAGAGGGTTCAGAATGGGTTGCCTCATCTATAGACACAAAGCAGCATACAGGTGTGTGTATGTGTGTGTGTGTGTGTGTGTGTGTGTGTGTGTGTGTGTGTGTGTGTGTGTGTGTGTGTAGACAAAAAAGGCAACTCAAAGGAAAGTTGATCAGTAACTCATCTGAAATTCTAGTTTTTAAATGCATCGGAAGAGGTTTATTTTATCTTGATGAAGTTTTGAGAGCATGCAAGATTTGTAGGTGCAAATAAAAGTTTATTTAAATCCACAAAAAAGGTACAGTGTTACTAGAATTAAATAAGCATCAGGATTTATTTTGCTAAAGATGTTGTATTCCTTGCAAGCAAACTCAGAGTCAGAGCAGAGTTAAAGAGGAAGTCTGGTGTCATTCCATGCTTTAATTATTGTCAACAAATCACATGAAAAGAAAAGATTTGTCAGTCCATCTCAGTTTGGGAATACACATTTGGTGTGCTAGTGGGTATTCTCAGCTGCAGGACTATGTTTGTGGACCAAAAAGAATTTCACAACAGCTTCTGGTTAATTGTAATGCAAAAATGTGGCTAGATGTGTCTGTAACATATTTTGGACACCAATGGAGCTCGGTGGAACAGAAGCATAAGCTGTGTCATGCTTTGTAGCTCGTAGCATGTGAGTAAGATCAGTTCCTTAATTTCATGGTATTTGTTGACAACAATATATACATATAGTACAGAATTTCCTCATCCATGTACTTATAGGGTAATAATAATAATAATAATAATATAACAATAATGACAAAAACAACAATAACAATAATAGTAACACTAATAATATGTATAATTCATTTTTTTCATATGGCGCCTTTAATGAACCCAAGAACACTACAGAATTACAGTGGCTACACTAAGAGAGGTTGTAGGCTGTGGTACTTGGTACTTTTAGGCTGGGTACATACACATGGATTAATTAGGTGTCCAAACATGCTGGTCCATTTCTGCACTGAACCAGCAAACATGTAAAATATACAATAAGACAGTTGTTGTAAACTACATTTTGTCACTTTCTCCCAAAGTCAGAAGCGAACTTATTCCAAGCCCTCCAACCTACAATTCTAAATATGCATACCTCAACTGGGAGTCCTACTACAACATTTCCTACTACACCCGTCTCCTCCCTCCTGTACCTGAAGGCTGCCCTTTGCCGATGGGAACTAAAGGTAAGACCTGCACCTACAGACAGAGGTGATTGTGCCACTGAGGACATTTTTACATGTTTCTTTCTCTACAGGTAAACCTGATCTTCCTGATCCCAAAGTGTTGGCCGAGAGGTTTTTCAAGAGAAAGAAATTCAGGCCAGATCCTCAGGGAACCAACCTGATGTTTGCCTTCATGGCCCAACACTTTACCCACCAGTTTTTCAAGACAAACCAGGAAGTTCAAGGTGGCTTCACTAAGGCTTTAGGCCATGGGGTGAGATACATGCCGTATTTTTTCATAATTAGTTTGTTGTGTACTGTATGTGTTTGACTTTTAAAGGTGTTGCCAAATAAGCATTGTAAGCATTTTTTTCTAACCAGGTAGATGCCAGCAATATCTATGGAGACAACCTGATGCGACAGCTTCAACTCCGGCTTCATGAAGATGGAAAGCTCAAATATCAAGTAGTAAAGAAGTTTGTCATTTTGGGAAATACATTTATTTGCTTTTTTTCAGAAAGTTAGATAAGGAGATTGATATCACTCTGAAGGAAAAAAATAACGAATAGCGTAATTCACAAACACCAGCTACTTCTTGCATATGTAAAGGATGTAAGCTGTAAACAGCTTTTACTTCCTCCTTCACGCTAACTTCTGAGAATAATGTGGTACAATCTCCAGTAGTGATGGAGATAAAGTGGTTAAAGACAGACAATCACTTTGACAGCACATTATCGTGCCTTCCACTTAAGACGATGTATGCAAAAAGCAGAAATGTAATATTTGTAATAAGTGCAATACATAGAAACAGGAAATAACACAAAACAATAAAAACAAGCTAAAGACAATAAGAGCAGCTAAACTTGTAAATGTAGAAAGATCAGCGTGTCTGAGTGTTTGAGAGGGAACTTCCTTTAAACCATCTTCACATTAAAGCTTACGGGTGTTGTCTTATAAATAATACAAGTCTGTTACTTTTAAAACCAGCATGTTATTCACAAGTCTGCCATGACCTGTGCATAACTATGGCAAGCAGGCAAGTATTTGAAGAAATAGTAGAGCAAACAGGGTCTAAAAAGCTTAAATAACTCAGAACCAAACCTTCAAAATACTTCTCTCAAATGTGGATTACTATTTTGTTTGCTTACAGATATCAAATAGTGATATGTACCATTCTACTGTATCTAAGATTCCTGTGCACATGACCTATCATAAAAGAATAACAAGGTTTAGAAAACTTTGCTGACACATGTTTTTGTTTGACAGTTGATACATGGTGAGATGTACCCCCCTACTGTATCTGAGGTCCCTGTGCACATGGTGTATCCGGAACATATCCCGCCAGAAAAGCGTCTGGTCACTGGTCATGAGTTATTTGGCCTCCTGCCAGGCCTCACCATGTACGCCACCATATGGCTGAGGGAGCATAACAGAGTCTGTGACATCCTGAAGGCAGAACATCCCACCTGGGACGATGAGCAGCTCTTCCAGACCACCAGACTCATCATCATTGGTGAGAACCTCAGGAAGATGTGTTTACAGTTTAAGTCCAACATAGAGTATATTGACCACTTTTACCAACAATAGGTTTGTAAAATAATAACTTAAAAATGGATCTTTCTGCAGTGCAGAACTGGCAGTTTCATTATTTTATTTTTTAAATTTAAAATTCTTTTTAGACTTAATTTTTTTTTTTTATTGATTAATCTGCAGATCGTTTTCTCAATCAATCAATTAATTGTTATATAAATACATAATTGGTGTATAAAACATTTGGAAACTGGGGAAAATGCCCAAAGCGCCTTTCTCAAGTTTCTTGAGAATTCTTGAGAAATTAATTTAAGAAAAGCAGTTAATTCTACCATTTGAGACTTTTGGCACTTTTGTGTAAAAAATTACTAACATGCTTGATTGCCAAAATAGTCAATCAACTAGTTGATTCCCTGTTGCAGCTCTGATTGAATGTGCAAATTAACAGTTCACATTTCTACCTTCAAGCTTATTTGAATGTTTTTTATTTCAATAAAGTCTTTGTCTGTGTGTGTCATGAAGTGATTACATTTGTTTTTGTCTCTCAGGAGAAATCATCAACATTATAATCCAAGAGTACGTGCAGCATCTGAGTGGTTACCTGCTGAACCTGAAGTTTGACCCCACCCTGCTCTTCACCGTACGTTTCCAGTACAGCAACCGCATTGCTCTGGAGTTCTGTCACCTCTACCACTGGCATCCACTGATGCCTGACAGCTTCCTCATTGACGGAGATGAAATCCCGTACTCTCAGTTTATTTACAACACCTCCCTCTTCATGCACTATGGGGTGGAGAAACTAGTGGATGCCTTCTCCCAACAACCTGCAGGACAGGTAGAGAAGTACCATCTTCTGATTGTATACTATAATTCAGTGTTAGAGCTACAAATGCAGTTGTGTTAGTATTGTTGATTTTATAGATGTAAAGTTTACTTTAAGTACTGTACTTAAGTACACTTTGAGGTACTTGTACGTTCCTTGAGCATTTACATTAAATGTTAGTTTATACTTCTACTTGACAACATTTTAGAGGCAAATATTGTACTTTTGTTTCCACTACATTTATGTTTCAGCTATAGTTAGCCTACTAGGTACAAATTAAGATCTTACATAAAATACATACAATAAGCTTATAAAATGCATTGTAGCTATGCAGACGTTTCCAACTTTTTTGACTTTTGACCCCTGACAAAAGAGACAGTTGAGGCCTCGTGTTATGCTTCAGATTATCTAACTTCTCAGATGGTTTTATGTAAATAACTGTTCAAGTTTCAAAAAGGTGAACTTATCCAACATTTGCAAAAAAGGGTTAGAGAAAAGTCCAAAGAAGTAAAATACATATTTGTGTCAGATTCCTCATGTGACATTCTGAAGCGGCCCGTCCCCTAGTTTGAGAAACACTGGACAAAACAATCCGGCTGTATATAAAGTGATTAAAACTAGCTCCACCTCAACCAGCTTCATTTATAAAATGCTACTTATGCATTTAGGCATCAATATTAAAAGATGAGAAAATGTGGCCGGGTTAGCTCAGTTACTAGAGCAGCTGCACATACTGTATATAGCGGTTTACTCCTTGATGCAGCGACCATGGGTTCAACTCCTATCTGTGGCCCTTTGCTGCATGTCATTTCCCCTTTCATGTCTTTATCTGAATTGTGGAAATGAAGGCCTAAAATGCCCCAGAAATAATAAAAATAAAAATGAAATTCGATAATTGAATTCATAATATGTCAGGCAAGATTAATTTTTCTGCAGATCAACTTTCCTTTCAGATCTACTGATGTACTTTGATACTTTTAAGTACATTTTGCTGATATTTTGAATAGCGCTTTTAGATGGAATGGAATATGTATACATTGTTGTATGGCAACTCTTAGGTAAAATGTCTGACTACTTCCACCACTGAGTTACACAATAGATAAACAGATATATGACAGGAAATGCTGTGAAGGGAGTTGAACTTGTTTTTTTGTCATCTGTCTTTGACTCTTGTCTAAAATGGTTGCATTCCACGGATAAAACCTTGTTGTCAAACACCTTTAACCCTCTGGATGCAAATATTGAGTGTAATACCAATCACATGCCAAATTATGACAACTGAGAGTAGCTTAACTCTCCCCAAAGATGGCAGACATATAGTTGCTATACCATAAAGAGAGAACATATTATATTTATAAGAAAAACATGTTTTCATGGGAAACGTGACAGGATACGTATTTACTGGATAAGAACCACTAAATCATCCACATTAAAGCGGACTTCCCCTTACAATCACTTCCTAAAATCAAATTACAGATAGTATTCTCAATTGTCTGTCAGCAGCATCCGGTGACCGCAACTCGTTATTTCCGTTTGCTGAGATTAAAGTGATAAAGCTTTAGTGGGTAACTTTTTGCTATTAAGTAACGTCCGGTACATTCAAGCCATTGCCAAATGAGTTGCTGAAAAGCTAATTAAGATGATCAGGTCCACACAACTCTTTCTGTGTTGCTGATTATGGCTATGTTCATTAGATTGTGTCGTCCGGGCACTTTCAAGTGCAGATAAGTACCTCTTCTGAAGAGTCCCTTGTGTTTTTTTTTAAATCCTCTGTGTCCTCCTTGCATAATAGCAACTGTGTTAAGGAGGGGTGGGGGCTGTGCGCGATCACGGAAGGCTTGTATCATGTGGATGCGCCGACCATGTTGTTGTCATTACTTAGAATTCCTCATTGAAGGGACAGAAACCGCGCACTATAGCCTTAAGTGTTGTTGCCTGCCAGGCTACACGTTTGTTTGTCATCTGGCTGATGGTATCATCATTAACAATTCATTAAACTAACGTTGCAGTAACTTCTTTGTCTGTGTTTCAGATAGGTGGAGGTCGCAACTCTCATGCAGTAGTGCTCAAAGTAGCAGAAATGGTCATCAGAGAGTCTCGAGCAACACGTGTGCGGCCCTTTAATGAATACAGGAAGAAGTTTAACCTAAAGCCATACACATCTTTTAATGAATTTACTGGTAAGCAGGAATAATATTGTAACTGAAACTTGGTTCTGAAACTGTTTTGTATTCCCCCTTTGCAAAAATCTGTTACACATATATTTTTGTTAATACAGCAAATTTGACTTCAAGCTTATTTAAATTAGATTCACATGTTGGATTTATATACACCTGTGGCATATATCGTGCTTTCCAGATTCAAGATTCACAGAGTACTACATACTAGCGTGGAGCAAAACAAAACAATAAACAGTAGTTATACTTTAAATAAGTCAAAATTGTTTAGCAAACTATGTTTTCTGTGAGATCAGGTTGTTTTTTTAAGTAAGTAAAGGAAAAACCGCATTTACAAATTCCACATTGTTACATGATAAGATAATAGTAAGGGTATAGACATCAACCTCTGAGTTAATTAACAGCTGTTATCTCTTTTCCAAACAGATGACATGGAGATGGCTAGAGGTTTAGAGGAGCTCTATGGAGACATAGATGCTCTGGAGCTCTACCCCGGCATCCTGCTGGAGAAAACACGTCCTAACAGCCTATTTGGTGAGAGTATGGTGGAGATGGGTGCTCCATTTTCTCTGAAAGGCCTGCTGGGAAACCCCATCTGCTCCCCTGAGTACTGGAAGCCCAGCACCTTTGGGGGAGAGACAGGCTTTGATATTATCAAAACTTCCACTCTGAAGAAACTGGTGTGCCTCAACACCAAGTGGTGTCCATATGTTGACTTTCACGTTCCACGAAAAGAGGATACAAAACAAAGAAAATCATCTACTGAACTTTAATGAGTATTTCATCAATCATAATCTGTTCATTACTATACTGACTGTGGGAGACACTGTAGTTGTCATTGTGTTATAATTTCTTGTGATATTCTCATTAAGATCAGACGTATTGCGTATTGAGGAGAAAGGGTGACCTTTATACAACATGTGCTAATACAGTGGTCTTATTTTGGACTTCAGTGAATGACATACTCTGCATTTAAGCAGGTCTACCTTGGCCAATACAGCTGATAAATTTCATAGTTTCCGGGACAAGAAAAATCCTCTGGACCTCAGTGGTACTTTCATTTGCTAATGATGGAACTCAGTTTAACTTTTTTTATTCCTTCTTTTCAGAATAAAGGTATTGGATCACTATATTTTCGACCAATTTACAGATGACCTGTTAGAAACTAAAATTAATTCAATGTATTTAAGAAGAAAGCCCAGTCATTTAGGTTATAATTACATTCAATCATGTTCATAATTTTTACAAAAGAAAATTTTGCCATTCAAAAATAAAAGTTGGCCACTCCAGCATGAGGCCAGGGCGCAGATTAAACCAATCCACCTCTGTAACAACAAGGACTAGATCCCTCACTGGCTTCCCACACACACGGAGCCCTAATATTTTTTTACCATGCAACTCAAAGGCTTCAGCTGTATGAACCTGTGCTTGTGCATGTGTGCGTGTGTGCGTGCGCGTGCGCATGCGTGCGTGTGTGTGTGTGTGTGTGTGTGTATGTGTAATTAATCCCACTGTGTACAGTGACATTTGTTTTTTTATGTAATGTCTCAACTATTGGATGGATTTCAGTTACAGTTAGTGCTAATTATCAAATGTTAGCTTGCTAACTTGCCATCACTCTAAAACAAGATGGTGACTGTTATGCCTGCTTTGCATGAGCATGTTAGCATCTTCATAGTAAGCTTGTTAGCAGGCTGACATTAGCATGTAACACATAGCAGTGCTGTGCTTACAGTACAGCCGCAGGGATCATTCTAGTTTTCCATGTCCAGCATGTTTGTCTTCACAGTAATAATATTGTAACTACAGTCGGTTCTGAAAATGTTTTGTATTATCCCTTGCATCAACACTTTTCAAGCTTTAGCACAAAGTGGAACACATTAAGTACATGTAGCTATGCGAGCAAGCAACAAAACTCAGCCAGCAACACTAATTTTAGCTGTTTTCCTGAAACATACATACCTGCAAAGCAGCAAAAGCAATGAAACAAAAAAATAAAATACAACCCAGGGACCCAGGGAAACATGATTTAAACATTTGACCTACAGGAAAAAATACTGTTGAAAACATGAACTCCTTTGAAAGGTCTTAATGTGTAAAAAGTCTTATTGTGTAATCATATTGATAGGGACACTGGGAACATAGACACACTCCCCAGCAGCACATGGCTGCACACTCTGTCTAGTTACATTTTTTAAAGTGTTGCATACGTTTTTACACTATTTGAATTAAGAAAACCCTACAATCACAATACAGCACGGCTAAAATTGAGTTTTAACACTAACTGACTGAGAGTTGCAGGTGTTGGTAGTGTTTCACATTGCAGTATGTGTGAGAAAAGGGATCTACTGTGGTTTTGCTGTGATGTCCCAAGAAGACAGACAGGGCTGCATGGGGAAATTTTGTGGTTACGTTGTTGTCAATGTGAACTGGATGAATGTGCACTAAACATAATGCACTATACTATACTGTCTTCAACATTTTTAGGCCCAGGTCCAATGTATTCCATGTTTGCCAAGCAGTCTTCTTCCCTTTGCCTCGGAAGGCTGAAAAACATCACAGCCAGTAAATGCATGAAAGAAGAGAATACTGCTGCTCTTCTCCCTTCCAATACATTGATATAGGTCATGTACAGGGATCCATTTCAGGTTCATTCCTTGGCCAAAAGTGAGCCACAATTGTTGCAGATCAATATCCTGAAGAACTTGCAGAACACTGATTGCTATAAGATGAACGTCTGTGTCACTAACTTTGACCATGGGGTTTTTGCTGCCATTTTTGGCTGCATGTTTAGCGTGGACAATATTCTAATGTCAGCTTCCTCATGCCTACATGGACATGTAGTCGATGGAGGTCGATGGAGTGGTTGATGACAGCTGTGATCACTTTGGTCACTATAACCGCATTAGGTGTTGAAGTTTCTGCAATTCTGTCAGTGAGGAAGTGAAATAGCTCAATTTTATTCTCATCATGTCTACAAAGGTTACGCCAGTTTGTGGGTATTTTCCAATTGCCGGTCACTTTGTGTCTGGCTCCATGTCCTCTCTTTGACCTAGCTTCTGCCTTCAATCTTGATTGTTGGTAGATGTTGAACACTATGTCTGTTATTTTGTATTTCACAGAGTATGCCTCTATTTTGGGGATAACCTCAAATGCAGGGCAGTGGTCAAATGTTTTTGAGCGCCGTGGTGGCAAAGTGTTCACCAGCGCTTACCCATCAAAATTGATGGTTTCTGCTTCTGGTATTGTACCTCCACTTGCCTTGATTGGCTCGATTTGCCTCTCTCATAGTTTGTATGAATCAATTCAGCTACACTTGGGTTTTGCCATATCCTTTGTGTCTAGTAAAAGCAGATCCTGGCTCTCTTCCTTGAAAGATATAGGCAATATCTTTCATGACACTGGTTAGCTTGTTGACTTTATCAAGAAACAACACTTGAGCTTGTTTGGTTTGCTCATGGTGGCTGGTTTGTTCTGTACCTTCTTTGGCTGTAGATGTTCCATCGTACTGCATTGCAAAACCAAGCAGCTGATTTCAGGACCAGCGACCATCCACCTTCTTAGGGCTGATGGATCTTCAGTCAGACCTACTGTACCCCCACTTACCTTGACTGGTCTATTCATGAGCTTGGTATAGGACCATTACAGAGAACTCTCTGCTAGATTTGTGCACAACAAATGTTTCACTCTGAAACTCCTGGGCTAGCTGAGGGTATTTATGTTTAGTGGTGCTTGAGGGTGTTCATAATAATTCTGCTGACCTGGGGATTCAATCCCTGCGTCCACCAGAGCACCTGTCCAACCACTTAACTTATGACATGAACAGTTTATGATGTTGAATATGATCTCATTGTAATTCTTGCCCATCAAAACATGGGGCAAATATCACCCTTTGTGATTTATCATGTTTGGTTCAAGAGATATGATGGAAAAAACATAATTTGGTTACGGCGGAATCCAAAATGGCCACCACAGCTGTCTAGAGGCCTACATTTATGTTGTGTGTGGTATTATGTAATTGTTGACCATCAGCACATAGGCGTAGACATCCTTTATCCAGTTCAATGTTTTGTGTATGATATCAGGCAAAATAAAGAATTTGGCTATGGTGGAAAGTAAAATACCGGGCAATTTTCGTTCCTACCCTCACCTATGGTCATGAAGGCTGGGTCATGACCGAAAGAACGAGATCCAGGGTACAAGCGGCCGAAATGGGTTTCCTCAGGAGGGTGGCTGGCGTCTCCCTTAGAGATAGGGTGAGAAGCTCAGTCATCCGAGAGGAGCTCGGAGTAGAGCCGCTGCTCCTTCGCGTCAAAAGGAGCCAGTTGAGGTGGTTCGGGCATCTGGTAAGGATGCCTCCTGGGCGCCTCCCTAGGGAGGTGTTCCAGGCACGTCCAGCTGGAAGGAGGCCTCGGGGAAGACCCAGGACTAGGTGGCGAGATTATATCTCCAACCTGGCCTGGGAACGCCTCGGGATCCCCCAGTCGGAGCTGGTTGATGTGGCTCGGGAAAGGGAAGTTTGGGGTCCCCTGCTGGAGCTGCTGCCCCCGCGACCCGATACCGGATAAGCGGTCGAAGATGGATGGATGGATGGAAAGTAAAATGGCCGCTACGGCTGACATGATGTTTTTTTGTGATGCTAACACACGTTTTTGAAAGAGCAATACCCACTAAGTAATTGTGCCAATTTTAGTGCTTGTATCCACAAGTGAACAATTTTCCTTAAAAATTGCACTCATCTGCTCCACTACAAACAATCCTCTCTCTTTTTTGGAATGTGGGTTACTTGGCCTTCCAAAGTGGAATGTAGAATGTGTCAGTAGAATCTGGATATATCATTATGCTTCTCTGCTTTGCTAGTCACAATTCACCTGTTGACTACAAGTTAGATACTCTGCTGGCACATGTTAGTGCAGAAATACAAAAAGCCAGGTGTTATCCCTGCCACATTGAAGCTACATTATCAGTACAGTGCAGTCATTTCTTCAGGACATGCCTTTATGGTTCTCAAGTAATCCTCCCCGTGAGGACATGTCTGTTGAAGACATCGAAGAGGAGATTGAGGAGGAGATTGAGGGGGAGATCGAGGAGGAGATCGAGGAGGAGATTGAGGAGTATGCAGAGGAAGATAGGATGAAGGAGGTTCAGGATCAGCCCTCTGTCTCCAACAGTGAAGACTACTCCTACAGTTCCTTCTCAGAGGTAAAAAATGAAATGACACACACACACACACACAGACACACACAGACACAGACACACACAGACACAGACAAACACACACACACAAACACACACACACACATCTTAACGTGTCGGGATCTGCAAGAAGTAACACATGATATACATAATGCATGTTTAGTAAAAAAATCTAAAAAAACACATCTGCTCATGATTATTATTCCACAAATTTGTTAATTGTGTACAGCTGCACAAGCATGTACGCATATTAAACATGTTAGTGCACAAACCGCTACATTCATCATTTAGTTTCTAAACACGTTGTTCAAGAGTGAACATCTTAACATAAAAATACTGCACATTTACTAGATATTTATTTTCATTTGTTTAATGTATTACAGACGGAGGAATCTGCGATAACTGAGAAATTAGCTGGTCTTCACAAAGCCCTAGAAAAAGAGAAAAGAGCCAACGCTGCTCTTGAAGAAGCCTTGAAGAAGAAATAAACAGCCAAAACTCAACACAAAGGAGCCCTGAAGCAGGAGCGAAAAGAAAAAGACGCTCTTGCCAAGGCTCTGAGGACGGAGCAAGCTGAGAAAAACCTCCTTCGTGTTGGAATGCAGCACATGAAGGTACAGGTGGCTGATCTCAAGAAGTCACAGAAAGAGCAGAAAGCAAAGCTGAAATCCACAATCACTGGACTGGCCGCTGAGCTCGGAGAGGACAAGAAGGTGATTGAGAAGCTCCAGAAGGATCTGGAGGCGTCTTCCTGTCAGCAAGAAAAAGAAATCGCAGAGTGTGATAAACTGATCAAGTCACTAAAGGTTCGCATCATTGAGCAGCATGATGAAAGTCTGGAAAAAGACAATCAAATTCAATCCCTATATCTTAATCTTCAGAATCTTCAAAGTGACATTGAATCCAAGGACAACACAGTTTCCTCACTGCAGCAGAAAGTGAAACAGTGGGCTTCAGATCTCGAAGAGGAACAAACTAAAAACTGTTTTCTGGAGAGATTATGAGGCCGCTGTCTCCCAGCAGCAGAAGGAAGCAGAAGAGCTGGACCATCTGACTCATGAGAACCAACAGCTTGCTTCTGAAAAAAAAAGGCTGAAAGATGAACTTGAGGCTGCTGTAAATGAGCGGCAGCTTCATCAGAAATATCTTCAGGAAGCTCAAGAAGCTTGGAGAAAACTTGAGAAGGCAATTAAAAAGGAGAAAGTTTGCTTAACAACAGCATGTAACAAGATACAGATCCAAGAGAAGGAGCTTTCTGAGAAGAGTCTGGCTTTAGAAAAGAGCCTGATTGCTGAAAGATTCTTAAGGTTGTTTGTCAAAAAAGAGAAGAAGTGCTATGAGCAGCTGCTTTTAGTACAGCAGGCTTCAGTCGAATCTCTTGCAATCCCCAGCAACCTGCTGAGAGAAGCATCTGCGACCTCAGACCGTCTGGTGTACGACATGCAGACTTTGAGGGTGGAGAATGCAGACATCAAGGCTAAATTCAACGTCATGGAGACAGAATATGACAAAATAAGATCTAAACACTGTTCTCTCTCTGAGCGCCATGAAGAGATGATGATAAAGAATACTGATATTATCTCTGAGAATAAGTTCACCATCACCAAGCTCCAATTCATGGTAGATGGATTCAAAGAACAGCTGTCAGACAGCAAGGCGAGACAGGCAGAACTTGAAGAGGCCTTAAAACAAGACCAGAAACAAAACTTGGAGTTGCAGCAAAGAGTTAATCAGATCACGTCTGCTCTTGAAAAAGAAAGCACCAGGTGTGAGAAGCACCGCGTGGAGCTCAAGGAGACTTTGACAAAGCAGATTGAAACAATGGAGGAGAAGCAGAAGTTGGCTGTGGCTCTCCAGAAAGCTCACAACAGCTACGTCAGTCTTCAGGAACAACAGCTGGCGGAGTCACATTATCAACACAGTCACGTCAGTGACACTGAGCTCAGGCTTAACCGTCAGAAAACTGCCCTGGATGAGAGCGCAAAGGCTCTACAACATCTGCAACAGGAATACATACTTCTGGGGAGGCACAGCAACAATAATTCAGACTATCGTGAGCTTCTTAAAACTCACAGTGCCCTCCAAATCAGATATGAGAGGCTCAGCTATGCACAAGGTAACCCACGGCCAGAATTCAGCCTACCTCAGTTCACAGTAAAAACCTAATTTTTTGGTATACACAACAACTTTTTCCAGTAGCGTGGAGTATAACTATAAAGTAGCATCAAATAGAAATAGTCAAGTAAAGGAAGTCCAGGTAGCTAAAAATTGTACTTAGTTACTTTCCACCTTTGTCTATTTCCTGCCTGTCCATCCTGGAAGAGGGCTCCCTCCTCTGTTGCTCTTCCAGAGGTTTCTTCTAATATTCCCTGTTAGGGCAAGGGAACGAAATTTTTTTAGGGAGATTTTCCTCATCCGTGTCTAGGGTCAAAGGACAGAGGTTGCCATATGCGTTAATTAATTTTTAAAAACACTTTTAACACAAGAGGCTCAATCACCTTTACAGACAGACCTCAGTCTGATGCAGTACACCTTCCTTTGAATGGGATATTCTTTGTATGTGCAGTACTACCATTGTAAGCAATGTCGTAAAAAATGTGTTTACTAATGTGTTATTGTAAATGCAAAATGTGTAAATAATAAACACAGTAGTTCCAACAATCTCACTACACGGTCCTTTTGTTGCTTTTCTGGAGTGTTTAATTATATTACAAATCGGAATTTTCTGCTGTTTCCAATTTTAAGAATACACCTTGAATCTCTTGAACACATGCCGGACTCTCTTTTTAGTTGCAAATGGCACAGCATAAATCTTGTTGTTTTTTAAAAATGGATAGAGATTGGTGACCAACAACCTGAGAAGACGTGGCAAAACAATAGCAGTATTTTATTTTAATGTACATATTTTTGTATTATGCATCAACATATTGAAACAGACTGTGCAGGAAATTAAAATGCACATGTGCACCATACAATTTTCAGTACGGGCCTGCCTTTCATTTTCATATTTGGTACTGGCACAGTTTTTACTTAAATATAAAAATGCTAAAATAAAATAAGATTATCAGGGAAAGTACAGCCATGGCCACACAAACCTTATTTGTGATTAGAATGGCTTTACATATGTTGTGTTCAGTATAGGACGTGGACATTTCACAGAAATTAATCACTCAACTTAGATCTCTTCACTAGATGTTTGCTAGAAATGTGAATACCTTATACAAAAATAGTCCCTATCCTAAAATTAGTTAGAAGTTGACAAAGTATGGGCTTGTTGAAAATCTGGTAAAATTTGGCAAACTTCAAATATGAAAACATGCAGAATATTCATGTTTTCCTATAATGTTAATTTCTACCTATGATGGTCTGCCTTGTCCATAAATGTCAATATATGTAAGCACTATTTAGTTGTAGCTTACAAATTTTTCAGTACAACGGTATGATGGTCAGTTTGACTATAAATCTTAATAAATTGTTCGCAAAAACTTTAAAAATCATCAGTGTAAGGCGTGAGGTCTTCTGTAGGTCTAATCTTGGGGTTTAGCACAGCAAACCCTGTGTGACGCTGTACATCAAACACCACCCCGGGGGAACTTTTTAAGGAAGTCACCCTGGGAAGCCCCGCACCTCTGGTGGAGAAACAGGCTTCAACATTATCAACATTTCCACATTGAAGAAACTGGTGTGCCTGAACACCAAATGGTGTCCAGACTTCCACATTCCACAAAATGAGGCAAAACCACCTCAACCACTGGCATTAACGTTAATTTTGTATCTACATCTGTTTGAATAGGGTACTGACTTTAAAGTACATTCAAATGCCAAAAGGTGTGTTATGGTGGTACAGTTGTGTCTGAACTCTGATAAATGTCTCATGAGGTCACAATAAGCTGTTGCTAAATTCAATTTGTTTATTAAAAAATAAAGATATACCCATCCATGTGAAACACTAGAAGCATGCTTCTCTACCATGTGAACAGATTATTGGTTACACACTGAGGCATAATGTGGAGTGAAGAGCTTTGGCGGACATGGTTAAAGATACAGCTTTTGATAAGGCGCAGTATTTTTCACATGAAGGCATACTTGTCAAAAATAAGGTTCACAGACCATGTCTGTATTACATGCTAAAATATGACTAAAGACTTTGATGGTGTATTGTCGTATTTTTTATTGATCCAGCCCCTCTTATTCTCCTTTGGTTTTAAGAAACGGTGTTAACAGTCAAGTAGCTTGATATGAGGACAATTATCATGGTCACTGAAACAAACAAAAAATCAGTATTTTGTGAGAAAGTAAAGTTTCCTTAGTGGTTTCACTAACAAAGTCAACACTGTACAACACATTCAAGTCTTACTATAGGTCTACTTAAACTAACTAAAAACCAATAACACAATATGAATCAGTTTGAAACATGTGATTCCCATATAATTAATGAAAACAATGAATACTAAACATTTTCTTTTTCCTGTTTCAATAGTAAAATTAAGAAAGCAAGACTAGTAGTTGTGTTCAGAACCTGCACCGCAGTCAAACTGTATAAAATGACAGCAAACATGTGACAACAAGGAGTAGTACAGAAAGTACTGTACTAAAGCTATGAAATACAGATTCACAGAAAGATGTGGATGCTAATACAGAATATGTTAAAAATAGTTCTGAATACAGAGCTCAAGTCAGGAGGCAGTTAGCCTAGCTTAGCATTATGACTGAAGGCAGGTAGAAACATCTAGCCTGGAGGGGGAACAGTAAAACACAGCATGTAAGAGTTGCGGGAGTGAAAGACATTCAAGTCACATTTATAAGTTGCAAACTGATACATTCAGATTTGCGCTCACATCACATTGGTGAGCACTTTAAATAAATTTTTTTTTAGTGCGGTCATGTGATTTTAAAAGGAGTTTTTAGGTACATTTAACAGAGCCAAGCTAGCTGTTTCCCCCTGTCTCCAGTCTTTATGCTAAACTAATCACCTCCGGGCTCTAACCTCATACTTAAAGACACAGTAAATAAAAAAAAATACATTTTACAAGTTGTCATCCTGTGCTAATTGTTCAGTTATTATATGCCAAATACATAAAAATGTTTTCATATCAAAATAGTTTTGATGGCTTATCTTGAAATCGGGTTGGTTACAATAGATAAGGATGTCTTGGACTTGATGATCTGTTGTTACTTACACTGATGAACTCTGGCAGCTAATTGGTCATTCTCCTGACTATTAACCAATGGGGGACTGAACACAGGTGCCGTCACTGAAGTGCAATTAGAGACGGAATTGATATGAGTGCTAGTGCCTACTGCCGTTGAAGCAGTGGTTGCTGGGTAAAAGTGGACATCCACTGCTACTGTAGTAAGGCCCAAGGAGACATGGTGAGAAAGGAGCCGGGGAGGGTTTCCATGTGAGATGGTGAGGCTGTGGTGGATGGGTGCTACACATGCCTCAGCACTTTGCAGGGTTAACGAGGAGCGGAGGCCCTCCTCACGTGTTGATGGTGGAGAGGGGGAAGGTGAACGGGAGGGTAAGGATGATGGGGGAGGCAAGGCATCCTGGCATTGGCTAGAGTTGTCTCCTCGGTTACTGGTCCAATCCTCAGCACACTGCAGCTGGATGCTCGGATGCGACAAGCTGCAGCCCTTCTCCTCCTCCAGAGAGGGTTCAACCTGAAATAGTGTGATGATAATAATTAAAACCTCATGAACATGTGTCTGATTTGATGAAATAAAGGGCAACAAGATTGGTGGCATCTTGGTCATGGTCATCAGTGGTTTTTAATTATCACACAGACATCAGAAAACAAAAATGTTGGGAAAATGTGGCTCAACCAATTTAGCATTTCACTCGTATAACACTCAGACTAACGATGGGCAGTTGAAACAAAAACTTTTTTTTTTTCAAAAATGTATCAAGACCATTGCAGCATAACCCAAAGTGGGATCATATGTATTGCCTTTATTCTTCTTATTCGTCCTAATCTGGCACATGTGGTTGTAGATTTAGGTATTATTCTAAAAACAGTTAATGTAGCCCCGAGCCACCAGCCTAATGCAAACATAGCGAGTGGCTAAATTGCTCAGCTCACTTCTTCTCTTTTTAACAGATTTACTTTTAATTTTCAACTCCCAGTCTTCAACTGACGCTGACTCAATTGACAGTTGATGAGATTTGTCAGATTTCTTTTTTTTTGCTACCACAGTGCTACCTTGTTAGTTTAATTTGCTCATGCCCAGAGGACCAAAATTACCTGTAAATTCAGACCAAAAAATATCCCTGGACACATCTTTAACCAATCTTGTCATGTTTCTGTGTTTTCAAACCTTTGTGTCAAGAATGGGCTCAGGATAAGTCTCTATAGTGACTAAGTGATCGTCTAGAGCAGGCTGTGTGTCCTCCTGAAGATCCTCAAATGTCGGCTCCATCTGCACCGTGACCAGGCTTGGTCCTGGAGGTCGGGCTCGGGTGTCTGATGTGTTGGGGCTCTGCTCAATCACGGCCACACAGTCATCGTCTTCAAAAGCTCTACGCAAGAAACACAACACTTTGATTTCCTGCATCTTTTAAAAAGAGGCTAAACGGAAAAAAAAACTTGCAAGGCATCATCTCATGCAATTCTTTGGTCCTCTATATTAGTGTATTTACCTGTTTTCGTATGTACGTCCTGCAGCTCGATGTTCAGTGTGTCGTATGGGGACCCCTAGATTCCTCTGAACTGTCAAGGACATTAACATTTCAAAAGGACAGTTTGACATTTTGGTAAATACTGAATGCTTTTTTCGCTTTCTGTCAGAGAGAAGATTGACACCACTCGCATATCTTAAATAATAACAATATATTATATTAAATATTAGGCTACTGCAAGCAACTGGTTAGTGTAGTGTGGATTGACACAGACTGGAAACAAGGGGGCACATGAATAACAGTAAATACTAATTAAAAATTCTTTACTTTTAATTGGTGAGCATTGGTGGGGCTAGTAGGTACATTTAGGACAGAGCCAGGCTAGATGTTTCCTCCTGTTTCTAGTCTTTGTGCTAAACTGAGCTAATTGGCTGTAGCCTTATATTTAAAGAAACACTCCACCAATTTAGCAATGCATCTAGTATAACATTGTTGGACTCACTATGGACAGTTAAAAAATAAAATAAAAATTGATGCGACAGAAGCCTGGCACCTACAAGGAACAAACAGCCAACAGTTCTGGATTAATATGCTAGTGAACAGCTAATCCCTCAAGAGTTTTCAACACACGGCCAGATTTTTGAACGTGTAGACTTTTTGTATTTATTTGGTGCAACAAAATACTTTATACAACTTTTCTTTGAAATATGCAGTAGTATTACTCAAAAACTGTAAACACACTTTTATTTCTAAAACCTGTGAGGTTCCACTTTACAAACAGACAGAGTGGTATCAATTGTCATTTCTAACTCTCAGCCCTAATGCAAATAAGCATATTACATTACATATGACATCAAATGTCAAAACAATGCCTGAAGAATAAGAATTTTCTGAAATTTACCATGCTCAGAATGTGAAATAGTTGTGCTGACAATTGATGCGGCTGAGGATCTCTGACCTGCTCGGCTTGTTGTTGCAAGTTCGTTCTTCTGGACCACTGAATAGAAGGTTACAGTGATGAAGATGAAGGCCAGAGATACGCCCACTCCCACCACGATGGGAATGTCATGTTTCTCCAGCACAGGCAACCATGATGGAGACTGCTGCGTTACTCTAAAGTGTAGAAGACAAAACTAAAGTCAAATCAGTTTTGTTCTTTTTTTTGTTGACATTGTACAAACTCCATCTTCACAATATCTATCATGCCACCATATTTTATTTTGACCTACCTGGGATCATTGCTGGTCATAGGGGATTGGGAGGTGTTCCTCTTCAGCCCTTCTGTAAGCTCTGTGTCATTTGATGATTTATTTGACTGAACTGGGTCACCTTGCTGGCTAGTATTTAGCTGTATCTGATCAGACACATTGACCTGATGGACAACAAGAATCTCAGGGTTTAGCGTTGAATGATCGGATGTCTGATGAATGGTTGAGATTGAAGGCTGGATTTGAAGAGGGTCTTTGTGTTGGACCGGAAATGTTTCTGTCTGTGGTAGGGGAGGTTGTGAGTGGAGCAGTGGATGTTGTGTTGGAGTTGAAGATTTGGTTAAAGTTGGTTTTGCAGGGAAAGGTTGACTGTAAGTTTGGGATTGTTGAGGCTTCGTGAATGGAGAAGGTGGAGGATGTGTGAAAGGTAAATCATGTGTGATTTTTGTTTGCTCATGATGGAACTTTGGAAAAAGACTTTGAGTAAATGATTGTGGAGGATCAGTTTTAGTTATTTCCGAGATGGTTGGTGAAAGCTGCAGATGAGTTTTCTGGTGGAGACGTTGAACTTGATGCTCGAGTTTGGTTTGAGAAATCTGGGATGTGGTTGGCTCATAGTAGGATTGGTAAAATTGACTTTTTGTAACCAGTTGATCAATTGGAGTTTGGTGTGATTCAGCTTGTGATGCTGAAGACTGGGTAATTGAATACAAATCCAACTTGAGAAAGCCAATAGGTCCAACCACTGAAGGCTTGGACGTCTCAGTGAAGGGTTCTTTAAATTGACTGGCTAAAGACACTGCACGGACGTTAGAAACCTGAGTATGAGACTCTATCAACAATTCATCACTGACTTGATTTGAAGACTGCAATTTTGTACGTGATGATGTTAATGTCAAATGGGATTGACTTTCAATGAGTAGATATTGAAGGGTTGAACTCAAACCTTTGCTGGTAACAACTGATGTCTGTTTGTGTGTTATTGGTGTTTCACTATCTGAAATCACAAGAGGATCACTAGTCAGTGGTAGTTGGGTGTGGAGATCTACTGACTGGAAGTTTGGGAGAGGAGGAGGTGGTAACATAGGAGGCTGCATCTGTGTGACTAATGGCTTAGTTGGATTGGTTGTTGGCTGATTCAGGGGATGGTGTAAAAGATAGCCAAGTGATTGTTGTGGCATCTTTATCTCAGCCACTGCTCCTCTTGGAAATGTAGACGATGTGGTAGCACTGTTAGTTGTTTCATCACAGTGTGATAAGGAGCCTGGAAATAGTTGGAAAATTAGTTATTTACAGGAAAATGTTTTTTTATTGCTGTAACATTAAACTCACCAAAGCAACGGCTTAATCCTGGAGCACAGCCACATTGCTAAATCCATACATAAAATGTACATCACTTTGTCTGCTCTACAACTGTCTAATAGGCAATGTTAGCCCTCCGACACAATCTGGACTGTGGTCATAACTTATACATCTTACATCTTATATCTTATTTCCATGTTTACATTGTTCTTATTCAATCAGTCAGTTCATATGTCACAATTGTTAATATTTAATAGTCATAGTTAGTATTCAATTATGATCCACTGCACTGTTCAGTACCTTCACTGATCACCACTGCATACAGTCTACCATCTAGCTTGCCTTATCATGGTCACTGCATTTCTGTGAGTGATATTTTATTTTTATCCTTATGTATGTGCGACATATGTGTGTATATGTGTTTGTTGTGTTATGGTTGTCTTGCTACTGGATGCATACAATTTCCTTTAGGATTGATAAAGTATATATCCATCTATCTATCTATCTATCTATCTATCTATCTATCTATCTATCTATCTATCTATCTATCTATCTATCTATCTATCTATCTATCTATCTATCTAAATGTACAAAAAACTAAATAGAGAGTTATTAGGTTGTAAACAAGCCAACAGTGTTGCCCAATAAGCTTTCGTGTGAGTACATTTGAAATATTGCTTTCAAACCCTTGTCTTACACAGGCAGTAGCAGTTTTAGCGTCTTTGCTTGCTAATGGTAGTGCTTGCTCGGCTACCCCACAGATGCCCTTTGCTTGATCCTCGTCAAGCAGGTTGTGGCAGCAGACCGAGACAGTTTGAGTTGCAATTTCACCGTTGACTTTTCTTCATGAGCTTTGTTTTCAGCCTGTATGATTGTCTCACTTTTCGCTGTTGTTGCCAAGTTGAACCTATTTTAAGTTATGTTTTTACACAATCTTGGCAATTACTCTGATGAGTACAAAGTTATCATAACCTATAGATGGTTTTTTAAAGTACATACATGTGGCCTCCTTATGCCGCGCCTGGACATGTGGATGATGTGTTGTCTCAAGGTGTTGCTCAGCCATAGAATCACTGGATTGGGACACCGGCAGATCTTTGCTAGTGTCAGTGTTCTAGAAAATAAGAAAAATACTCTAAATTTCAGGACAGGTGTAAAATTTGATGCTATCGGAAATTAACTGAGCTATGAAACAAGTAATACGCATGTGAGAAGCCACAAACATCAGATCAATGATGTTAACCATTGACAATGGAAAGTCACCACATGTAAAGCGTTTACAATCTAGAATAATGTACAGCTTCTGGACAGAAAGAGCACAAGAAAACCCAACATGGAGTTTGCACATCACGGATTTGGAAGCCAAAACAGTGTCACATAAGCCACTTCAGAGATTTTTTACAACGTCATTACTCACAGCAGACATAACCAGTCTTGTCTGCTTGCCTCTAACAGCTGGACGATGTTCAGCTTAGGATAGAGGACAGCATGAAAGACAATTAGCAAGAAAAAGAAACTTGTGAACACAGGGTCAAGAAAGCATCTTGTTGTATAACTTTGTATGTAATGTAAATCTACACCTCAAAGTACATGTAAAAATACCTCATGTAATGACAACACGCACAATAACACACCCACTGTAATTACACTCTGATAATAAGACATATACATATATGTGCAGGTCAATTTTTAGTAATAGGAAGTTTTTTTCACTCTGCAAATGAAGATGAAATGATAATCAGATGTCGACATACCTGTGACAGTGAGGATGCTACGTCTCTGATGTCGTCCTGCTCGGTTCTCAGCAGTACAGTAATATTCCCCTACGTCAGAATACTGCACACTGGAAATATGCAGCGCTCCATCTTCTGCACATACCATGAGATGTCAATTATTAAATCACTTCCAGTTAAAGAATTGGTAGAATAAAGTTCATGTTTGCTGCTGTAAACAACTTCTAATAAGAACCTGGTAAAAAAAAAATAAACAGCTCCAATCACACTTTGGGCTCACCATCAATGTGTCTGTGCTCAGTGGGACTGATGAGGGACTGTGTCTCTGCTCTGCCCCTGGTCCAGGTATATGTGATGGGCTGAATCCCTACAGCCCTGCAGGGCAGGACCGCTGAAGCCCCGATCCTGCAGCTCACTTGACCTACAATGGTCACTATGATGGGACTCACTGAGAGGAAGAAAGAGAAAAGTGACTCATATTTTGCATTGTATGAAAGAAAGGCATCCTCATTTCCCCTTTATGTGCCGGAAGATGAAGAAAATGAAATTGTCATAAATGTAACACAATTACGCCATTATTATATCAATTTAAGCAATGTAATACATTTCTATGACATGTGGCAAGCATTTTGTACAAGGAAATACAATTGTGTGCCACTTAACCATTGTCACGTCTGTTAGGTCCAATGTTGTATAAAATGGAGAATTGCAATGTGTTTGACAACAGAAGTTCAAAATAAGCCAACAATACTACTTTATATTTGTATTTCAAAACCTGTGTAATGCACAATACCACTTCAGGTTTCTTGGCCAACAAGTCATTTATGGTCTTTTTCGTATTATTACTGTTATTTTGCTGTCTTTATGCTGTCTTTTTTATCTTTTTTTTTTCTTCTTCTAAGTATAAGTAGATTGAAAATTGACGATTGATATCATCTTTCTGCCGCCAACATCCTATCATGTTTGAGTCCATGTGTTCTGCGTTTCAATTGAAGTCAATAAAGCTATGTGTTAAAGTTTGTAGTTAGTACAGACTTTGTTGAGTAACCACGAGCGTTATGCAGTGAATTGTTCCTTAAACAGTGACTGTTCCTCACACTCAAAGTGTTCACCACAAGAACTGCAATGGGGCCTCAATAACTTGAATCTAACTTCAGGTGTTCATGCCACAAAAGTCAGTTCTTCAGACTTCACCCAGACCTTAATTATTGATTTGAGACATAGTTAGTACCTTATATTTCACTTAAGTTTGTGTAAAAATTACCAGCAACTCTCAGCATTGCTGTCTTATGACTGTGGCCCAGAGTGTTGGAGGCCTCGCACGCATATACTCCCTCATCATAGCTCCTGGCTGAGTGGATGTAGAGAGTGGCATTTCTCAGTCTGTATGAGAAAGATAGAAATGGTCAGATACTTCAAGGCAGTTGTCGATGTACTTCAGTTTTTTTTGCTAGTGCAGCAACAGTGGTGGTCAAGTTATGGAATTAAATACAGTTGTGAGGTACTTGTAATTTACTTATGTATATCCAAATTACATTACTTCATACTTCTATAAATTATTATTATTAAAAAGCTGTGGTTAATTAGATTTTACCTCACACCCTCACAGGTGTTTTCAGTTATGTTGCTTATTAGACCCATGTCCTTATAATAATGATAACTTCTTCACCTTTTTTAGTTTTTTTTAAAATCTTGTATCACATGTGTGCGTAAGATAAAAAATGATCCAACATCTAACACTCTGAAATGGGCTCTTTTGTACAGAAAGTACCTTGACTTTTAATACTTTTAGGTGTATTTTAGTGGTAATACTTGTGTGTTTTAACTCAAGTAAAATTTCGGATTACCTTTACTTAGTTAAAGGATCTCAGCCCTTCCAACGTCACAACACATTAACATACCCCAAAATGATCTTGCCTCCAGTCTGCTTGGAGTGGCCTCTCTTCACCCAGCTGATGGAGGGAAGAGGGTGACCAGATACCTGACACTCCAGCACCACCCGAGCACCCACATGCACCGTCAACATTTGGGGCCACAGTTTTACTGATGGAGGGGCTGCCAGGAAGAGAAAAAAAGACTCTTATGCATACACACATATGAAGCAACTGTTTGGGTGTCCAGTGGCACATTATGGTGGGTCTATTGTAATGCAATACCCAGCACAGTCAGGGTTGCTCTTCTAGAGGTGAGAAATCTTTGAAGGTGGATGTTGGAGGCCCTGCAGAAGTAACTCCCACTGTCATACTCCTCGACACTGAAGAGATAAGAATCAAGAAACATGCTTGTAAAAACCTCAAAAGCCTGAAATGTGATGATCAAAGGAGTTTAGTTCATTAAAGTTAACAACATTATATATTGTCATGCACTCAACTACACCAATGAACAAACTTTTTTAACTCTTTTTATGAACAAAAAGTTTTTAAAACATGTTTCTTTAAACACACGCACACACACAAACACACACACACACACACACACACACACACACACACACCTGTGGAAGAAGAGGTCTCCATTGGGCAGCACAGTCTCATGAACTGACTGAGTGAGAAGTTGGTTGTTTTTAAACCAGGACACCTGTGCTGCTGGTCTGCTGTATGGAGGCCGGCAGGTGACTGTAACATTTTCTCCTCTCATCACTGTCAGGTTTACAGGCTGCTGGATGAAACTCCAGTCCATCTCTGGAAACACAACATGTGCGTCACTTACATGTACATGTGACGATCCTACTATGTATGTACTTTTCACCACTAAATCACAATCATCAAGGGTCATGTCCTGTCACTCACTTAAACTAACTTACTCTTAAGAAAAGGACAATTAAACTATTTAGTTAACCGCAGACATTGGCACACAGTACCGGCTAGATGAAGGAAGGCTGGCTGTGACTTGATTGACTCTTTCTGGTTGAATGCTTCACAGTGATACGAGCCCTCATCCTCCTTGGTCACATTCCTGGAGAACACAGCGAGAGATGAAGCTTTAAATTCTGTCTGGCAGCAGTTTAAACGTTCCAGACAGCATAGATCACAACTTGTTACAAACGTTATATATAAAACATGTTCCTGTTCAAACCAGATGCAATATATGCGTCTTTTTTACAGTGTTAGTTTATGGTTCATCAATTCAATTTGACATAAAGGATAAATATTCCTCTTGTCCTGTTCAGTGTTGGACCTGAATGTGAGCAGCTGTCCATTGTTCTGGAGGCTGAACGAGGCCGAGCAGTTGGACAGGAGGCAGCCGTCTTTGAACCAGTGCACCATGGGAACAGGGAAACCATGTACAGCACAGTGCATGGAGACCTCTGTTCCTATAGCAACAGTGATGTTGTTAGGGCCTTGGATAATCTGCAGCCTTCTAGGGACCCCTGCAAGGAAGATTGTCAGTGCTTTAAGATGTTAACTCCACTGCAGAAAAAAAAAAGTCCTTTAATGTAGCACTGGATTTTGAAAAAAGGAGAAGAAACTTAATTGGAAATTAATCATTTTCCTTACTTCCGACTAGTTTTCAGAGATATTTTCAATTAAAGGTGCATTTTTTGTGATAGTAGTGAACTGCCATAGTGCAGTAACTGCTTTGACAATAGAGGAATTTAACACATTTTTCAGTGACATTGGTGTTTATTTTTGATGAAACCGAAATCAAGGGTTTTGATTGATTTGAATTGACAAATGTAAGAATAACAACAAAACTCACCCTGCACAGTCAGTTTAGCTGGGTTGCTCTTCTTGTAGATGTTCAGTGAAGGATTGTGTGTGACACAAATGTATATCCCATCATCCTCTAATGTTACGTTGAAAAGATGCAGAGTGCCTGAGATCTTCTTCTGGTTACCCCCTCCATACTCACCCTGACCATGTAAACAACACAGTTTGAAGCATGCAGTAACAATACACTTGGCCTGGATACAACGTGGAAAGTGGTATTTGGAGCCCTACTGATAAGCTGTTTAAATAAACTGTTCAAATCCATTAATTTGATCAGTTCACAGCTGCACCAGTGCTCACCTGAATGTGTCTCCCTCTTGTGACCAGTGTCCCATCTTTGAGCCAGCTGATGCTCGCTGGAGGTGAACTTTCCCCTGACACACACTGGAAGAAAACTCCCTCTCCTTCTCTGACTGTCTGGTCCTGGGGGCTGAAGAAAACATCCTCCAAACCTGGAACACACAGCATAAAAGGAAATGGATGATGAATCACTCTGTTGGCACTCGGCATGATGTTTAGGGACAGCAAATATTTAGTGGTCGGACTATCATAATAAAAAAGGAACTTAGACTCACCCATTTGTGAAGAGACTGCCAAGCACGACAGGATGAGTATGCAGAGGTGGGAGGTCATCTGTGGGAGCCTCCAGATAGAGACACAGACATACATCCTACTGTATAGCTCCCAGAGTGCCAGGAAGAAACCACCATACACCACCACCCATGGTGTCAGCTGGGAAAATGTGCACACATTAAAGACAAGCCAGAGTTTGAATTCAAAATGTGATCAATTTCAACCCTGGACTTGCTTTTTGACAGCTCTGTAGTGTCTAGTCCTGATGAGGCAAATGACACACTAAAACTTAACCCCAAAGCACCGACACTACATAATAAATGTCTACAACAACATCACATGGCTACAATACAAGTAATGAAGCATTTAATGCATATGGTTCCATATCAGACACAGAGGTACACAGAGGTACAAATGCAAAGAAGAACTGTTGCATTATGTTGAAAGGGACATGTTGCATTGTTTTGATGGGTTAGTGTTTTTCATCAGCTCTGCACTGTAGCCACACACCCTGGTGAGCCCAATATAAATACTTCTATCAGGAAGCAGTCAAAGAGATTTTGGTCAGAATGTTTTTTCACTTACTAAATATTACTGGATTCAAAATAGAGTCAATGTAGGTCACTGTAGCACTGTTGCATTTTTGTGTTCATATTTCTGATACTTTATTAACACGGTTATTTTGATCCAGTGTTACACACACAAGTTTTACATTGAAACTGTCACAAATTATTTTAGTTGTACAAAACGATGTGAGATAACAACAATCAGTTAAAGGTAGTGACTACACGAGCAGATTATAGTTTAACAGTATAACAGTTTTCAATCATACTGGATGTATTTACCCAAATTTTACGCTCTAAGCACACGGCGTGAAGCGCATGACGCGGGTGCGTTTCGGGCGTCTAACTAAATTAGATGCTCAGCTACAAATTATAAAAGTAACTAGTTACTTCAGAAAGTAACTAATGTGTTACTTTCAAGTAAATTTTTAAATCCTCAAATGTGACCCCAACTCCACTCCTCTTTAACAGAACTTAAAATACATGTGCATGTTCAATTATTTATGGTAAATTGGAATATTATAACACAATGGACACTGGACTATGGACACAAACCGTACACAAATCTAAACTCTTTTAATTTTGCTGTGGGACAAAGTGAGACTAGTCTCCAATCAAATGCCTTGTATGTACATATTATAACACAGATGTTTGACATTTATTGTCCCTGTGTGTGTTTGTTTGTGTGTGTGTGTGTGTGTGTGTGTGTGTGTGTGTGTGTGTGTGTATGTGTGTGTTTGTGTGATAAAGCGAGGGAGAAGTGAGAAAGTGACAACATTAGCTTCAGAACTGATAGTGACTCCACAGTCATACTGAGAGAAACAAAGGGTCTCCCCTGTGTTTTCTGACCACGGTGGGAAACCCCTCTCCTTGATTTCATAACGCCATACGTCTCTTCTTGACTGACTCGCTTGTGTTGTTCGTTGTGTCCAACTATGCTTGCTTTTCAACACCCACCCAACTTTACCTCTGATTGGCTTACCATGAAATGTTGCTCAACCTCAGCCAATTGTCAGCATGATGCGCTTGTCTTGTGCACGGCCCGCCGACCAAGGAAGAAAAAAAGTCTTTGCCTCTCGGCTCAGAGATCAAGTGATTATCTAATGAAAAAAAACAACTTCAAATATCATTTTTTTTGGCAGTAAAGGCAGTAAAGTCTGCAACATGATGGGAAAATATGTGGAAATGATAGATATTCTTCACTGCTATGATACGACTTGATCCCTCTTTTGTTCTCAGAAACACTTACTGCATTACCACATCTTATGCAACAACCCCACTGAAGCTGCCGTATGCATCAATTTGACCATTTTCTAGCAAACGTAGGCTATTGATCAGATGATCTCTCTCTCTCTCTCTCTCTCTCTCTCTCTCTCTCTCTCTCTCTTGTTCGCTATCTCTCTCTCTTGCTCTTAATGCCCTCATCCCCTCCCTTTTCCCTTTGCTTCATTCCTTTTTTGGTTGTGAGTCTGTATCACCGCAGCAAGCTCAGCTTTGTCCGCTTTAGTCTCTTGAATGGGCCCAGCCATTTTATAGAGCTCACACTGTGGCCCTCCACTCAATGAAAGTGACATGAAAAGAAGCTTTGTACTATGAAGATCAGTTATTGGTCCTCTGCAATGAAAGCTACCGTCTGATCACATAGGCTTTTATGATCCTCAATATGGCCGTGTAAGGGCTGATCCTTTATTGTTTTGAACGTGCCATAAATTTTTAGTAGGCCTATGCAATGCTGAATTTGCACTTAAATATTACAGCTATTGAAACATGCCTAATGTAGCACACATTTTAATTAAAATGCAAAAGAAAAGCAAAAGAAAAATGATAATTCTCTTATGCACAGACATTAGGCGTTGAGCACATTTTGACAAATGGCTGGAGACACTAAATAAATATTCTAAAGAACGGCAACCAAACCTCAAACTGTGGAGACCCATGTGGAAAACGTATTGATATGGCATTTATGTTTTCTACATGTTTTTACTTTTATATTTTGAATTTCTGGTGTTTCCACTCCAGCATTGAAAATGCATACAAAAACAAGTGGAAACTCACTCACTGTGTAGAAATCTGTTGTCATAGCCTACTATAATAAAACTTAAACGTCTCCGCTGCAAGGTCTTAAAGGCTTAAACACAATTAGATGTTACAATTTTCTGATTTTTTTCTAACAATACGACTTGTTCTTAGACAATATCACCCATATCTAAAATAGATTAGAATTGTTTTAGATTAGTAGCAATCATACCCAAAACAGCATATTGAAGTTTATAGTCATGAATATCACCAGATTGTAGAGTTGTCACATGGCCCTCTGTGCATTTTATTTTTTAGAGGACAAAATAAAATACAGGTTTGAAAAAAGGTGTAAAATAGTGGAAATAGCGAAACCAAACTCCCTCCAGTGATGACATGCTTGAAAGCTTTCTAGCTTGCGGCTGGTTATACTCACATAATGTTAAGAGCCTGTGGGTGTATTTGTTTGACTCACAGCAGGTCATTTACACTGTTTAGCATGTCATTACAATGTTTAAACCACATACTGATTCATACGCTCTTTCTTTAAATACATTGTCAAAAGCATTTTACAAAGTATTTAATTGCCAAAGGCACAATATTGCCACAGGCATTACATTCGTTATTTTCTATTTACATAATTGCATAAATAATGAGTGGAGATGCTGAATTTGTATCATCCCTGAATGCAATCCAGCCTATTGCATTGTACACTGGGACAAAATGTAATGCTTATCACATTGTTTTATTGCACTACAAAAGTTTTTGTAGTTGTCAAAAAATGTAGAAATATTAAAATTAAAATTAAATGTCACTGTTGGGTCAGTCTCTGGCAGGTACTTATAAGGAAGTTGTTGCCTGTGAACGCAACTAAGATGGGCTACAGCGCCAGTGAATGAGCTGAATGTCTCATTTTAGATAAAGTGGTCAGTCATCTGGAGATATAATTTCTTTTTGATCGTCCATAACCTGAACCTCATCACCGGCATAAGTGTTCAACTGAAAAGCTGAAACTATTTTTAATTCTTTAAAAGCAGATCTCCATTAATTATTTCCCCCTTAACATGGAGGTCAAGTGACATAAAAACAATTCAATGAAGGTTTTGTTTGATTTTTTGTCTTGTTTTCACAATTTTCATTTAAATGTGGCACTGTTGCATTTGTTCTCCAAGTTATTGTGTCATTCATTCGGTTTGTATTTGTTAGTAGTAAATATTGGAAATAGTCGTTACTCTTTATTAACACTGCCTGTTATTACCTGTAAACCTCATCTGGTAATTAATTTTCTTTGTTTAGTTTTACTGTTTAAAGGGTACTCAGACAAACATTTGCTAACTACTATACTAAACTTCTATTGGTTTGAAGGGTCTTTGGTCCATCCATACTACTACACTTTAAGCACAGCACCACAAATGAATTAAGTACGATATGCTGCTTTCATGCATTCAATAGACAAGCAAGGGAAATATAAATGTATTGCTGGTTTCTAATAAGTGCATTCGGTGCAACTAAATAAGAGCTGTTTTTAGATGCTTTGCATGTGCTGAATAAATACAGCCCACTACACAGAATGATCAATGGACTACTCCTAAACTAAACACTGTATGCCATTTCCCAAGATGTTAATGTTGCAATACTTTGTTACCCACTCCAAAGAAAGACTAATGATACTTACGCTTATGTGTCCAAAGATTGTTTCTGTGTTGCTTTGCAATCAGCCCATTCGTCCTCTGTCAGTTTCTGTCTGCAGTCTGTGGACAACCTTTTTACTCCTGTTGCATTTGCAAAGCTTCCAGCTGGGAGAGAGCACAACAAGCAACAGCCGCACGCATGTGCTGGACAATCTACACCTCCCCTTCACTCACTCACTCACTCACACAAACACACACACACACACACACACACACACACACAAACACACACAAACACACATCATACACATCACCAAACCATGAAAAATAACCCTACAAAGGTACACAAAAGCATAAGCTACACCCGAGAAGATGTGATTTTATGTGAATGCACTGGTTGTAACTGTTTCCTCTTAAATCTAGGTTAAGGGAGGAAAATGATGGCTGCTGCATCAACACTCAATAAATCCACGGAGAGCATTTCAGGATAAGAGTTAAGAAAGGTGGCCCTTTATGAATGTGAATATGTCACTGTAAATTATGTCTATCCTAATAGGTCACTCAACTCACATCAAAATCATTTTCTTAAAGTACTCTTAAATCAAGCAGTTGTTGCTGCAGCTGTCCACTTGCTTGTTCTTTCTCGGTAGGCTATCACACAGCCTTTATCAGCAGATGGAGTCTACATATTAATGTATTAATTAAATGTATTAACACACAAAAGCAAAAAAGCACCATCTTGAAGTTCACATTTGTTGTTCTGAGTGAAATGTCTCAACAACTATTGGATGGAATTCTTTGAAATTTGGTATAGGAATTGATGTACACTCTTTAGGATGACATGTAAAATGGTTGTTCTTTGACTTTACCACCATCATTAGGACAAAATCGAAATACACAATACTTTTTAAAATACCTGCAAAAGGATTCTTCCCATCAGCCTCTGCGGCACGTTTTGTAATTAGCAAATATAAGCAATCAGCTAACATGCTAACATGCTAAACTAAGATAAACTAAACTAAGAGTGAAAATGGTAAACATTACACCTGCAAAACATCACCGTGATAGTTTTATCATTGTTAGCATGTTAGCATGCTGATGTTAGCTTTTAGCTCAAAGCAGCAATATACCTTACAGAGCTGCCAACGTGACAGTAGACTATTCTCATTTCAACCAGAAAGTGACCTCTTTTTAAGAAAAAGGGGGAGCTTCAGATTCATGCAGTGGCTTCTATTTCACTTATTTACATGCATGGTTGCAGCTAACATAGTATTGCCACATGTCTGTTGGGGCCAGATGAAGTCCTTGCAAATGTAAATTGACAATCCATTCAGCATAATCAAATGGAAATTAAAGTACAAATGCACCGATTTTTAATCTATGCAGGAAGGGTCATTTTAATTAAGCAGACAAAGACTGATTTAGCAGGCGAACATTGTTGGATTCAGGACATCAAACACATACATCCACCAAAGGAGGTGTAGTCTCAGAGTTCTTGCAAATAATCGGTGTTATATAATAAAAAGTTTTTTTTTGTGCTAGACCCATTGACTCTTGTCAATGCTGAGAAAAGGTTCAATATACAAGTAATTGTTGACATTCTGAGATAAACAGATTATTATAAAGCCTGTTATTCTTTCACACCACATAGATGTAGAATTCTGTCTTCTGACGGCTGGATATCCTTGGCCTTGTCTTGCATATGCTCTTCAGCAAATCCTCAACACTTGTGAAATGTGCACTTTTTCCTTTTTCCACATACAGCATATTTCTATTTTTATCCTTTATTTTCCTTTTTTTCTAATCCTCAAGGTCTTTTAGCACCACTTTAGGAGCATGTCACGTTGCATTCCATGTGGAAGTAAAGCCAATCTTAACAAAAAAAACAAGAATTAAAGAGAAATATTGGCAAGAATTACATACCTGACAGATTAGAAAAATAAACCTTTAGACCCGTAGAGAGAAAACATTTACAGCAGATATAATTGAAACATCTAAATGAATAAATAAAATGTGGCCAGGTTCCTGCGTTCAAATTAATAATAATAATAATAATAATAACGTTTAAAAATACTTTCCTAATGTATCATAGGGACATCTTTAGGGACGTCTGCCTTTTGGAGTCATAACAGCAGCAGAAGATTCACAGAGATGAAGGGGAAAAGGAGGAGGAAGAAGCCTGGAGTGATGAAGATGGGCTGGGCAGCTCCATGCAGCTTTGATAAACAGAGGGTCTGCTCCAATGTTTGGTGCGTCTCAGCACTAATGCCTGGAAAAATGAGACTGTTGTTTGGACAAAGAGATAACCAAGATTTGTTTCATAATGTCAAACTCTCTGCTCTTACCTTTGGACTGTTCTGTCAGCAGGTGTCTTAAATCTCTGAGAGCCTGGGTGAGCTTCTCCAGTCGATGCTGCAGGTGCACGTTCTCTTCTTTCAGTGTGTGGATGGTATCCTGGAGCTCATAGGCCGAGCTGCAGCCTGAAAGCTGAGAAATCAACCACAAAATTGTGGTGACTTGCAAGATGAGGAGCATTGCAGCAGTAATTTAATGTTATTCACTCAGCTAGTTAAATCTGCTAATGTTCACAGTCCTGTTAAATCCGCCTACAGCTCCAGAATGTTTCAAAATCAGATGGAAGTGGCAAAACTATTCAAAAGCTGGCCTATTTCTGTGTCCAAATTGATTCAATGATGTGTAGCTAAATGCTCTTGCCTGCGGACCACTCTAACGGATCAATTTTTCTGTTTTGGATCCCAGAGCCCAAATTAGTGAGACTCACATAGAGTTGTTTACGAGTTAATACATCTTTAGGGGTCCAAGCCCTGTATATATATTTTTTTAAAATCCCTTTCTATGTGTTATCCTCAAGCTTGGGTCCT
>NC_048411.1:22770986-22820986 GCF_013103735.1 Etheostoma cragini
TATATACGTTTTTGTATGGCACCAATGCAAAACAAAATTCCAAATAAAGTAAGCTTTTATTTCTTTTTTTCTTTGATTGTTTGTTTGCTTGATGGTGGGTTCGGCGGAAGTGCTTCAGAAAACTTTCATCATCATCCGGGTGACTTTTGTTCTGGTCACAGAGAGGATCCAAGATGGCGACTCACATGTCGAGGTATAGAAGCTGGAGTCGTGTTCAAAGGTAATGCAAGTTTAAAATGAATGCTCGTAAATGGTCGCCAGACTCGAGTTAAATACGTGGAAATAGGATTGTGCAGTGTCATACTTTTTCTACGTCCTCATGATCCAAGATGAGCTTACACGGTTAGCACGATGCTAACTCTAGCTAGCTGTCAAACTGTCAGGCTGTAACGTAACGCTAGTCTGGAAGTGTCCCTGTCAGGATGGCTAATGTTTTACCCATCACTGTCTGGGGAAGATTCATTTCTAAAAGTTTGGACTTTACCTTTAAGATATTTAATCACAAACATGTCACGTTTTAAACTTCTTCAACGGTGCTATCCAGCAAAACATTACTTGCACAGCCTGAAAAAAATGACATTGACTCCTGTTTCTGTGGAGTAGATCCTGAAACGACCATCCACTTATTTGGGAGTTGTCCTTATAATTTTGTATACTTCTATATATCTGCTGTAACATTTCTGTCAACTTTTCTCTGCTGTACCAAGATGTGCTGTTTGGTTTTTATGATTTCTGTATTCTAGAACGAAAACAGTATTACACCATCAATCTTTTTGTTATCTTGGCAACATTTTACAGTCACAAAAGTAAATTCTGTAATAAAACATCTCTATTTAAAATCTTTATAAATAAAATGCTACAATACGTTTAAGCTATTCAGCACTCTGCAAACCCTAAAGCATTAAATACTTGATATTTAGACATTTCTTAATTCCATGAACTGCTAAATTATTTATTGTATTTCTCGTTATATTTTTGTTGTCTTACTCTTTCATATTTTATATACCTCCTAACCCTTGTCATATTTTAATTTTAGAATTTGACATTGTACTTGATTTGCATAAAGATAAAAATAACAACATTAACCACCAATATTTTAGAGGTTGGCAGATAAGTACATTATAGTTTTGGTGATTTTCTTTGTGTTTTCATTTTGTTAGACTAACACGCTGAGCTAAATGGTTGTTGATATTTTAAATTTTAGGTTACTTATTTGGATCCAAGTTTGAGAAGTGCCGGTTAGCTTTAATTATGTGTTCAATTCAGATTAAATGGCTTTAGTGTTAGCCGGAGTATTTTGGAGTCTGATTCTATTCTATTGCCACGTCATATATTATGTTATTTTACTTACTACCTTTCACTTACCACATAAACTCTAACTCATATCCAATAGTTTATCATAATTGGAACATTTTGTGCTATATTATATGTTACACAGATTTTGCAATATCATTTAAACTACTGGCAACAGAGTGTAACCGCTGCACTGTTTATTCCTTTGACACCAACATATTTGCGCCACTAAACAATGCATAACTATGTAGAAAAAAATCAAATCACTGGAGAAACATAATGTTGCTGAGAATGTGTTAAAGAAACTTTGTTTTGCCAAAACAAATTTCCCTTTGAAGAAAATAAAGTATATCTTATCTTATGTTGTTGTTGCCTTGCTGTTCTCAAAGGTTTGGGATCGCAGCTTACAGAAAGTACAGCAGTGGCGGCCGATACCCAAATATCTCCCTCTCTGCACCCCTGCCTGGGATCCCCAAGCCAGTGTTTGCATCGGTAGATGGTCAGGAAAAATATGAGACCAAGATCACTACTCTAGAAAATGGCCTCAAAGTTGCCTCCCAAAACAAGTTTGGTCAATTCTGCACAGTTGGAAGTAAGTTGTGGCAGTGATATGCAAATTGTAATATCCACTTGTCCTCATGATATGGCTGAGGTGGATAAAATGTGTTTTTTTTCCTTCTTATTTTAGTTTTAGTAAATTCTGGATCCAGACATGAAGCAAAGTATCCGAGTGGGATAGCTCACTTCATAGAGAAACTCGCCTTTTCTGTAAGTAAAACAAAGTTAAAGACCACAAAATTAAAGGTAGTTGAGGTGTGTAAAGTACTGTTGTCTTTTTTTTTTCTTTAGTCCACAGCTCAGTACGGGAGTAAAGATGAAATTCTCCTCACGTTGGAACAACACGGAGGGATATGTGACTGCCAAACATCAAGGTATGTAGGCTCTTAGCACAATGCCTCAATGTTACAAAATGTAGTGTTTGTGTATTACTACCTTCCATGTGTGAACTAGGCCTTCCTTCCGTTAGAGAGTATGTGGAAAAGCTGTTGTTTTATGTGATATTTTGTTCATTTTGCTGCACAGGGATACCACCATGTATGCAGTGTCTGCTGAAGTTAAGGGTCTGGACACAGTGGTCAGTCTTCTCTCTGATGCTGTTCTACAGCCTCGCCTGCTGGGTATGTCCATTCTTCTTTCAAATGACAAATCCATGGGCACTGTGCCAAATGTCTGTCTGTCTCCACTGCCTTTCTGAGATGATTTGTTTGTTTACATGCAGATGATGAAATTGAGATGACCAGAATGGCGGTACGCTTTGAGTTAGAAGATCTAAACATGAGGCCAGACCCTGAACCTTTACTCACTGAGATGATCCATGCTGTGAGTCGCGTCACTCGTTAAAACCCCCGCTCTCTGTGAACGTAAACAAATTGATTCATGACCTGTAACTTATCAGTTAAAAATCAATAAGTATGCTGTTGATTAGTTGTTTAATCATTTAGTGTGTGTAATGTCAGAAGAAATAATAATAAAATATACACACACACACACGCACACGCACGCACACACACACACACACACACACACACACACACACACACACACACACCAAGCTTTGTGTCAACTGCAGTACATTTTCTGTTTGGAATATAATTGATAAAAATATGAAACCAAGAAATGCAACCTAATTTAGCTTTCAGAGGACAAAGCTTTGTATTTAGTGAAATCATTAATTAACTACCAAAACTATAACCGTCATAACAGCATAATTACAGACCGGTTTTATCTATCTAATCACCAAAAATGCATCATGATAGGATAACAGATCAAACCTTGCCCATGAAAGACAAGAAAAAATAAAACCCTGATTAAATATTTGAAGAGCTTGAATGTTTATTCTTGACCAGCCTGTCAAAGACACTGTAGTTGTAAAAAACAAATATAATTGGCAGTGTCGTACGAGATTGCTGTAGCTTTATTTTCTCTTTAACAATATTGTAACATGGGGTAATTGTTTGCTTCCAGGCCGCATATCGCGGAAACACGGTTGGACTGCCTCGCTTTTGTCCTGTAGACAACGTGGACGTGATTGACAAGAAAGTGCTTCACAGCTACCTGCGTAACTACTACTGTCCCGAGCGGATGGTGCTGGCCGGAGTGGGCATCGAGCACGAGCAGCTGGTTGAATGTGCCAGGAAATACCTGCTGGAGGCGAAGCCGGTGTGGGGGGCAAGTGCAGTGGCCAACGTGGACCTCTCTGTAGCACAGTACACTGGTGGCATCGTCAAGGTGATTCCTTGGTTATTTTGTTTGATTTCCAGTGGTCAAATGGCGAAAAAGAATAGTAACATCTTCTTCTTTTAATCTGTTAGATCGAGAAGGATATGTCAGATGTGAGCCTTGGCCCCACCCCGATCCCAGAGCTCACCCACATCATGATCGGCCTGGAGAGCTGCTCCTTCCTGGTGGGTGTGTCTGGCTATCCTGAAGAGTCTTCAGTCAGGTGTCTGATACATGTTAGATTCAAGCTTCCAAATTAAAAAACAAAGCTTTTCTCTTCACAGGAGGAAGACTTTATCCCATTTGCTGTGCTCAACATGATGATGGGTGGCGGAGGCTCCTTTTCTGCAGGAGGACCTGGAAAAGGCATGTTCACCCGCCTCTATCTGAACGTGCTCAACAGGTGAGCGTCTCACAAGCCTCAATTCAACTTCATCAGATAATTATAAGTCTACAAAAATAACACCAGTCAGTTTCACTAATTGTCTTATGGTTGTACTTGTACTGTAGGCATCATTGGATGTACAATGCCACCTCCTACCATCACAGCTATGAGGACAGCGGTCTGCTGTGTATCCATGCCAGTGCAGACCCCAGACAGGTTGGTGCAGGCTCAGGACAGCACAGTTCAAATGTCTCATTGTACCTTTGCATGCAAATAGCATGTTTTTTGTTTTTTTTAACCAATCATTGCTTTGCCAAGGGAAGTTTCAATTGTCAAAAATACCTCTAAAACTTTGTTACAAAGCTGTTATGTTTTCAAATTTGCATATGGTTTTCTTGTGTGAATGGCTCTTTTTGTTTGTGTAGAGTTCTTATCATTGCATACGTTCATCTCCAGGTGCGAGAAATGGTGGAGATAATAACAAGAGAGTTCCTTCAGATGGCTAGCAACGCAGGAGAGGTAATAGCTCCGGCAACTTTAGCAATATTGATTATAGTTAAAGAAACAAAGGTGGTGTACAATTCTTGGAACATTTTTCTCATCCCTGTTTATTCAGATGGAGCTGGAGAGGGCCAAGACTCAGCTCAAGTCCATGTTGATGATGAACCTCGAGTCGCGACCAGTTATTTTTGAAGATGTTGGCCGCCAGGTTCTCTCCACAGGAAAGAGGAAGTTGCCACATGAACTGTGTGATCTAATAAGTGAGTACTAAAGATAATATAGCAGCCATAAAATACTTGTGTAAGAGGAAAAATTACATCGTTAATTAAAAACTAGACAGGCTTATTCCTAGTTTTTTTTTTTGACCTTTCAAATAATAATTTCCAGGCAACGTGACAGCCAGTGATATTAAGAGAGTAACCACTAAGATGCTGCGCAGTAAGCCCGCAGTAGCAGCTCTGGGAGACCTGACGGAGCTGCCCTCGTACGAACACATCCAGGCCGCCCTGTCCAGCAAAGACGGACGCCTGCCCCGCATGTATCGCCTCTTCCGATAGGACCACATGGCCATCGAGCCGGGTCGCTGTAAATAAACTGGACTGGATTACACTAGCGTTCCCTTCCACCACAGAACTCAACCCAGCTCACTGTGGGAGGGGACTGATACTCTGTCTCTTGACTGAACCTCTGAGAGTGGGGATTTTAAAGAAAAGTTGCATTTCACTCTACCGTAGTCTACATACAATTGGAGTATCTGTATTTGTTGTTTGTGAGCAGGAAAGCCATATTTCGTTATATTCATTATTATCATTTTTTTTTTTTAAGATTATTTTTGGGGGCTTTTCCCTTTTATCCGAGAGCAACAGTGGATAGACAGGAAAGTGGGAGAGAAAGAGAAGGGGTGACACGCAGCAGAGGGCCGCAGGTCGGATTCGAACCCCGGCCGCTGCAAAGGACTCAGCCTACATGGGGCGCCCGCTCTTACTGGGTGAGCTGGGACTCTGGTTTTAAAGGGACAATTCACCCCAAAGCCAAAATTAGTGTTAGTTTGCTGATTTGAAAATCTAAATACCAACCTGTTATGTTTCTGTCTTTGAATGAATGAATGATATTACACTGAAAGTAAAGCAGCATATAGGCGAGAGAAGGGGCGCCTAACGTCCCCAGCAGTATCTAAACTATTATTTTTTATTGAGCTTATATTTTTCTCTCCTTGCAAAAACTCAGCTCTCTAAAATTCACTGAGCTCCATAACGATCCTTCTCTTTTCATAGAGTGGATGGATCAGAAAACAGTTTTTAGTATACAGCACTTCATAGTCTCTACAAAAGACTCTACACAACCCGAGGGTTAACAGATTAATAAAGGCAGCCTTGGAAGTTTGGGGATAAATGTGACGACCCTTACAACTGTAGCAAATTTGTCCTCAAGAAGATTGAAATCATGGTTTCTGTCATCACTGTGTCAGATGTACTGTAAAGAGATTGAAATCTAAAGAGAAATCTGTTACTACTTTGTACTTTTGTGGTTGTGTTGATGCCCTTGCAAATAAAACATATATGGTAATATTAACAGGCTAAATTAGAGGAATAGTTTGATTTTAGGAAATATGCTTATTTGCTTTCTGCTAGATGAGAACATCAATACTAATGTTAAACGTGTCCCTGAAATATAAAGCTACAGCCAGTCGCCAGTTAGGTTGGTATAGAGTGGAAACGGCTCGCCTGCCTTTAACAAAATCTCAACAAAATCAAGGCTCACCTCTGCCATTTCTTATTTGTACAAAACCTGAAGCTCCAAAGCAAAATTCAGCCAACAAAGTGTTATCAAACATTTATTACAAGATGACAAAAATATGCAGATAAAGTTAAGAGGTCTTGAGGAAATTAAAACAAGACCCACAGGCACTTTTCTTTTGGAGCGTAGTGCTTTTCATGCTGAGAATGCAAGTTCATTAATTTGGGATACAGAGATGAGATGTAAGGCAATAAGTTACAGTCTGTTATAGTATTACTTGGCCTAATAAGAAAAAATGTAGTGACAGGTATTAACAGTGTAAATCATCTATTTTATAGGAAGTTGAAAAAGTAATATGTGTTAAAGACATTTTATCTCCCTGAAATTTAACAGTAGCATGTAACAAGTAGTAACAACCTCCTGACTGTAGCGTTCATCACTGTCTGAAATGATACATTAAACCTCCCTTCTTCAGTCATATCAAAATTCTCCTACAATACATTACATTTATAACAAAACTCAAGTTAAAATGAACTGCAGATGCCTAAATTGCAATAAAAAATGCACCTCAATGTGCCACCAAAATAGTTTTTTAAAGTGCTCATATTATGCTCATTTTCAGGTTCATAATTGTGTTTAGAAAATATATCAAAATAGGTTTACATGGTTTAATTTTCAGAAAAAAACCATATATTTGTTGTACTACACATTGCTGCAGCTCCTCTTTTCACCCTGTATGTTGAGCTCTCGGTTTATTTCCCGAGTGAGGCATCTTACTTCGGTACCATCTTTGTTGGGAGTCGCACATATGCAGTAACTAGGTAAGGACTACTAGTCAGTCATTAGCAGAGTACGAGGGCGTGCTATGCCAGCAGCTAGGCAAGCATTATAACGCGTGTTACAAGTTGATGCACGTTTGTCACGGAAGTAAAGGCTGGACTACAATAGAGCTGTTTGGAGCAGTTTGTGAACAGTGTTTTCTGTTGGAGATGGTAAGTCCCCTTGGAGTGGACTTTGGGCTTTTTCACTTTGGGAGCCTATTACATGCACAAAAAAAGACATAAAACATAATAAAGGAAAGGAAAAAAGCTTAATATGAGCACTTTAAGCTAGTTGATGACAAATTTACAAGGCATTAAAAAACACTGATTTAGCATTCAGAAAATAACATTGTGGTTCATGATGCATTTGAAACACCTACAACATTTAAAAATGAATGCAGTAACACTGAGCCTTTAAGGTTAATCAGTTCACACAGGAGCATGTGACTGAAGAGTAAACCATGATGGCAGCCCCCCCCATCCACTTCATGTTAAATAAATGGAGGGGGCTGAATAAATAAAGGCCAGACTGCTGCTGACTGCTGTGTCTGGAAACCTTTCTCTGTGTCTGACCTCAAGGTCTTTGCCCTCAAGTCCTGCAAGCCGCTTACCCCACACACACAGTTCCCAACCTCAACCAACAGGGGGCACACTCTGCTCAGTTACCGACCAGCACTGGGCTCTGTGTAATTAAGACAACTCTGGTTTCCATTTGGTCCTTTTCTGGGTTTTTGGGTTTTACATTCCACTTTCTGGCACAGTTTAAGGGTTTAGGAGATGGTGCAGATGGTGCTGCTGCTGCTATGGTTCTTCATGGCCTCCCTCCTCTTCAGCTCTCTGGTGATCCTCCTCCTAATTCCCTCCAAGTACAAGCTTCTGTCAAACTGTCCCGCACCAAGGGGAATACTAAACACAATCAAAGATATTTAGAATGAGACTAGTAGTACGTAGCACCAGACTTAAAAAAAAACACCAGGTCAAAAAAAAAAAAGAGAAATTCAGTAGTTAAATAAGTAGACATTTAAGAATCTAGAACGATTTGAAGATGAAGATTCTAACTGCCCAGCATTAGAAAATGACCACAACGTATTTGCAAGAAGTTTGACTCTTCTAAACTAAAACAGTACTTTGCCAGCTGCTGAAATCATTCACTTTCTAACTGGATTGGAACAAAAATGCCCTTTTCACTGTGATGGGTAGAAATTCCCATTTTTACCAAAACCAAATAAGTTTTCAACTGTGGACAATGCTACAAGAAAGCATTGAAACAGATTTCAAAGTCAACGCAGCTTCTTGTTATTGTTACATATTACAATTAACTCATACACTAGGCTGGTTTACAATAGTTGCGAAAATGCAACTTGAACTTCTAAATATAAACTAATCTGTTTACAGAAACAAACAAATGTCAATATACTGAATTCATCCTTAACATGATGACACAAGTATTTCAATATTTTAAGCTATGTTTTTGAAATGGCAAAGGGACTCACTTGTCTCTGCCTGGCCTGAGTTTGACCTGGAAGACGCTGATGACGGGCCGATGGTCTGAGGTCTTGATGCAGGAGCAGCTAGTGTACTTGACCACTTTTATGTCCTCAGCCTGCCTGCTCCTGAACAAGATCCTGTCCTGTGAACACACACACAGAGGTTTCATCCTGCTGAGAGCCACAATAAGCTGATTTAAATGTAAATGTAAATGTGCTGTATTTATATAGCGCTTTTCCAGTCTTAACAACTGCTCAAAGCGCTTTTACATCTACAGGCAACATTCACCATTCACACACATTCATACACTGTGGCCGGGGCTGCCGTACAAGGTGCCACCTGCTCATCAGATAAACATTCACACACATTCACACTCCGATGCGCAGCACCGGGGGCAACTCGGGGTTCAGTGTCTTGCCCAAGGACACTTCGACAAT
The DNA here is from genome assembly GCF_013103735.1 of Etheostoma cragini. Classification (NCBI taxonomy): domain Eukaryota; kingdom Metazoa; phylum Chordata; class Actinopteri; order Perciformes; family Percidae; genus Etheostoma; species Etheostoma cragini. Next base: position 22,779,929 of record NC_048411.1, read on the forward strand.
GACTGCAGGGGCGGGGATCGAACCACCAACCTTCCAATTGGCAGGCAACCGCTCTACCACTGAGCCACAGCCTTGGCCTGTGGCTCAGTGGATTTAGGCTGCCCTGGCCAGTTAAGACTTTAATTAGAGCAACTGGAAAGTGTGTAAGATTGTTGCCTTCCACCAAATGTCTGGCTTTTTGTGGCTTGATTTTCTTCTTACTGTGTATGAAGGCGTTCTCTGTTTAGAAGTAGTGTCGTAGATATCACAGCCAATGTCAAACTTGTATGTGGGAAGGAAGTGTATTGGTGCCTCTTGGAAGCCTTTAAAGATTGAACCTGGAGGGGGAAAACACAAACACAACAATATACTTTCCAAAAACCTTCCAAAATGTTTACATTTTTTGAAGAGATTTAGCCACTAACACGCAAGCATACCATCTTTCATCTCCTTAGAGAGCTGGTCGTGCTCCAACAGAGGGGCCATATTGCCGCCTACTGTGCGGTTTATGATGGTCTCCACGTCCACCCGGTCTTTACTCAGCCGGAAGTTAAAATCTCCAAACCAGAAGACCTGATCGAATCTTGTTGTGACGTCAGCTACAATTACAATAAAACCCTGTGATTATCAAAGATAACTAGCTATTATTCCTACCAACTTGATGAATAACGAAACATTCTATTAAGCACTCAATAGCAAGACCAAAGCTGGGACAAAACAGATGGTCATGGACACAAAAACCTTTTTAAATTCTAATCACTACAGCTAAAAACCTTTCTGAGAAAAAGAGGGAGCAATTTGTCCAAAAAAAAGGCTGACTGTATCCTAACAGTTATGATCCTAGTCCTCCAATCCTAGTTTTTTTTAAAGAAAATATATATATGCAAGACTATAACATCAATTAGGAAATTCCAAAAATCCAGTGAAGGAAATTTGTCTTTTCATAATTACTTCACTGCATTAAATACTGGTCATCCCATTGCCAGAATATATCATGTGTCAGAAATACCACCATCATAATTGTTTTGATCTTTACCATCTTTAGGACAAGGAAACTTACATGGTGTGGAGCGGTAGGGGTTGGTGTCTGGAAGGCCTTTGGGAAGAGCTAGAGCCTCGACGATTTTGTTGTAATCTAGTACTCTCTCGTATACTTTGGCATCGCCAGCTGGAATAACAGACACAGAAATTAGAAACGCATAAAACTGCCTAGCCATTAAAGCAGCAGTTTAAATGCAAATATGTATGTTTAAATGTAAATGTGCTGTATTTATATAGCGCTTTTCCAGTCTTAACAACTGCTCAAAGCGCTTTTTACATCTACAGGAAACATTCACCATTCACACACATTCATACACTGTGGCCGGGGCTGCCGTACAAGGTGCCACCTGCTCATCAGATAAACATTCACACTCCGATGCGCGGCACCGGGGGCAACTCGGGGTTCAGTGTCTTGCCCAAGGACACTTCGACAATGACTGCAGGGGCGGGGATCGAAACACCTACCTTCCGATTGGCGGGCAACCGCTCTACCACTGAGCCACAGCCGCCCCCGTTTAGACAATGTTTAATATTTAATGGACATGCCAGTATGCTGAAGAAGTAAGATATCATTGCTGTTTCTTCTCTAGGCAAGGAAGAGACAAATGTTCCTTCCTTGCCACATCCTACCTAAACTTTAGTACAAATCTCCAACCATTCCTATCTACAGCCATCCTCATATTAGCCTCTTGCAATAATAAATCACTGCTGCCATCTGCAGCCTCCTTAACTTTGCGTAAACTTGTTACTTACAGGTAAAATGAGATGTAATGAAAAGGAAGGAAGTGCCAAAAAAGGTAAAGGCGATTCCCACAGCCCCTTTGGTCTTGATCTGAGAGATGATCCTGGTTGTAACTGTGGCGTGCTCCACCTCTGTGTGGATCAACGGGACAAAATGTTGTGGACAGGGTCAGAGGCTTAACAGTGTAATCAGTTAGATTCAAACACAAAACCATGTGCATTTAAAGTGTACATAAAGAAATATGTCACCACATTAAAATCCTTTTATCTGCAGACTCTTTGGCCAATATAAGAAACTAGCATCTAATGCTAACATGCTTACTCAAAAGAATATGCCATCACATCACTGGTGGCTGGATGTGTCACCATGAAACAGATAAACATCTTTCAACAACCTGCAGTACGCACACGTTCTGTATGCAAGGAGCAACATAGCAGGAGTTTATTACCTGAGCAGAACCAGATGAGGTCTCTTCTGACAAATACAGTGAGATACAAAACGCCATGTGATGCAGCGTACAGCATGACGTAGTAAGGTCCCAGAGTCTCTTGAAGACGCGTCTCCCACTCCCTCCTGCACACACATAAACACGCAGAGTCACATACACAGAAGTATAACTGACTTTACAGCATAGTGATTGGTAACTGATAGTCATAACAACTCCCTTTTCTTCCAGTGATGATGTAAACAAAACATAACATACCTGTCAGGACAGCCCTCCTGGACTCCAATAATATAAAAGTCTTGTGCAAATGCGGAGTCAGTTGGAAGGAGGAGATCATCTAAGTTGGCTGGAAGTCCCTGAAAATGATAGAAACTTGGTAACAACTCAGTTGATAGTGGGTAGTAATACAACTTTAATATGTTGTTGGTCTGTGAGACGCTGCAGTCATGATGACTTACTTACCTTCTCTCCCTGCATGTTCCAAGTGGCTATGTAGATGCCCACTCTTCTGTCAGGGAAGTGGCGGTCCAGTTCCTCGGCCCCAAGCAGGGCACCGCTTCCCAGCACGCTGCCCTCCAGAAAGCTCCTGGAAAATACACGTTGAAAGGAAAATTAGCGCTTCTAAGGGCAGCCAACTTGCCATGGAGGTGTTGAAATAGCATGGCTGTTGTCTGAGGCATTACATTAATAATTTAAAAGTGAAAATACAATTCCCTTCTGGGCACTGACTGGGTATTGAGATTATGGACTAGACTCATAGATACACTATGCTAATCACCTTCAATCAGAGGGTAAAATCAATACTAAAAGGCTTGTTGTTACTACGCTACTGTATCTAATTACTGCGCAAAGCCTGAGTATAGTACTTTCTTTTGAGCAATTTTCTTTTATTGTAAGGATAAAGTAGTTAAAGCCTGACCAGACCTCAGACTGACAGGGTACTGACAAAGTAAGCCATGTGTGCTATTGCAGAACTGCCTTATTGTTACAATTAATTGAAAATGATGCACATGAAGTTTTGAACTTGCCTAGTTGTATGTTGTCTCTGACCTTTACATAGATAAGGACCTAAGGTACCCTTGAAAGAAACCGGCTTCTAATAGCCTTCTCTCTTTCCTTCCGGTAAGAGAAAGCTTACAAAAGAGCCTTCACATCCAGCCTGAGTATAACTCCAGGTAACTCATCTACATGGTCATGATATGCCTACTGTACCTGTTCCTCACATCCTGGGGCCTGATGGGGCTAAGCACACTGTAGGTGGATCTCATGGAGTTGACAGAGGCACTATCCGACCCCATGTTTTCCAGAAGCCGGCTGTCGCTCAGGTTCCTGTGGAGTCTCAACCCGAGTTTCTCTCTGGTCATCATGGCATAATCCAAACAATCCCCGTCAATCCTATTAGCTGCCCTTAAAGTGTCTGATGCAAAGCTCTTCCCCAGAGCAGGCAGTGTCCCCGGGGGACGCACCGGAGACAGACGCACCTTGCTGGACCTCACCCGGTGGTCTGTGGGGTCACTCTGCTGGCTAGTGGGCCTCCTTTCATACTCTGAGAGACTTCTCCCTCTGTCCCGGAAGACAGGGGATCCCATTGTAACAGCTGAGAGCTTTCTCACATTGGAATCCTGGTCATTCCTGATGGTGGCAGCAGCGCTGAGAACAAACCCACCGGAAGCTGGGGTTGTTTGGACCTCTTTAAGAGAGTCTGTGGAGGAGCCAGTCTCAACTTGATCACTCAGACTCTCCTGGCTGTTTCTTAGCCTCCTGATTCTCCCGGCCTCCTCCAGTGAGACACTTTTTCTGGACTTTGAAAGCCTGGGCAGTGCGGGTGGCCGAGGCTGGTATAGACTGATCTGTCCCTCTGCATTTCTATCAGTGAGTTTAAGGGCATCATTGTGTTCCTTGCAGGATGTGGCATCCACTACAGAGGTCTTGAGTGTCCTGCTGTCACTGACAAGTGAATCTCCTTTAGCAGGAGCCTCACAGGACTGATGGAGGAGGCTGTCCTCTCCATTCTCAGTCATCCTCTCGTCATGCCTGAGACCAGCTGTGGTCAGGTGGATGGAACTTTGTCATTGCTTACTAACATACACCTGAACATATTGGGCAGAAAATGATTTAGTCAAATGTTGACCTCAAAACGACTGAGTTCAGCCAAAATTACCAATCCAGCATAAGTTTGTTGTATAACCTGTTTAGTTCCTAGCAATTAAATACACTAATGGCAGTTTTTACACGTGCAACATTAGTTGGACAATAAACGGTAACTATAGCTTAGTTACCTTAAGTAAGTTCAATAAATACGAGCACCGTGAGCTAATTATTATTAATGTTAGCCATAGCGGTCTAAGCTAGCTAGCTAGTATCAAAGGTTGAGTCGAAATTGTTTTGTCATCACTTAACTGAACCTTAACTAACGTTATCATCCAGCCAACAAGTCATGTTTGAATATAACCTACACTGCTAGCTAACTTTGGCTAACGTTAACTATTTAGCTAGTATAACGCTAGTAGTTTCAAGCTATCTGTATAACATAGCTGGCATTGCATAGAGTAGCGATTTCCAAGCTAGCTCAGCTAACGTTACAAGCAAACGTTTATATGATGATATAAATAACAAGGTAATGTTAGTAGTTTCCGTCTTATGGAGCTGGTTATTTCAGTGTTATCATGGTGAAGTAAAGTTACCTGTTGTTTACTGATGTTTTGAGTGGCTAATTAAAGAGTAGCTCAATTGCTTCCTTAGCAACGCATGACAACAGATTTTGTTACCAAGACAAGAGTCAGCACAGAGAGCAGAGCAAGTATAGAGCAAGGGTCACAGCGCCCCTCTGTGCTAAGAAGTGAAAGTACATGCAACTCAAATGATTGTAATCTACCTGCATGTTGCGCTGTCATCATCTCATGTACGGTCATAGAACGATACAGTACATCGATCCTAAAAATAGGGTTACCTATTGAGACTGTGTTGGTTCTTTGCATCTCTGATTAAAATACGGTATGATGCCATGCATTGTTTTGTTTGCATTAAAATCATGCAGTGCCAGTATGAAAATATATATATATATATATATATATATATATATATTTATTGGTATATATTGACCAACTGCCACTTTGCTCGTTTGTAAGCCATGATGTCTCTCTGTCCAAATTCTACGGGCGGGCAAAGCAGAGAAAGGGGAGGTAACCTTGCCCTTTATGACCTCATAAGGGGCAAGTTTCCAGCTCAGCCCATTTAAGCTTTCATTTTCTCAAAGGCAGACCAGGATATCCAGGGCTCGGTTCACACTTATGACCATTTCTAGCCACTGGGGGACCATAGACAGGATTGTGGAATGTGTATATATATCCCACGGCATATATTACGGCGGTAATATATGCCGTGGGACCTTTAAAAAAAATCGTTTTTCATACAGAGGTGTTGCTGTTTGTTTTATAATACTGGTTTTTGCCATGATTAACTTTTAGAGAATTATTATTACTGTACTTGTACATGTATGTCAATCACCAGGTGTTATAATGAAACTTTCAAAAGTGAACATTAAAAAAATGCACTAAAAAACAATAGAAAAATGCTGTTGCTGAGGAAACAGCGAATGTCACAATGAATACATAACATCAAGGTGTGACCTTTAATTGTTAACTGTTAACTTATCTTTCACCCTTTCTGTGCCCCCCTGCACTGTACGAGACAGCCACTGAAAGAATTTCTGAGCCCGCTGGTCCATGGAAATGTGGACAATCCGTCCATATTCTTTGCATTTCAATGGCACAGTTGCTGGCTCAGGGGGTTTAGACAAAAGGACCAGTCTGTGGCTCATGTATAAAAGCAAAGGGTTAAACCAGGTAGAGTACAGTTCAGTGCAAGAGCAGCAGCAGTACCAGCAGCAGCAGCCCTCTGACAGGCAAAATGACTTCCACTGGAATGAACATGATGAGCAAGGTAAGCTCTCTGATAGTTTTCATTTTCACAATATCACTAAAACTAAGTGGTATCACCTGCATATTGCCCATTGTGGCTTAAAAACATCGAGATGTCTGCTGTTAAAAAGATACTTTAAAGCTCATATAATCAATATGTTTTAACAATAACGAATCAAATGATAATTATCACCAAACTCTGCAGTTCCCCTCAGCTTAAATAATGTTCTTTGAGCTCCTTGGTTTTGTTTTTGTGGCCTGCGGATTAACTGTTTTGGTTCCTTCTCACACCTCTTATGGTGTAATCTTTGGCCACAGCAGGCAGCTGTTCTCATTGAAAGAGCTCAAACGACCGCACCCTAGCCCATGCAGCACTGAAGGAGTATTTTGCAGGTTAAGAGCCACATATTTCTCTCACAAATGGGTGAAGACCATAAACAGAGCTACATGTACAGTAAATATTGGACTTTTATTCATCATGTGGACAAAAACACAACTCCATATCTTTTGCATGTGTAAAGAGGCTGTGTTCACAGCTAGTTTCTGCTTCCTTCAACTTGCAATAAAATCAGTTATAGTTGGCTTAAAGCTGCAATTTAAAGCAAACTTTGTAGTTAAATGCAAGCTTCATCCTTAACAGCACTACATTGAAAGAAAGCTGGATTCACAGTGAAAGCTTTTTCCCGTTTTTCTAAAACATTAACATATGCAGCTTTAAACTTAATGGCACTTGTGACTCTATGACGCCTCACATGTGCTCAACAACGCCTTTTCTCTCTCTCAGATCATCTTCTACGAGGATAGGAACTTCCAGGGTCGTTCCTATGAGTGCATGAGCGACTGCCCCGACATGTCCTCCTACATGAGCAGGTGCCACTCCTGCAGGGTGGAGAGAGGCTGCTTCATGGTGTACGACCGCACCAACTACATGGGAAACCAGTACTTCTTGAGGAGGGGCGAGTACAGTGATTACATGAGCATGATGGGCATGAGCGACACCATCAAGTCCTGCCGCATGATCCCCATGGTAAGATCTTACACCTGGCTAGATTTTCTGTAGATGACATCTGTGGATAATACAATATATTTGTCAAGCCTTATAGAACTCATGTTGAAAAGATGAAGCGCCCTGTGTTAAACCCGCTCATTTTCTGCACCACAGCACAGGGGATCCTACAGGATGAGGATCTACGAGAGGGAGAACTTCGGCGGTCAGATGTCTGAGCTGATGGATGACTGTGATAACATCATGGATCGTTTCCGCATGTCCAACTGCATGTCCTGCAACGTGATGGAGGGACACTGGCTGATGTACGAGCAGCCCCAGTACAGAGGCAGGATGATGTACGTGAGGTCTGGCGAGTACAGGAACTTCATGCACATGGGCAGTAGCAGCATGAGGTTCATGAGCATGAGGCGCATCACCGACTCCTGCTATTAGATCCTCTTAGCACTGAATAAAACTGTCATGACCTAAACTGCTGGTGTGTATAGTCTTTTTTTATTCTGAGTATGCATACTTACACCAAATCAAAGCTGCCAGACATCTATTGCTGACAGTAATTCACAGGGAATGCTCAAGGAAAATGGTTGTTGACAAAGATAATAAGGTTTCTCATTTCCATTAAATGATTCGCTTTTTATTCTCATTTCCTACTCACTTTCATAATCAACAACTTCCCAATCTTAAGGCTCCAATCTCTTGGTGGATACACGTGCTGGATTGTGGATAGCAATCTAATACGTTGCATTGCACCATTTTAGATTGACGTTTCTAATTAGATAATTTTGTTAAAACGTATGTTCCCTACACACATCATACCATATAAAACTATTTGTGTTTGTTATAAAGCCTACCGTTTTTTAACCCCTTGTAAAGCGGTGAATTTTTATTTTTACAACTTTATTCGGATATAACATGTTAATTAGTGGGCTTTAGAAGAACTTCTATGTGAATTTTCTTCCCTTTGGAGAAGGCCAGGCTAGCTGTTTCCCCCCGTTTCTATTATTTGTGCTAAGCTAAGCTAACCGGCTTGTGACAGTGCCTCCCAGTGCAATACTGAATTAACTTAAAAATGTTTTTTTTGGCCTTTAAAAATATCAATTGTTTGACAGCCTTATGTACTACTGACTTAAGTTCAGTCAGAGTTGTAAGGTCATCAGACTTTGTCATGACGAGGATGTTCTTCCTGGCTGTCTGTCCCTGTCTCCAGCCCTGTGCTCACTTCCCCTAGGCCGTGGACTCTCCTCTCACTCCCCAGACCTGCTGTCCTCGGACCATCCACTAGATGCCCTCACCCTGACATCCCTCATAACCGGCCCTTTTCCACACAATCCTATATTGCTACGTGGCAAAGTTGCCATGTGCTTTTATGTTCTTCAGTAAGTGCTCCAGCCGCTTTTCCTGCCTGTCTGTTATCTGCCTATATGTCTCTTTGCCTTCCTTCATTTGGACAAGATGCAACTGAACTGTCCCTTTCCACCTCGACTGTTTGCGTTTGCACTAACAAACTGAAACTGTGACATGTGGGGGTGTTCTAACTGTAAACAGAATAAGATTAAGCTCTTGTTCTTCTTTTTAGGTCAGATGTGGTAGAAACAGAGACTGTGCATTTCGAGGTGTGAAGGTAAATTTCTATGTGTTCTGTGCATTGAGGCTGTTGAAGCCTTTTGAGTTGCAGCTGAGAAGTTGTGTTGCGTACTGCTGCCTCCTCTATCCTATGAAATAAGGCTTGCGTCAGCTGAAATCATTGCTCTGAGCTGAAGGAAGTTTAGTCTAATTCTGAGTGGAATTCAAACCGTTGTGTCTAAAGTTTACATAGCAAACTTAGACATTGTCACATAAACACTAGAATAGCTGAGTTTTCTCTGATTATATTAACACTCCTCCAATTTGGCTTCGGTCTTGTTCTGAGTTGTTATGCAAGGTAAATGTTGTCTTTGGAGCGTCTGGGTTTGTTTTTGCTCGACTTGTTTCCTTCAGTAATAGGAACACAATAATGCAGTCACATAGGTCAACACACAACCAGAATCTGGTCATTTTTTGACTAAAATCACATAATACACATATATGGTAACATCAAGCAAATGGAAAAGAACTGGGCAAGACATATTTTTAAATGAACAGTTAAAGTATCCATGCTAGTGGCAACTGTTGGATGGATTTGCTGTCAAACTTTGTACAGACATTCATGGTGCCTAGAGAATGAAACCTACCAATTTTGATATCCTCTTAACTTTTCCTCCAACGCCACTACGTTGACCTTTATGAATTTCATTAACGTGTCTCAACAACTACATGACAGATACCTATGACATTTGGTACACAAATTCATTTTTCCTACAGAAAGAATTGAAATAACTTTGATCCTCTAAATGTTCACGTTACTCAATCAGTGAAATATCTCAGCATTTACCAAATGGCTTGCTTGGCACAAAACTGTGTGAAATATGTCTACAACTATTAGATGGATTATCTATAAATTTGGTATTCATGTTCCCTTCAGAATAAATTGTAATAAATGTGGTGATCTTGTGACTTTCACTATTATCAGGTCAACATTTTAATTTGTCCAATACTTTGGATCGTGACACAATACCTCCAATGTTCTGACATTCCGATCAGCCCCAGCAATTTTTTTGTGACTTCAACATCAAGATACACCTTAATTAAACTTTAATTAAAAATATACTGCACATTCACATTACATTTTTAGTTATTACTCACGGCCTATGTCCTACAAAATTGGTAAACACACATAGCTTTTTGTCACATGCCTCAAAGAAGGATTCTAGAAGCACGTCTCTCTTTCTTTTTTCTTTTCTTTCTGACTCTTTCTTTCTTTTTCTTTCCTCTCTCCTCTTCCTCCAGAGAACAGCCAATCCAGGGAGCGGGTAGGGAATCGATGCCCTGATACGAGATTCATCCTAATGAGGATCAGAAACATCTTAATAAAGACGCATAATCCACCACTTAATCCCTCATTACAGAATAATTTGCATTCACTGGTCCTGCTCCATACCGCCGCAGTGACGGCACATTAAGGTCCATTGTTCTTCCTCGCCTCATCTTTCACCCAGGGCTACGTCTCCTTTTGTCTCCCCTAGGTGTCAGTTATATTTGATCTGCTCTCATTAGACTTTCAGACGAGATGAGCAGAAGGGCCTGAAAATAGTGCTTTTGTATGCACTTCTATGTTATCTCCTGTCTGAAATGGAAAATGAGACATATGCTTAATGAGTAGGAGATGGACTGGGACCTGCCGTCCAACAGAGAGAGATAGGAGGGTTTTGTGTGGAGAAAGCGCTGTGACTGATACTCTGAGAGGGCACACTTTGGAGGCAATGTCTGTGTCAGTGATTACAGACTTCAGAGAGTGTGAAAATTACTTAAAAATAAAGTGGGACAGACAGATTAAAGTGTAATGCTGAGTCCTGGAAACATTCTGTGTTTTAGTTAATTGCTGCATTAACACAAAGTTGTCGAAGTTTTACCAAAGTTTTAAACAAAGTATATTCAAGTTAATATAACCATACATTCTGACAGTATTCTTAGAACACACAGTACATCCACCATGGTTGAAAGATTAATCTCTTCATGAATCTATTTCTCATGTCTTTGCAAAATGAAGAGATTATGTATAATCTCCTCAACTCTTGATCTCCTACCTTTTAGTAAAGCAACATGCTGGTTCTGTCTTGTGAATGGATACACAGTAGTTTGTATCAAAGTGAAGTTAGCCCCATCTAGGCACACTCCAATTTAGACTAAGGAAGGATTGTAATATAGAATTATGTGTCAAGCTAGGAGGAGAAATCTCTTTTCCTTTAGCTGTGAGATGATCCTTGTGAGGGTTGGATAATTAGCCCCATGAAGGTGTGGAGAAGGCTGATTCTTATACCACACGAGCCCTCCCTCTTCTGTGTACTGAGGTGAGTAGGTGGTGGAGGTGGATAAAACAAAACAAATAAAACTCATTAAAGGTACCCGCACGGCTACAAATCCCCCTCTGCATTATTCTAACGCGCCGCAGACATCATTAGCTCTGGTCAAAGGAGCCGTCGTTATTCTGCCTGGATATGAACACAGATCAAAGCCCACCATAGTTCATTGTCTTTTAACCAGAGGCAGGGTTCTCAAAATCAGGGCTCTCTTTTTTGGCAGATTTCCATTTTTTCCTCCCTGATCTCAGCCAGTTGAGAACCAGAAACTCACTCTACATAGCAAGTGTAAATCTTGAGATAAAAAAGCCTAAATGATTTTCCCAAAGATGCTCCCGTGGCACTTTCTTGTTGTGAGCAACGGAATTAATATTTGATGCTGGAAAATAGATGACGGGTTTGTTTGTAGTTCTATGAAAGAAGTTTGGTATGCACTAAATGAAGGATGTTTTCATGTTTAATGACAACTTCCCGATTTTTCCCCCCAAATTTGTTTAGCCACACTATAGTTGTGGCCATGTGTGGCCAGGCGACCACTTTGACTCGAAAAGGTTGACCTGCTAAACATCAGCATGTTACCCATGTCATTATGAGCATGTTCCCATGCAGACGTTTGCATTTTGATTGCGTTGTGATATTTCCATGTCGATTTTGTATTGTGAGTGTAAACTGTGTTTGTGTTGATGCGTCCTTTTTTGCGTCCGATTTTTGTGCCACAAACAACGACGGTAATTCAACTAAATCCCAACCTAAATATGAAACATGAATGATGCCAGCTGCCAAACATCACTGAAGTATTGTGAAAGTGAATTGCCTCTGTTATCACAAACCTGTGTGCATGATATAAAATGGTCAATACTTTGGATATCATTCTCATTTAAACGGCTGGACCGGACAAACGTACCAACAGTCCTCATACCTAGCAAAATAAAGCTGATTCTGATTCTGATTTCACACACATTTACATCTGTGGTCCTCTGGGTCTCATCCCCTCGATCCCACTGACCTTGCATGTCTAATAAGGGCTGTGTCATTTTATTCCTTAGGCATGATGGCCTCATTGCGCCCTGACAACTTGATCTCATCTGTGCAAATTATTCCATTTACAACTGATGTTTCCATCCTGCTCACATGCAGAGTCTGATTTTTTTTAAAGCCTGTTTACGTTAGGCAGAAACAGAGGCAGGTGCAGGGGTTTTCTCCTCGGGCAGCTAACAGCTGTGACGAGTGTAACTGCTACCAGACAGAGAGAGAGAGAGAAAGAGAGAGCATGTGCCAACAAATGCTGTACTAATCACACATGATAGCATCTGCAGCCAACAGACAGCAAACACACGTTACAGGCCTCAGGCTCTTGAGCAGAGGGCTGAATGAATGACTGCAGCCGGCCGTGACCACATCAGGCACATGAAAACACACAGATCAGTACAACAGTGATCGTAAACAAAGATGGGAATAAACATGCAGACATACCACACACCCCTGTCCACTGCTTAGATTAAGGTGGCTTTGTTTTTTCTGATGAAGAAATTACAGCTCATGCCTGTATTTAATGACCACACAAAGTGTTCTGCCTTAAATACATAAACAGAAGAGAGTTTGGCAACAGTGGGAAAAGTACTGCGATCATTTAAGTGGGTAAAATGGTGGAGCAAAGGTCGTGTGGCAAACGTTTTTGGCAGCACCTGTAAGTTTCTTGACTATATAGTACATATAATAAGAGTATATTACTACATTCCTAATATACGTTTACAATCTATCCTGATTTTATATATTTTTCTCTTTTGGTCTATTGTTTACATAAAACATCTCCTGCGGGTTTTTTCAATTTGTTTCCTTTTCAAGGATTTTTAGGGGAGTTTGTCCTTATCCGACTCAAATGTCAAAGGACAGAGTGTGTCATATGCTGTACCGACTTTAAAGCCCCTTAAGGCAAATTTGTGATTTGTTATAGCTTATTGGGTTAAATTGCCTACATAAAAATATAATAGGATGGACTTGACTTGAAGTAACAAATTATGTGTACTCATACTAATGTAATACATGCTAAATGTAGTAATACATTCAAGTATTTTCAAAAATGGTTGATTGCTGCTTCCTGTGCTTGACTGTCTCCTCCTGTTACTAGCCATCACTGATAATAACTCAGCTCTGTAGGAAGAATGTGAGCTTTGGCACTGCATGTTTTTCCCTCTGTATGTCTGTCCTCGGCTGCTTCTTCCCTTTGTTTGTTGCAGTTGGAAGACTTGTGATAAAGAAAAAAAACCTGGAATTCAGGCGGCTCGGAACACCAGATACCCAGGAAGTGGTGGATGGAGAGTAGATGTGGCAGTAATGGGAGAGAGCCAGGCCTTTTGTGTACCATTGTCCCCCCCCATCCAATGCACACACACATAGACACACACACAGACATCCATGCACTCACCCTGGCGAAATGTTGAGAATTATTTCTAAAGACAGTAAAGCTGCAGTCACTCAAAATGATGATTTTGGTTTTTTTGAAAGGTGGAAATGGAGATTTCAATCTTTGGTCCAGAAGGATATATCTCAGCAACTAGCCACTGTTGTTTGTACTTCTATGACATTTTTTTGCAGGCTACTATGCACTTTTCCTACCCTACGAATGTTGGTTTGACACTGCTATCCATGCACCTTGCATTGGTATTTAATTGTCCTCGTACCGTCACGGTTGTGTTCCAATTGAACTGTGTGTAAAACTTGTTTGAATTTGTGTTCCTTGTATGTGTTTATACTAGCTGCACACCTAATCCCCCTTCCGGGGCACAAATAAAGTTGAAGTTGAGTTCAAGTTGGTTTTGTTAAGAAAAAGAAAAACATTCACATAGAGTTGGCAGGTAGAGCTTTTTTAGTGAAAACAGCTGCCAGGATGCATTTGAAAACAAGGTTGATGACGGAGGTGAACCAAAACAGAAGGGTTGTGGACTGTGAATCCAGAGATGCTAAACTTTGTCATGGAGCTAATTGCTAATGTAAAACTACTGATTACAGCAGCTTCACATACTAAAGTCTTCATTCACTGCCCTAGCTGAGTAGCACTCCAGTTGAAAGTGTGAATAAATACTTTGCATGACACTCATGATTGAATTTTCTGATACTCAATTTTGCAAAATGTGCTGTTCTGTCTGTTCTCTTTCTATTACCGAACTTTGACTTTCATTTTCAGGACTTAGCAATGTCTCCTCCGCAATGCTCAAATTGAGGAGCTGAAGCAATTGAGGGAACTCTTTATGACCTGTGAGTCTGCTTTCCTTAACCTCTGGCCTTTGTCACATTACCCACTCAGCAAGTTGAGAAGGTTAACACTTAAAACACCAGTAGCTAAGTTCACTTGCTGATAAAGTGTCTCTGCTTTAAAGGTGTTTATCCACAGTGGAACCAGATACTTTCAATAATACTGCATCTTTTCCACAATAGAGAGCCCAAATTAACAGTTAAGAATATCAATAACCACAGAAGTTGCACTTTAGTAACACATTTAAATATAAAAGGCCTTAGACTGTGGTCATGCTTTTAATTTATATGCCAAAAGATCAGCCTTAACCAATAAATCTACAGCCAAACTCTATGTCAGAGGCGGCTGACTGGACCTCAGGCAGTTGTGGTGTGAAGGCGATGATGAGGCCCTGATGACTGGCAGTGACCTCTGACCTCTGTCCTTAACCCAGGCCATTTAATATAACCCCAGCAGATCAGCTCCATATGGTTAGTCAGAAAGGAGAGCCTGGATGAGGCAACTTTAAAGTAATTTAATCATAAGTGACGCTACATCTGAGTCAGTAGAACATACCAAACCCTAACAAGATGAGGATGATCAAAGGGTTTATTAGCAATAGCTTGGACTGTAAATCATACAGTTTGTTATAAAGTAATAAAGTGTTTTCTTTGTTTGAAGATTAGTTCAGGTTTCAGAGTCCTTTCCTTGTGTTTAAGTGCAGTTATCATGTGGGAAGGAAGGTTTAAATTGTGGCTTCTTTGCCTTTAACAACATATCTACTTTATGTGTGCCCTCAGTGATACACTGACAGATTATCAGTATCTGCGGAGGGCCATGTTGTTGACACAGCTGCAGTCTGGGTGCAAACGAACGTGTCCAGGATGCGCTTCTCTGCTACTTGCGAGCCCAGCAGCTTCACGAAAACACAAAGACTGGCAAGATTTTCTCCCAGCCCAATGTGTGAAACCTGGGAAATGTTTTTTGACCTGAAAAGGAACATGGCTTCATGATGAGTAACAACGTTGGACCGTGAATAGTGTTGACATGATTTAAAAAACATCAATTACTATGTTGATTTATCAAAATCCTCAAATGTTCTCATACTTTACATGGAGCATAAGACTATTTCTGCAGTTTTTAATACAGCTACATACATTATTATTATCGTCAGCAATAGTTTTCAGTGGCACAGTGAATGCTAAACTTAAGTACAATTACATCATTGTGCTTTACTTGATGATTTTCATTTCATGCTATTTCATACTTCTGCTCCGTTACATTTCAGAGTGAAAAACATGTTGAACATGAACAACACGTTTTCATTTTATATAAAACTCTAGCTATTTGTAAACTTGCATGTCACTATTTGTTACTGATTTGTTTTCTTTTTTTTAAATAATAAGTACACCCTTCGCAGTAACATTTTTGACAGTTTTAATCCCATAGCTCCCCACCTTTTTGGCTCACAAGCTCGTACCAGGAAACAAGTGTTTGGTTATGTTTCAGACGTGTTTACCAAAGAGACTTTTTACCATACGGTAGACCATAACCTTTCATTTTGATACTTAAAGACCATTTAAGAACACACTTGCTGATCATTTCTCTGTGCTTTAACTAAATTAGGATTTGGAATGAGGGACTTTTACTTACTTTGGAGTATAGTTAGTATCGTAGTATTGGTACTAAGGTAAAGCATCTCCGCACACTATCCACTACTACAACCGCCGATTCAACCATACAACAATTTGAGACGGAAAGAAGTCTCACCTAGGTCAATTCAATACCTGCCATTGCCAGAAAGGGGCAGTGTTGCGGTTGATCTAGAATGGGATTCTTTAATTCTACAGAGCATAGCTTTTTCCTAAACCCAAACATCTGAAATAAAACCTGACAAAGAAGACCAAACTCTGACCCTTTGTTTACAACAGATCTGAGATGCCACTGCCGTCTTTCTTTCTGCTTTGGCATAATAGTTTAAGTGACTGGGAAACCCTGCCTTGCAGGCAGAAAGGTAGAGTGGAAGGCACTGTGGTGCAGCCACTACCCTTGGCCCTCTACCCCTTCCCACGTTCGCAAAGATTCAGCTTTGTGCGATTATGGGAGTTAATGTACGCAGGGACAATGGTATCAAATGGGTGCTCCAAGTGTCCTGAGATCTATTTTTAACACAGTACATCCATGTTTATTTTTTCTATCAGAAGAGCATGTGTTTTCTGTATTGTTGTGTGTAGGTTAGGGGCTGGTGGGTGAGAGGACATCCTCTTCTGTAAAGTGCAGGGACAGGTGCTGCAGGGACAGGGCATCCCCAAGGACCAATAGGGAAGAGCTCTCTCTGTCTGGTGCACACAGTTTACATGGCTGTAAATAGAACATCTGAGAGAGGATGCTTCTCGACAATATAGTGTGTGCAGTAGGGTGGTTCAGCAGCAAAAAATAGGTTATTGTCTCCAAACGGCTCCCTGACGTGTTGTGAATAGAGATGCGCAGTAGGTAGGTCCATAATGACTCAAAATTTTAAAATGTGTCAGCATTGGAATTCATTTACATGTATCTAAGTCTGGTTGCCAGGTAAACTAAGTGCCAATAATTCAAGATTAAAGAAGAGTGTTATTCTTATTTATTCCATTGTTAGCTGGGAATAAAGAAAAATACACACATATCCTAGAAGGAGGATGTCTCTCAGGACCCAAAAGTATCCGTTTTACAGTATCTACTTTGGCATTTTTTACAGAAGATCTGAGGTCACTTCCTGTTTGTTATTCCTGATTGCTATCATCATGAATGGCCCAGCTGTTTTCCAACAATCCAGGAAGTCCTTTCTTAATTTGTTAGGCCTCCATCACCTCCTCTATTTTTTCTAATTCCCAAAGAAAACACAGCACAAAGTAACAGACTTTAAACACGTTTATTTACAGATCATCAGGGAGCTTGGGGAAGAGGCCTCAAGGAAAGCTGCCTGCTGGTCTTCAAACCCAGAGATTTGTTCCCTCGGTGCGGCGTCAGGGGCCATGCTCCTGTTGCCATGTTTGATGGCATCGACAGCCACTTGCTGGGCTTCAAAGAGTAATGTGGTGGCTTCAGATGTGTGACTGCTCACAGGGTCCTAATCTGTTCAGAGGAGGGGGGATACAATCCGGATCTTTTTCATCCAGCCGCACAGAGACAGGGCTTTTTCCAAGAGGCCTGCTGTAATACAGTGCATTAGTAAGATAAAGGCCTCTCCTCACAGCTGTCTCACGCTGACAGACTCTTGGAAAAACTGGCTCGGGGTTGATCTGGGAGGATCCTTTCCTTCTCTGCTGCTGTATCTCTTCCACAGGTTTTATTCCTTTCAAACCCTTGAGCTTGGCCTTTTTACCCATAAATCTCTCTTATCATTGTTATGATAAGGTCTCCTGATGGTGCTGGTCCATAACACTGTGCACTTAAGTGCAAAGCCTCAGTCACTTTTTCCAATTTTTCTCAGGCACATACATTACCAAACACTATGTATCCTCCCTCCCTTAAAACATTCAAAAACCTTAAGCTAAATTACAGGGTTTGGCATAAGTATCAGATCCCTTATTTGTTGACTTTGTGCCATGCAAAAGTACAATTTAAAGTTTATATAAGTCCCAAAATTAGGCTTCATCAGTCTGAGATAGTGGATATTTCAAAGTTACAGTAATTTTAGCACAATGTTTCCTCAATATATTATTAACTTTCCTCTTTTGAATGCTTACAACCAGAAAATCTTTTTTCAGTGTTTGTATATGTTTTAAGTATATGTCTTAATTAATAAATCAGATTAGTGAAATAGAAAAATGAAAACAACTGTTGCTGCAGGATCAATTCCTCAGAGACAAGGAGACAACATCTCTTCTAATTGGTCATGAGGGTAGTAACTGGTCCTGTCCAATGAGCATCAGTGTTGGGTCTGTTGTGTTAGTATTTATAGAGTAAGGAAGGCAGTGATGGATTGAAGTCAGGAGACAGACAGCAGACAAGCCAGGACAGAGAGAGGAAGACACCAGACCAGGGAGGAAGGGAAGTAGAAAGAGATGAAGGGAGGGAGTGAGGCCGAGCCCCAGACGTCACATCTGCCACTACAACTCCCAAGGGGCCTCCAGGGCATGGGAACTTTTCTGGTCTCCATCCCCCACTCCCTGACTATGCTCCGACCAGTCCCTCCACGGGCCTGGGACCTGCTCTGCCTGGCTGGGACCCAGTTCTCCCACTCGTTTCCCTGACTCTCTCACACTACTGTTGTTGCTTTCATATATTATTTGTCCCTTAATCTTTGACTTTTCCTTCCTCTGTTTCTCTCATTTTTTATACTTCTTTGTCCACGACTACTTTTACAAGCACCACCAACCACACTGACAATGATGATTGCCACTTACTTGTATCTGTGCAAATGTCTGTTTCTAAGTTGTGTTTTATGTACACATTTATATGTATTTATGCATTTACTGCACACATTTGCATCAGTTTGACTCTTTACTGGATTTAAAATACATCTAGACAGTTTTGGTAAACTGCTGTCCTGGACATCAAAAGACTTTAGCTGGAGTTAGAGGAGAGAGACTTGTCTTTGATCTTTTATGTAATTTACAGCATGTTCTTTGGTGTAAACACCAAGTAAAACACATGACTCTGAAAAAACTCTACAAAGACCGGTGGTTGACACCATCTCACATCTAATGAAAATCTGTCATAATGTCACAGAGTTTTGAGTCACAGACTGTAAGATTTTACTAACAAGACTTAAAACTTAGATAGTATGAAACACGTTTGATTTTGTCGGAGAAAACAAGACTAAAGACAGCTGGGACTGAGTTGTTTGACCACCTTACAGCAAACGATTGGGACAACGGGAGCACATGCAGACTCCAGCAAGACTCTTGTGATTTCATTCTGATATTGGAAATATGTCAACGACAGTGGAGTGGCTTGAAAAGTCACTTCATGCAAGGTCAGCAACAGCCATATGATAACATGTTTATCAAGGTGGTTTTCTGTATTACTGTCACACTACAAACCAAACGGAAATTACTTTTTTGAAACTCACATTTTCATGTCTTGGTGCCGTTAATGTTCAAATGGCTGCTGACAAAATGAATAAATGCTCTCAACCTTTTCATACTGCTATGAATGTGAATGTGCTGCAGAACTGTTACCCAGTTACACGGGGATTACACTGTTATACATGATTTATATCTATAGCAGTTGCAAACAAAGTGGCTATTTGTGTCACATTGTTGCCAATTGTCCAAGTTTTGAGAGTCAAGGTTGCCTTTTTACATTATCTCCTCTGCCTTTGCGTGTCTGTGGTAATACAGCAGTTAAACCCCTGCCAGCTGTTAACAATGGCATGCTGTGTGTGTGAAAGACCTCTGTGAAGGCTGTGTGTGAGTGTGTGCGCACTTGCATGTGCAGCAGCTGTCGGCAGCAAGTACGTCTTGCAGCCAGTGGTCAAAACACAGCACCCGGCTGCTCCCAAAGCTCATAGCAGCACCGCCGCCTTCACGCGTTCTCAGATCACTGCTGCCATTCTTATAGACTGTGTCAGTGTTATTATAACAATACACGTTCCAGACTTCACACTTTGGCCATGCAACATTCTTAACCTGTCTTTTATCTTTCAGACTGGTTTCAATGGAGGAAAAGAAAGGGAGGAAGGCATATTAAAGTTATGAGGAAGAATAAATTGACACAATCAGCTTTCTGTACAGTGTTTGAATCTATTAATCAAAATGCGCTGCAAACAGTCCTCTGGGAGAATCAAGGGAAACAAGACTAAGAGCCTACAGCCATGCTTGCAACTTTGTAAGGCTTTAAGCTGAATGCTAATAACGATGATTCTTCTGACAGGCTTGTATTTAGCTTAGTTTAGCATGTTAGCATGCTAACATTTGCGTGTTATAACGTTGCACAAATTACAGCAGAGTGTGATGGGAATATCATTATGTGCTATTCATTATGCAGGAAATTTAAAGTGTTCATATTATGCTCCTTTTCAGGTTCATAATTGTATTTAGAGTTTGTACCAGAATGGGTTTATGTGGTTTAATTTTAAAAAAAAACACCATATTATTCTTGTTGTACTGCACATTGCTGCAGCTCCTCTTTTCACCCTTTGTGTTGAGCTCTCTGTTTTAGCTACCAAGTGAGGCATCTAATTTATTTTCCATCTTTGTTGGGAGTCGTACATGCGCAGTACCCAGGTAAGGACGGCTAGCTAGTCAGTTGCAGAGTGTGAGGGTGTGCCACGCTAGCAGCTAGGCAAGCATTATAACGTGTTTTACACAGTGACACACGTTTGTCATGCTGTTTGGGAGAGTTGGTGAACAGTGTTTTCTATTGAAGATCATAAGTCCCTTTGGGGTGGACTTTGGTCTTTTTCACTGTGTAATGCTATATGAAACAATAAAGGAAAGGGGGACAAGCCAAAAGGCATAATATAAGCACAATAATGCTGGTTTAGAAAGACAAAAACTTTGACCTTTCAGTGGTGATAGAGGATGATGAGAGGATTCACCCTCGGAGAACCACTATTGTGTTATGTCTGCACAATCATTCATATCAATCGGTCCAACAGTTAAAGTGCTCATAATGCACTTAATTTCAGGTCAGGTCATAATTGTATTTATATCAATATAGGTTTATGTGGTTCAATTATTTTTTTTTAAACACACCACATTTTAGTTGTACTGCACATTGCTGCAGCTCCTATTTTCACCCTGTGGGTTGGATGCTCTGTTTTAGGTATTGAGTGAGGCATCTCACTTCTGTTCCATCTTTGTTAGGAGTCACACATGCGCTCTGCCTAGGTCAGCACTGCTACCCAGTCGGAAGCAGAGTATGAGGGCGTGCCATGCCAGCAGCTAGGCGAGCATTCTAATGTGTGTTACAAGGTGACGCACGTTTGTCATGGAAGTAAAGGTGGGACTACAATAGAGCTGTCAAAAAAGATCTGATTGGAAAAGGTGGATTTTCCTGATGTGGGATATGTTTTGCTTTTTGGACTTCTGTAGTATTTAACGATGTGAAGGCCACCCATTAAATCCACACCCAATACCATTTTGAAAGCGCTCAAGGGGTGTCCTAATCAAAAGAGAAAATGCAGATAACACATTCATAAAATAAATTATTCAGACATAAATAATCTTAGGGCTTAAATCATGGTGCATAGTAAAATTTCCTCAATGAGTAATTCTGTATTGTGTGCTTAGCGTGACCGTTACATTTGGCCCTACTCTAGAGAGTAGCGTAGGATATGTTCCATGCCCTAGCCAGCAGTCTCATGTTAGGGACCCCATCATGAAAATTTCCATTGACCTTAAATATCTGTAGTAATGAAGTGTTTTAATACTGCAAAAGATCACTAAGAACATGTAAATAAACAGTACTGTTACATAAACCACACAATTTTTGATCACAATTGTCCCACTTTAGGACAATAGAAAAAACAATCAAAATCAAATATTTAGTTTAAATATACACCAAGCTATACTATTGTTTTAATCATCAAACATTTCAAAAACACAAAAAAAGTACCATGATTATTTTGACAATAATTCATTTATACTCTTAACAACAATAGGCACATTAGGCAGTGTCCCACATTAGGGCAATCCACCCTATATAACACAATAAATAAAGCCAAAAAAAGCGTAATATGAGCACTTGAAGTTATTTCAGTTGGGGCCAATGTAGTGGACTGATTAGCAAATACTAAAACTAGATAACCATGTCTGTAGAAATAATTTGAAAAAATCTTGATTGATGAAATAAAACCTCACTGGAGTTGGTACTTGCCATTTGGTTGTGTGAACCAGTTAGGGTGTCAGACCCCCCGCCTCCTCTGCACAACTTACTTGGCAACAACAGCTGATGTTTCATAAAAGTATAATGTTACTTCTTGGACCACAACAAGTTAACATCAAACATATGGCACATTCTTGTCTCTGCTCAGGTTTCAAAATGTCATACTGTGTTACAGTCAAGACGATAAACAAGCAGTGCCCGACATGCCAGAGCGTGGTTTGTCACAGTCAGTTAACACATGTCTGAGTGTGGGACAGTTTCCTGTGACTTGTTGTCAAATTTAAATCAGTTGCAAATACATCTCAGTTTTTTCTTTTAACATATATGACTTCTCAGATTCCTGGAGTTTACAGCATCAAAACAAGTGGGCTAAACTGATTAACGGACAAATAGTTTTCTGTTTTAAAAATATGGGCTCATGTCAACTTGCCTGAAATACATAAGGTGTCACATTTAAACGTTGAAGTATAGCGCAACAAAATCAAAGAACAGGGGATCAGTGTCCGTCTGTCTGCGGATTGACATGTGGTCCCTGGTCCCTTTATTGTCAGTAATGGCAGCCAGTCATGGCATCCAGCCTGAGCCAGACAGATGATGTGTTGAGAGGAATACTAAGCTGAGTCTTAGCGCGCACAACACATCTGACCTGACATCAGTTATTAAGGGTTGGTGTTTGAACCATGGTACCATGGTACATGTTGTAGATCAAGGGCTGCAGTCACCATGGAATACACTGAGTTGAATTTTAGAAATCTCCAAAGTTTACGTACAGTACAGTTCAGGTTTACACTTTTTTGGGGCACCTCATTTAAAATGTCTTGAGACACGATAAATAATAGTTGACTTTTTTATTTCGCAAAACCTGTCCTGTGCTTAGAAACCTGTCACATACAGTGTGTTTGTGTGTGTGTGTGCGTGTGTGTGTGTGTGTGTGTGTGTTTGTAAATGTAGCATGAATATTTCTTCGTCCGACTTTTATTCCTGGCAGTGCGAAGTTAATTTAAAACAATATTTGCTGTTAATTCACCTAAAAAAATACAATAGTTACACTTAAAGCAACACTAAAGAACTTTTGTACCTTAAAATAATGTTTCCAAAATTATTTCAGTGGCTCATAACAGGGTGAACGGCAAAATGGTCAAAACATTATAGAGATTGTCTTTAGGGGGTTAGGGCAATTTTAACCTTAGTATTTAAAACAAAAAATGTAAACATTGAAATATTTTGTAATTATCTCATTCTCATACCTGTCCAGTAAATCAAAAGGAAACTAGTCACTCCCCATCACCGTATAATTTCACGTCAAAACAACCTCATGCAGACAACTTTAACCGTAGCTGTTTGTCCTCAGTGTGAGTTCTTTGTCATCCCCCGTTTTGCCGTGAAATCAACCTTGGCTTCCCCCTGACAGGCGGGAACTGAATGGAGGGAACAAACTATACTTTCCTGAGATTCTTACTCTCATGCACAGTTGAGCCTGAATTACACACTACAGGAACAATGTCCTCATTAGGGTCCCCGACATGCGAGGAACTGGTTCAGCATTAACAAGGACACACACACACACACACTTATAACATAGGCCAATTTATGAGGATGGTGCCTTGACTTTAGCTTGCTTTGAAATTTCTTGGAGGCCTACTGTAATTTGACCTTAACCATCACTACTACATGCGTCTAACCTTGACCATGGCCTTCACCACACCATCTTGTGGGGTTACCATTAGGCGGATAGGTCCCCACATGTAAAACTGTCAACAGTTTTGAAAATTTGACTTAAGTAAACATTTAGAGAAGAAAAGAAACATACTACAGGGAAAACAAATGAAATATGTTAACAAAATGCAGATGTTCTTTATGGACATTTTGCAATTTTGCAATTCATTAAAAACATTTCTTCACTTTGTAATGTCTAAATAAAATAATAATAATAAACATAATTTGTGAGACATGAGAGCGTTAGATTGAGCAGAATCTATCCATCCATTAGCTTTACTTTGCTGGTTGCTGTTGATGGTCCGGACTGTTCTGACTGTAGAGGAAAGTCTCAAAACCTCCTAAAAAAACCTCCTGAACTACTATTTTTCTCCATCTGTCACCGCCCATCCTCTGGGGATCTCTGGTTTTTATCAACTCACAACATAAATGCTAATGCATCTTTCATTTGTCACAAAATGTATCCTACACCTTTGGTAAAGTCTGGTGCTTCCCATGAGCTTTCAGCTGAACGACATCTCCTATGCTGACCTATCAAACTGGGGTTCAATAACAACCACAGGGGGATGAAAATTGAAAATTGAGGGAATCCTATAACAACTGGAGCTATCTGGGTAATTGGCATGAAGTCGCAGATGTGCCTCGTGTTGATATCAGTAATGACTGTTACAGGAGATGGTGTTTATCTCAGTCACGTGCACCCTCCTGCTCTTTGCCCTCACACAGAAGGAAGGGTGATGCTAATTGATAAAAGGGATAAAAACAGGGGGCATTGAAGGCTGGAAGATCAAGAGAGACTGAAAAAAAGAGACAATTTACGAAATAATCGCAGAACGAGAGATTGTGAAGGGGAAAAAAATAAAGAAAAACAAGATAGGAATAAAAAGCTAAGGCTGGTGAAGAGAGTGGACCACAGTGATGCATATTGGGCCTCGTCAGTAAGCCCTGTGTCTTGCAGAGGCAGCTGGGAGTTTGGCAGCTGTTCAATCCCTAATGAGCGACCATCTCCCTGACCCTGCCTCGTCTCTCTCTTCCTCCCTCCATTCCTTTCAGTTTAATAAACCCCCTCAGTCCGAACCTCCAGCCTCTCCTCGCCTTACTCGAGCCAGCACTTCGCTATTAGGAGAAGGACCAAGCGTAATTGCGATGAAAGGACGAGAGCCTGTGTGGCTGGCATCGCTGTTGGCTTGACTGTGTCAGAGCCAGACGCCTTGTTGTGCTCAACATTATCCGTCCACGCACAGTAAAAGCCTTTGTTGCTTACAGGAGACCAGATGAAGAGAGAGGCAATGACCAGTGCACCCAGAACAAGAGAAGGCCTGCCCTGCAGAAGTCTGCAGTTATTTAGAGTTTATACTTGGGGACAGTGTGGCTGCCAGAGTTTCACAATACAATGATTCATTGGTCTAATACATGCTCTAAAATGACAATTGTTCACAAATTCCAATAACTTACATTTTGAGGCAAAATACATGTTCAAAAGTGATAATGAAAAACACAAATTTATAATTTTATGTGCCATGTAGTTAATACTAAATTCAACGTGGCATTTCAGCATTACCTAATACAGTAGATAACATGTTTTAAAGAGTTAATCTAGGAAAGATACCCAAGATTTAAAGGCTTATTGAACAGAAGCCTTAAAAATACAACAAACTACCAAACTCAACCTGTTCTTTTCATTGTTCACTTTGCAGATTTAGGTTGCCAACAAGTACCAATTGCATTATCACTTGGCTTTAGCATAACGTTGATACCTTATTTTAAAGTCTCTGGCTATTAATAATGTCATGCACTGCAATCAAAGGCTGTGTGGAAGATCAGCAATGTATCGAAACTCTGAAACCATTTTGTGAAAAGACTGTAAACTTTTTTTTGCTGAATTGTGGAATTGGACTGTTACACGGTTGAGGATTTCATTGTTTTCCATTTATTTCTTCACAGTAGCCCATGGAAATAATTTGGTCGAGTTTTGAAATCAATAAATATCGGCCTTCAAAAACCCATGGCGCCTGATTGGATGATGTTGGCGCTGTTGGACATTCCAGCTCCAGCTCAGTGATTCTGAATGGACAGACAGTAGACAGTACTCTATACAATAGAGGCTGCAGGGACAATCAGCAATCAACTCATTACATGGAAATAGAGTTTGTAGGGCTGTATTTTTTTCGGTTGCTTCACACCCAGAAACAGCTGATTTTTAAAATGTAAAAATCTGTTGCAAAGTCTCAATGTTCATTCTGTCAGCAGGTTAAAGGATAAAAGTGGTAATGCAAAATAAAACCATCTGCTTGACGAGCATGTTAGCTGTCAAAATGTATTACTGCTTGCAAATGTATTACTGGAGGGAAACAGTTTGTCCCAAAACATAGTCTAACCTTAACCTGCATAAGGTAGCAGCGCCGCCACTGTGTGAATGTAAACATAAATATTATTTCCTCAGTTAAAACCTTTTCCCAGGCTCCAAAGGAATTCAGTTCCTGCTTAAAAAAAGGAAAAAAAGATACAGAGTTGGCTGGTAAACAATAGCCCACAACCCTAAGGCTTTTTCCTTTGTGCTACAGGAATGGAGAGGGAAAATAATGGGTTAACTGAGATAAAAGAGGATGACAGGTGTTAGATGAACGAAACAGGAGTCTGATGGTCTCAGAGATATGCGATGGCAGCAGTGTACCTGGGCCGAGAGAAAGTAAGGAGAAAAAATGTCATCACACAGCGTCAGCATTTAGGCCCCCAAAACAATCGCAAACACAGAGGGAATGTCATGTGTATGTGGGACACAGTGTGGGAAACTGATGAAAAGTTTGATAAGAGTTTGGGAGGCTGCTGTAGGTGTTAATCTCACAATCGCCTTTGTCCTGGACCTGGAAGTCGATGCCTTGTTTCATGGCAATAATAAACTGTGTCTTGGGTACGTTGTTTATTCACTGTAATTAAAAAACAAATGACAATGACTTGTAGTCATTTTGCATCACTTTGTGGTCTTTTCTCGTGTCATTTTGCATCTTTTTGTTGTTGTTTGGATTGTTGTTTGATTGACTTCATGTAGAGGTTCTGATACTAACAGGCAAATTACGAATCACCTTCTTACTGAGATTGGGGGACACCAGGCGTGGCCAGTTATGTTGCATTTCACATTATCAGCAGCCTACATCAGCTGAAGTCTCGCCACGCCGCTGTATTGTGCTGTACTGATCAAAGCTCATTGGTGGAAATAACAGGCTATTTCCTGTTGTGCAGCCCACTCAAGACATCTGACTTCCACCTCCAGTCTTCTCCAAATGGACAGCGATGTGAACCGAATCAAGCAGGGACTTGAAGCGATATGTGTTGTTGCATACAATAAAGCCGTTGATGTAATAAAGACTAGGGTTAAATGGTACTGGTGGGAGATTGTCCACACCATAAAAAAGTGTCACTGGTGGTTTGTTTGATCGATTGATTGATAGATTGATTCTTTGAGTGATTGATTGATTGATTGATTGACTAACTGCATACCAAAAAGCCATTTAATGTATTGAAAACTGGGGATAAATTGTACTGGTGGGAGATTATCCTCACCAGAAAAAAAGTGTTACTGGTGGTTTATTTGAGGAGATTGATTGATTGATTGATTCTTTGAGTGATTGATTGATGACAGATTAACAATTATTTCAGTCAATGTTAATCCTGTATTTTCGATTTTGTCCCATCAGACTATTGTAAAGTATTTTAATGAATATGTCTTAATTAAGTTATGCATTCATGCACTTGGTTCCATTGGGTGCACTCATTTCAAATCTTGAGTCATTCAAAAACAAATTTTTAAAAACTATTAAGTTGAGTAATGCAGGTATTCTCCGTCCATTTAAAGAATATGCCTTTTTGACAGAAATGCGATGCCGGGTGGTTGGTTTATGCTCTTAAACAAAATAGTGACACCAGAAAGCTTTATCGAGTGTTTATACAATCACTGAGTCCTATTTTCCCCTAAACCCTGCCTTAACATTTTGTGTTAAAGCACTAAAAAAATTCTTTTTTGCATCTGTATGCCCTTTTTGAGGTCTGAACGCCTTCATCACAGTCTCTCATAAACTTTTCAAGGAACTGATGTGTTTGAACTTAAATTTGTTGAGTGAGAAATTAAAACATTCAAAAACATTGAAAAAAAGTGAAGGATAAGAATGTTCAAGTTGAACACCTGGTAGTGCATTTGTCTGGATGTTGGGAAAATTTGTATTCCTTTTCAATGATGCACTGTTTTGATTTTCAGCAGTCCTTGTTTGGCTGAAAGTGATTCACACCTACTAGCAGTCAAAAGGTGTAATACACCTTTTATTTCTCCAGAACTTTCTCACAGTTGTTCTGTAGGGATGAATGCCACTCAATGATGTAGTCCAGCTGCATTATAAATTCCCACAGTTGTGAGATTGTCTTGTCATGAGAGCCAGCCGGGGACATACAAGTCTATATATGCAGACTACTGTATTTGTCTCTGTTTTGGCAGAAAGGATATTCAAGTACCCTGTGAACTGCATGGGAGCCGGAGCCTCAAATAGCTGTTTTCTTTTAAACGCAGGATTAAGTACATAAACAAATAGTTAACAGGTCTATAATTTATCTGATTTTGTTTGGAGTGAAAGGGCAATTAGGAACACAACTCAGGGATATCTTTTATCCAGCAGACTTACAGTACACTATAGGTGAGTCCTGGAAAAAAAAAGGCTAAGGAGCTTAATAGCAGAAAACAAAACATTTACTTCCTCTGATCTGTGTACGTGCTGCTGGGTTGTAGGCGATTTTGTCGGCCGGGTAATGCTAAGAAGGAAGTAGCCACTCCGGTCCATTTTGTCACAAGAGCCATGTTGTGATTTGTGTCATGCTACTTTCTCATAACATGCAACCCGGAACTTTTGGGCAAATAGTCTTTTTTCACAAAAAATTTTTTATTGTTTAAAAAAAGCACAGGAATAAGCAATACGGTTATTGATTGCTGAATTTAATTTAGCTGCTTCAGTTTGAGGGTCCTGGTACTGTGCATGCTGGCTCACTGACACACTGTCACAGCTTACTGGGACACCTGGATAGAACAGAGGAGGTTGTTGGTAAACAACGTGTGAACGTGTATATTCAATATTGTCAGACAATGTGAAGCAAGATGATTTTCAACCTTAAAGGAGAATTTCGGTCAATTTCAATTCTGTTGTTTGTAAATTTGTAGTGCTGTCAGTAGAGAGAAAATTTAAAACAATCAGTGCCGTCTACACCGTGTTATCCTCCTGCTAGAGTTAGCACCCGAACCCGAACCTTGAGATCTGGTAATAAAGACAAAGTCAGCTCAAGGCCCTAATCCTGTCAAATTCCCAAACAAAAGAAGATATAAAATGTCAGTTTTGTGCAACAATGAACCATTTTTGTCATTAGAAAGAAAAAAAAAACTCTTTCTGTATCCCGTGAGTAATTTATCTGCTATCTGGTAAAAAATGTATGTTGAGTCAATTTTGAATGAATGATACATGACAAACAGAAATGAAGTAATATGGATAAGGATAAGTTGCAGTGTTCACAGTAAAATGCTAAAGCTTCACATGCAGTCAAATTAAATGATATCAAATCGAATCATACCTCAGAACACTGTAATGTGATTTACAAAAAAACACCAACAAAGACCCCCCACTCAGCTAAAAAGTGATCTCTTATAATGAAAAACACAGAGGTGTGTGAATTTTTTTCTATCCATCACATCCTCGAGCTAAACCCCCTCAGGTGCTTCATTGTCCCAAAGAACTCCTGGTTTCCTCACTCTTTGTGTGGTACTGTGTCACAAGCTCCCACACACATTACACAGCAACACACAGAGGAACACTAATCCGCCTTCCTTCCCTCGCCCAAACTACAATTATGAGATTACTCTCACCAACAAGCAACACACACACACACACACACACACACACACACACACACACACACACAAACTCATATTGTCCATAGGACTTGAGGAGACATCAACGTTTAGAATAATAAACCGGAAAGTATCAAAGGCTTGGGTAAACAGTTATTTTCCAGCAAATATTTTTCCTATAAAGATATGCAGTACAGTGGGAAAATGAGTGAAGCAGAGACAGTGAGAGTGATTGTGTGTATTTTATTTTAAAGACAGAAAGTCCCCATCGGTCCGAGCGGTGACCTTGCACCAGTTAAGTCCATATCAGTAACCTCGGCCCACAGACTTGACGTGGCGCTATTTCATTCCCATGACTGGGCTGCAGATATTTACCCATAATCCCAAAGGGTCATAGAGCCGGTCTGTCCCAGCTTGGCAGCAAAACTTTGGCCTTTCACATCATGTCTCCCTGCTGGAATCTGAAGAGAGAGGAGATATAACATGAGGTCTCTTTCAGTGTGTGGGCTGGAGGTGATGAAAAGAAAAAAAGAAAAAAAAGTGTATGTTAAAGTAATTTGCGTAATATGTAATGATATGCAACTATTTGAAACATTTTTTCATCACTTCTCTACTAACTGTAAAACGCCACAGCCCTGTAAATAATATGTAAGCAGCAAGCTCACATAGCACTTGGTTATGTAACGTTTGTCCATTTACAAAATTCAAAATTGGGGAAGCAACTGGAAGCGAGTTCTGTAATTGTTAATTTATTTTACTTATTTACTTACTTAACTTCCTTTGCTGAATTGTATTTAGCTCTGCCTGATGTATATACATGTATTCACTTACTTTTACAATGCTAGTGTGGTTTCATTTGTCTTGTTAATAAATTTCCTGAAAAAGTCCCAAAGCTTATGGACATTAGCACTAATTCCAACTATAGACCTGACTTTTCATGTTCTGTTTCTGACAAAATATTTGTACCAATTACGTTTTATAGGTGAACATAATTGCTACCGGGTTTGTATTCCATGGATACTTTTTTTCAAGTACTGATTTCCTGCACAAAATTGGGGAGTCGTCAAGTCCCAGTTGACTTATACAGTAATTTAGTCAAGATAACCATCATTCCCCAACCCTAATAAAAGTAACGACTCTTGAAAGAAATGTTCATGGGTTTAAAAAGAAAGCCGTTACGTTGAGAACAGATTCCTGTTACAGTAATGAACCACACCCAGACAGGTTTCAATAGCAGCTCATTTTTTCCTCATGCCTCTCTTTGCTCCATTTTCTGTCTCTGTCTGCAAAGTCTCAGAAAACGTCTGCAAAGGAGGGGTTGGGCTCTGTAATTTCCGTGAAAGGAAAAGTAAGAATGCAAAAAATTGGAGTAAAATGGGCTGTGGCTTGGAAAAGGTGACATATCTAACTAAAATGTTAGGTGGTGGCACTTATTCTGCAGGAAGTGATTCAATGTTGGAGAATATGGTGCTTTTCTGTGACATCATCGTGGAAAATTTGGCAATGCTGAATGGGTTTTTGTGTGGCAGATGTAGCTGACATCTAGACATTTCATTTAGCAAATGAACAAAACTAAAACAACAATAATCAAGATTAAAGTTGTGCTTGAGTTAGTCTAGATTTGAAAGCACATCGCGGTCTTGACTGGTCCTGGACAGTCCTTTCAACAAATGTGAATTAAGTCTATTTTTATACTTCAAGTGTCTTGTTTCAATTTAAAACTATGGGAAAAAAGTGGATTAGAGTTGCTAAAATCGCCCCTGGGATTTAAACAAGCCTAGACCTCTGACACATGGCAAGGAAACCAAGTGTGTGGGAGTGAAATGATGACTGGGGGCTGAAATATTAAAGAGAAAACAGTGCATGTAAGATGGAAAGAGAGGAGAGGTATATTGCATGGGAGAGTGAATGACATCAAGATGGTAGGCAGAAATAAAGGTTATAAGTGCGAAGAAGAAACTCAGAATGAAAAATGGATGAAGAAGAAACGGAGCTACAGAGTCCCATGGGAAATCCTAATAAGGGAAAGGCCACATAGTTCCCAAACACAGCCTTTTTTCCTGGCTACACCTCAGGCAAGTAGCCTCAGTGTGATGTTAGGAAGCTAACATGCATCACATAATCCCCTTGAGATGCAATTTACTACCTCACACAACACAATCTTTGATATAATGTTTCCTAATAAACTACATGTTCTTACAAAAATAGTTTTTTTGCATAAAGGCTGAGACTTTCACATGCAAGGAGTGGAATGTTATTTAGGGTAGACGGAGGACATACAGGGTGGCATGCAGAGGGAGTCTGCAGTAATAATCAAATGTTTTAAGGAACAAAGGAATGGTGTTCTGTGCCCGGGAACAGTGGTTTAGAGGTGTGTCACACACACTACATCTCAAGCCACAACTAAGATGCATTCCTTTTAAAGAGAAATGTGCGCTGACGAACCTACTCACATGTTTCTGGAGTGAGCTTGCCGTCATTTATCATATACAAAATAATAACTGGGCGATGAACGCAAACTTTGTTGCACCAGTACAAGCAGCTTGTCAAGGTTTTTTTAATTGTTGTCTCCACTTAAGGCCTCTCAGTCACATCCATCCACTGTTCAAGACAAATGATCACCTAATCTTACACTACTCATGCAACATTGCAAAAAGCAACTGAGCTATCCCCCCAAATACGTTGACCTACAAGATGACTGTAGAAGACGAAGGAAAGGTAACTTTATTGTGTATCTCTGAATATAATAACCGAACAACACAAATATATTGTAGACATTATCGCCTTCCAAAACAGCCCTGTTAACATTTTTTCTAAACCAAAGATTAGAACAAAAAAAATACACACAACTGTAAATAGGGAGGGTTAACTAAACAGCCCATTTGTCATTTAAATGTGGTTTTGGAACGAGATGATTGGAGAAACACCATAAAAGAAGGTTCACTGATATAAAGAAAGAAGATTTGAAAACAGAAAGTGAGGAGCCTAGCGGGGGCCAAATGGTTGGTACAATTTTGTGTTTGGGAGTTTAATTTAACCCCCTGTAAACAAAAGGAGGAAGTGGCCCTGTGTGACTGGCTTGCAGGGACTTCCTGTTTGTGATTATACATCCAAAAACAGAACCACGGTCTCTGGACCTCCCACGACTCTGTTGCACTCGGGGCCGGAGAACCACCGACCCGCTGCGTCTGGCTGTCCACACATTGTGCTTATGTAGCCATGGCGCCACAATACTGGGAAGCAGCTGTGGACATTAAAGAGACAAATGTATATTGTTAATGGCATCCAACACACCAGCTAATCACCAGCATCATTAACGTAATTAGCTTAATGGGTAGTAGCACAGGAAACAGTCCTAATGGTATCTTAACTTGTTGGGCCAGTAGTTTTTACAGCTTGACCTTATTCCCATGGTGGAAAGATCTTTTTGAGTGTATTTATGAATGTAGGAAGAAGCATTCAGATTCCTTAAGTAAAAGTATGAGGCAAATGCCTCATTCACCTATAACGGATGGTGGAGATGGGAAAGATTAAATGTCTGAGCTGAGGGAAAACGCTAACCTGTTCTAGTGATGGGCTGGCCCCATAAACAAATGGGAAAGCCGTACTCTAACTGTGATGCATTAATATCAATTTAATTAATTCATTTATTTATAAAATAAAGGAATGCAGCAGGGTTATTGTTATGAGACTTTCCCATTATTTTTTTTGAGACGGGAAAGATGGCCTTCTCAGTGACTAGTAAGCTTTTCCATAACTAGTCCACTCAAGACAAGTAGAGTTTTTGTGTGTACATTGACAACATAACAGTATATTTGATTCAGCAAATTTGAGTTTAATTACACCCAACTATGGATTTTGGCTGATGTGAGGCGTTGTGTTTGCTTTGTGTTGATGCACTTCTGTCCTATTGCCAAATCAGATATGACAGAGCTTTCTAAACTGTAAATACGACATTAATGACAGGAAGTTAGTTTACATATCTTAACGTGTATAGGTATAGACCTGACCACCTACAGCCACTGATGAAAACTGTGAGATGTAAATTAAACCATTTGGAAAAAACGAGAAAGTGAACATGGTTTTCCAAATTTTTGATATACAAGAATTAACTTAAAAAAAGCATATTTGGGGGTTCTAACTTGTATCTACTAAAAGTAACTACTAAAATGTTTCCAAAAAATCAGACTGAACTTCAGAGCCGAGTTTTCCAAACTATCCCAGCATTACATTTGCTGCTACTCTCAGCAGCTACCTCCTTCCCTTAACCCTGCTACTGCAGGAAAGCAGGAGCCAACAACCCTCGCCTGCATTTCCTCACATTGGACAACATGATCTACAATTTAACAATAAAATCAGTAAACCCTCCTCCCTGATAAGAACAATACAGCAACACCAGGATACATTAATCCATGCTTGAAACACTAAGGAAATAATACCACTGCAATACAATGGCCCATTTTCCTTCCCATAGGTATGCTTTGTATCGTCGTGGACACCACACTTGTAAGAATTGTCTAAGCCGTGGGTATGATGTAGATTTTCACATTATATCTAATGCCTGGTGTTAAAGGTCTGGCCAAAAACAAAACCAGTTACTGGGAAAAGGAAATAGAGACAAAAGAGCTGCTAAAGATCTGTTTATGACTCTTCTGCAAAAATGTGATTGATTTAAGTTCGGGTCAGATAGACTCTATTAATCCCACATTGGGGAAATTCCTGTGCTAGAGCAGCTCAAAGACAACATTTACACACATCAGAATAACACAAATACACATTAAATAGATATGGGTGAACAAAATAAACATTAAGTATAAGAAATAGAAAAAATTGAATTTTTTATAATAGTAATAAATCAATACACAATAAACACCCTTCTATTTTTTGGGGGGGAAATAAGAATAAATAATGTTATCTTGCATATACAGGTATAGAAATGTATATATATACCCATATATGTATATAAGTGTAAATGTATTTATATATGTGCTTCCATATGTATTTATGTATATGTGTGTACATATCTACATATATGGTGCTTTATGACTCCTGTTTGTTGTATTTTACCTCCTTGTTGTTAGCTGTGTTATTCTTGTGTTCTTGGTTTTATTTGCTGTTTTTCTGGAAAGCTCTTTGTAACCTTGTTAAGAAAAGTGTTTTAGAAATTATTATTTTTATCATTAGAATTTTACATTTCTCTATTGTTGCTTGTCCAGCTGAACTGCTGTGCATTAACTAAAACACTCTCTACTAGATCTTTCCATGAAGCACCTAGGAATTTATGTGGATATTTCTAAGAAATTATACCAAATGAAGCATTACTGTACCTTGGTTGGTGGCACAGTTAAAACTTTATAGTTAACAAAATGTAGCTGTGTGCAGGGAAAAGAAAATAAGACTCTTTTTAAAGTTCCTTGCCAAAACAAATTATAAATGTGGCAAAAACACAAAAAGTAAGCACACAATAGACAAAACTAAAAATATAAATACAGGACATTCTCCTTTTGAGTACATACTCAAGACCACATTGTTCCTTGTCTTTTAAAGACCTTTAGCTTAACTTGGCCCAAGCAATCTTGTCCGACTAATGAGAGTCCCCTAGGGGGATGTGAGGGTACGACTCGGGTCAATTCTTTCCCCATCCATTAAACCTGTTGCGGACCTGTGAATTTGTAAGTAGTAAACAAATTGGACATGGTTTGGTTGTAGTAATTCTCTGAAAAAGAAACAAGACCACAGGGATCTGAAGATATTGCTTGGATCCTTATAGGGCCCTTCAAGATGCTCAGTGAACATCTGTGGGAGAGTTTGAGTTTCAGACATTGGAGATGTCGACAGTTGTGGTGAAGGAATCAGCAGTCGGGGCCAAGCAGTGGAAGCTGGTCTGTTGATGGGTCGGGGGATTAGATCGGCTCAGATTTCAGGGGTCGTTTACTGAATTGTCTGAAGTCCTTTTCCCAATGAAGTATAATAAACACATCTTGAGGTGTGTGACACTTGTTCACACTTCTGCTAATGGGTATACAATCTGCTTGTGTCACTAATTGCAAGCTTATCTGATAATCCTTAGCAAACATACTTGACACTTCTGGAGGCAGATTTTATTTATCACAACAAAAAAATAGAAAAATTTAAAGTCTAAGTCTAAAACGTTTTTTTAGAAAACCATATAGATCGTCAAGATTACTCACATTTCCATATGTATTGTGTGTTATGTGGACACCCACCTAATGTCAAAATGTTTTCAGTGATCAAAAATGAAATAATAATTTTCAGTTATCCAAACAAAGTAGGTAAAAGGATTTTTATTTTCTATAGATTTTTTATTTAAATGATTTTTAATCGCCACAAGAGGGAAAGGTACCAAATATGTGAAGGGGAAAAAAGGTTTCAATTTGTCTTTGTTATTCCTTTTTTCATCTTGTGACCCCTCAAATTAACAATTAACTACAAAGGTTAGGTTGATGACATTTTACACTTTACTTGAAAAGATCAAAAGCTACGACTGATGAAGTCTAAAATGTTTATTGTTTGTGTAGCCAACGCCTGATATAATAAATCCCTCCATGCCACAGAGCTCCATTGTTGTCAGATAACTGTTAGACACATCGGTCGCACTGTTGCTGAGTCAGTCCCACAATAGTTTCGCATTGCAAGACCTTCCTCCATAAGGGTGTGGAGGAGGGTCTGGTGAGTCCACACAGCACTACTGGATGGGAGAAAAACTTGCTCTGGTTCATTGGCCTTTTATTAAACCAATCATAATCGTCTCGGGCAGCACTAAGCGGCGTACGGAGCAACGGTGCTGCTAAAAATAGCCTCGGAAAGGAACTTGTTTTGGTGGAACGTGTACGTTAAAAAGTAGTTTTAGTCATGCGATCGAAAGCTCACATTGGACAGATTGTCAAGATAGCTGTCTGGATTTACCCAGACATCTAAGAACAGGTTATCAATAGTATTCATAAATCCACCGGAGTTTAAAATGTCAACACAAAGAAAGCCCAAGGTAACGGATATCCGGTCCAAATGAGTGAAATCCGTCAAAATCTTCGTCTGCAATGGAACAATCCCGGAAATGGAACACTGTGAATATAGACAAGTCCCACATACACCGTCCTCTTGCTGTCGATGCTCATAGCACACCAAATGTGTATTGATCCACTTTTTAAAATTTTCCCCAATATATTAATTATTCACTACTGTTTATGTAAAGTTTTCTGTAACTGTAGTGACCAGCTGTCCAACAAAAATAAAAAAAAATTGTAAAACCACTGGATGTGTTTGTGTCCGTCCTTTGATGAGTGTCAGCAGGTGGTCTGGAAAACGTCAAAATCAGAAATCATAGTTGACAGAAAGAGAATACACAAATAGTAAACACCTTAATTTGGAATAATGAATTAAACCTCACAAGCTCAGACAGCAGCAAAGCACTTTGCAGTGAGCTATATAAACATGTCCTGACTTGTCTCTTACACACCACATCTGCCTGCGGGCTGCTCGGCGCCCACCCACACTCTTTCTCAAAGGCGCAAAACAGAAGATCTTTTATGCAAAGTGATATTAGCATTGTACATTCTTGGCAGAGAGCGTATACATGCAATACGGTGAGTGCAGCAGTTCAACAAGTGTATATTGTGTCAACATTACAACAGGCAGCCAAAAGTTCATGATCATTGAATTTATGATAAGATAGCAAAGCGCCTGGAAAATATGGGACAATATCTGTGTCAAAGTAAAGCATGTCTAAAACACAAAAATTTACAGAATAGATATCAGTGAAAAAGTTTTGTGATATTTTATCTTCATTATGAGCATTGTCCTTGACAAATAAACTACAACTAAAGTAAAATAAAACCAAAGTAAACTAAGTTAGTTGACAAACAGCACTAAAATTGCCTATTGGACAGCTTTAATGCATGTTTCATTGCACCAAAAATACATTTCTGAAGGCACTTAAGCACCACATAGTCAACTAGTAAGTACACATGTACCATGGCTTGTACCCTATTGTCCCCTATAGACATGTTTTAAGACATAACTCATACTTTGCTTTGAATGATAATTTCTGCACTGGAAGTTTCACATTTCCAAAGCACACCTATGTAATGTACACTGGACACTGATTGGCTTCCAAACTACAAACTAATTGTAATATCACAAAATCAGGCTTGTCTGTTCACATCTTCAACTCAGATTTAAAATGAGAACCGAAACTTCCCTCTTTCAGCAGATGAATGTGAAAACACCCTCCTGGTGTCAAGCTCTGCACATTCATCATTTTGCACAGTGAAGGTCAAACATCTGTGTGAAGTAACATATTTTTTGTGTGGCGGTAGACTTTAAAGTTGCTGCCATGAGAATAAAGTGCAGGGTGTGTCTGTTGACTCAACACATGAGGACAATAAGACGGTAACAAGTGCAGATTTGTTCGACCAGTCTTACTCATTGTGAAGCTTACTGTTGGTTTCATATAATACCAGATAGGCTAACAAATGTTAATTTTACACACTGTACACACTCATTAGATGTCTAGAATGACAAAAATCAGGGCTTTAACAGATTGTACTGTACTTTTCTGATTTGATCTAACACAGCAGCTGTCTGTGTTTTTCAAGGCTGATGAAGTAGAACAGGTCTCTCCATCTGTGCTGCACCAGTCGATGGGACAGACCCCAACCCCCAGGTCAACACAATGAGAAGGAAATCAACACAAATCCTGTTTACTCCCCCCCTCACTTTGTGACACAATAAACACCCCCCTCTTTCCACACAATGAACAACAGTACAATAGGAAGTTAAATGAAAGACAGCTTTGGTAGGCAGAAGGGATACATTGTTTTTGTTGGTTGTGGTTAGCACCTATAGGTCCCCTCACCTGGGAGAAGAACAGCGGTGTGAAATAGTCAATAAGTGTAAATTGATACCAGGGAATGACCCGATAAAGATCAGGGTTGAGACTGAGGTCAAACTCTGACAATAGGTATCAAAGTCCAGTGTTTAACATGTCAAGTGGGGCCATATGCCATCTGTGCAAATAAAACGTTGTTTACAGGTGAAGAATAATATAAGCAGCAGTTAACAAAATGCCAAATGAACACAAAAGCCAAATGTTGAAAACATCCTCTCATAATCAGCCAGTTTATTAACACAAAAAACGCAAATGTTGGCTTTTTTTGCTTTAACAAGTAATCCTCCTCCCCCACATACGTCTCTTATTATGTTAATATAAAATGATACATGGTAAAAATTAGTGGTATATAAATGGAATTTCTAATAGACATGGTTGGATGTGATCTTGCTTCTCTCTTATCAGCCCTGCTACGCTCCCCTGTTAATAAACAAAGCAACATACTGCCTGTTCAATAATCTGAAAATGAATGTGTAAACATATTTGTTTTCTTTTTTATGCTCTGGTAGAAATGTCAGTTAAGGAAGTGCCCGTCTTCCTGAGTTCCAGGCTTAAGATGAAATTCCTCCACATTTTGGGTTATTTAGTTTATAGTAAAGTACCGGATTGTTGTGTGACGTTGTAAAATGATCTTCTTGTAGCAATGGTTGACCTTCTGACGCCTGCATATAAGGGATGCATAGTGATGCTGTGAGTTAGGGGACTTTCTTATTATAATCAGAGGTTAAGATTTTTCAAAACATTTTCCCTAAATGTATGCCTCGATCATAACCAGGGATGTTATTTTTTTAGCTTGAACCTGTATATAAAAAAGCATTTTATTGATGATTATAGTTTGTATGAACACCAAATGATATAAATAAGGGAATGAATATAGAAATAGTTCCCAGTGTGGGGAAGCAGTGAACTACTGTGTATGTGCTTATACTAGTTTAAAGGGAGGGTTCACCACAAAATACATATTACATGAATGGATATCTTCCCTCTTACATGTCACGCTAATTATCAATCTAGATCTTTTGGGGGTGACTTACCCAGTGTTATTCACCCAGCTTTTAATGCTCAAAGCAGCAAATAGCAATTTTTTCCTCTCCAGCAA
This sequence comes from Etheostoma cragini, assembly GCF_013103735.1. Taxonomy (NCBI): domain Eukaryota; kingdom Metazoa; phylum Chordata; class Actinopteri; order Perciformes; family Percidae; genus Etheostoma; species Etheostoma cragini. The sequence goes on from NC_048411.1 coordinate 22,819,645, forward strand.
TCATGACCTGGTTACTCAAGGAAATCCACAGACGTGGTTGTGAGCAGTTTCATGTGGGAACTATTTCTTTCCACAGAACTTCACCTGACAACCACATCACCATGCATAAGGAGGCATGCAGCATGTAAAGCAGTGTTAACAGGTCATGGTCATTTCCACATTTTTGTGAGATCATGTTGAGTTTTCTCTGTTGTCATTAAAAGTGCAAACAGTTCCAGATCAGTTTTAGGGACTTCTCATTTATGTTGGCTTAAAAATTGGGATTCAAAATGAATTCTTGACTTGATTTGGCAGCAGAGTTGTCAAAACAATCTCACCTCAAAGTTTATTTAGTTGTTCAGGGGCTTTTCGATGTACTTTTCCACCACCAGATGCCATCAATTCTACTACCATTTGCATAAATTCACAAGACCAAATGAAATTAGGCTATCCTCTTAAGGTGCTTAAAATAATTGACTGATTGAGCTGAAATCTAGGTGGGTTAGTAGCCAAGCAGCCAAAGCTGATTATGAGATAACAAGAGTGAGACACAATACACAATAGTATTGCCTTAATCTATTATCATGTTATTAGTGTGCATGTGAACCAAATGATTGAAATGTAGGTTACACACATCTTTTCATTGTGTCCTCCACCCCCTTAACATTTTCTCTCTATTGTTGTCTTTTTATCGTTCCCCTTAACCTGTAATGTACTAGCAAAGTATCACCTTGCCACTCTGTGGTTTATAAAAAAAAAGATGGCCTGGAAGTGGTGAAAGAGACAGTTAACCCCCCCCCCCCCCCATTTATGATAATTATTGTTATTATATTTTTTCTAATTTATTATTATTATTATTAATAATTTTATTTACTTGTTATTTTTTCATCCGATCAGATATTTCATTATCTTAAAATGTATGTATGTGATGACTGTCTATGATAAATAAAAATAAGTACCTATGCATGGTAACAATCCTCCTTCTCCTGCAGTTGATGTGGAGCTGCAGTGGTCTCACACCTCTTCACTATCTACTGTAATTAAAAGTATCCACCTCCTTTGGAAGTGTTCATGATTATTGTTTAACAACATTGAATCAAATTAGATGTAATTGTAATCATCAGAAAGATAAAAACAACTTCAAATGTGAAGATCTTGTCAGTGATTTTAATTGATTAGAAGTATAAATACATGGTTGCATAAGTATTCACCACATTCAATAAGATACGCCCCTAAATCATAATTAATTCAATGGAGATCGCACCTGTAGCCTAATGTGTCAAGAAGGTCCAACTTTTAGTCAGCAAAACCTACACCATGAAGACAAGGAGCATGCCCCTAATATGGATAAGACTGCTCATTT
>NC_048411.1:22823486-22854105 GCF_013103735.1 Etheostoma cragini
TGGGCCGTCCGGGTCACGGCTCCGAGACTGCAAGACCCAGGCAGCCATCCTGGCCCCCCGCCACATCTTAATTTGGTCTAGTTGTGTTATTCACCCCTTAGTCACACACTCCCCCCACCTCCCCCAGCTCCTCATTGGGCCACAAAGCCATTATTGTGCTCCTGCACTGTTCTCCTCCTCAGACTTCTCCAATTAAAAATGGAGATGGACATCCTTGCAATTTTCAAAAGATTTGAGCGGGCACACAGAGCTTAGTTTGCGATGGTGTATGTGTGTATGTGTGTGTGTGTGTGTATTTAATATTGCTTTGTTAGTAGTCACTGTGCCACCAGAGGGCTGTGAAAGCTGTTGGTTCATCAAGTTCGCGCTGCAGAATAGTCATAGCAGAAAGTTGCTAAAATACTATTTTGGCTATTTTTTCCAATACTTTTAGATCTTTTAGATGATGATTTGTGCACAAGCCCAAAACTGACACCCCAAATGAAACAGTTACTGTGCTTGATCCCGTTTGATTACAGCCATGAACCTGGTCTCTTCTCAAAGGTAACAGAACTAGTCAAAATGATACTGAACCAAATTTACAAAGAATGAGGTTTTTGATAAATAGTTTGTCAGAGAGCATTCAACCAGCTGCTTCTTGATTCACTATGTGTGGAAGTGATTTTTGGTTAACTAAAGCACTTTAAATTAATATGTGTTTCTTCTGTTGCTGTGTGATCAGCAAGGGGATTTGTACTTCATCAGGAGAAGCTATGTGCTGTTACATAACTAAAGGGGAAATCCAGCTGTTGAGTATTGCACCTCCACAAATTAATGCTATTAGTCAAGCTAAAAGTCCTGCTAAGATACAGCCCAACACAAACAATAGCATCTTTATTTGGACCCTCCCTGGTAAAGGCCCAAGTCTTTCAAGCGTCATGCCCCCAATTTATCTTAGATAAAGATAACCCTGATGACATCCCCCGGGAGTATTTTTGTCTGAACCAAAGAAGACATTATACAATGGTGAGCAGAGTTGCAAAAGCAAACTTACACACATTTCGACTTGTGAGAGACTGCCTCCCGTTTCATGCTACAAATACTTTCATGCATGCTATGATCTTTTACATCTAAGTTGTTGTGTAACCTCTTGGTCACAAGCAGCACCTACATAACAATGCCTCTTGGAATGATATATAATCGAGCAATTACAATTTTGAACAGGAAGCCAATAAGATCTCCTTATTGCCATGTTGTTAAGAAATTAAATGTTGAATTTTAACAATTTTATTAAACTTGAAAAATCTTAAACTTGTATAAGTACCTACATAGCCAGACTCTCCAGGTGCTCAGTGAACCAGTGCTTCCTTTCTAAGCTTTGGGTTCTGTATCGCATGGTGCATCCAACGGGAACTGTAAGATGCCCTTATGTAAATCTTCATTAGGTCAAACAGCCTTCTCTTTTTTAGGGGATTAATGTTTGGAATGGGTTACCTACTGACCTTAATAATGAACCTGACTGGGATCAGTTTAAACTTCTTCTGAAACGGTTTTTGAAGATGGAGCCGTCATGTGATGTGGTGCTCCTCTTGTACGGTCATTCATTTTATATAGTGTTGTTTAGTGTTCTGTCTGGGTTTTCCTTGTGAGTTTTTTACATTTTAAGTTATGTATCTGTTGTTGAGTTTGTGCTCTTTACTGTCTTTTATGTACAGTTAGTAAGTTATTGTATTTATAAAAAAAAGGGTCCATCTAGGGACTTGCATTGCAAATTAGCTTAAGCTATAAACACAGTGGTGCCTGACATTGGTCTATGCTACATACTCGACAAATGAACACTGTTTTTACAGGCTGAATTACAAGGTGATTTTACTAGGGCTGTACCATAAACCCAGGCTTTCTCACATCACTCCACCAGGGTTAATTGAAAATATATCAATTAACACTTTAGTTAATTGATATTATTTCTTTTTATCAGTTTAGTGTTTGTAATATCATGCTTGGCCTAGTGAAGGATAAAGCCTGACAATATTTGTCTAATGAAAGCATGCAGTGAGTGGTATTATTTTCTTCCTTAGCCTCACTTGTTCTTGACAGAATCACGACTGGGTTTCTCCTCAGTCAAGAAGCTGTTGCTCTTGAACTCGAGTGTTATGCCGCGGTCAAGCAAGTGGGATTGGATGCTTCAGTTTTATATAGTCTGACAGAGATGCCTACTTGACATGCCATACCATAAATACCATCTCCTCTTCATATCTGGCCTGCCTGGCCTTGTGAGATTCTGACTGAAGTCTATCTCCAAAGAGCTTTGAGGAGGCCTCTCATTTACGGCAGAGGCTTGGCAGCAGGAGAGAGCACTGACAGAGCCGAGTCAATCTAGACCAGGAAAAATAACTACAAAATTCCAATGGCACAATGGCCAGAATCAAAGCAGCAGAGCTTCTCTCTGCCCGGAGAGATGGGAGATGTGGGGCGAGGAAGGATGCTGCTGAGAGATCACAAACCTTCATCATCAGTTAGTGAGCGTGATGAAAAAATACAACAGATTTATGACAGCCTGTTGATTGCAGGGAGTCACGTGATTTAGGATTTAGGTTCTGGTAGGAGATGAAGGATGTGTTTGGATTAGGCCAGGCTCGAAAACAATTGGCCAAAGGTTCTTGTCTCAAATGGAAACATATTGTCACTTATATTCATGTTGCATTATTGTTACATCTGGGTAGTAGTTGGTTTGTTTTTATTTTTATATTAGTGTCAGTAGGACCCCTGAGCTCTATTACAGTTGTACAGTTCTTACGTGAGTAAAATACACTTTTAAATTGCAACGTTTCATGATGTTTCTTCTTTGGATCTGTAAATTCCCAATCAATAGATAAATAAACAAGACTGTGCATCAGCCACAAATGCTTTATGCTAGAAATTTATATTGGCCGATTATTAAAAAATGAATTGAGGTTTGATACTCATTGCCACAGTCATAATTGTTCTGACAAACGTGGCTAAAATAACCTGTGCTCACCAGCTTGCCATCACCTCTGACTCTTCCTGTGAGTGCTTATTTAGTAGTCTACATTGATGGATGGGTTAAAATGTAAAATCTGGGGGGATTGCAGTATGGATGGCAAACCTTTAAGATCTAAACTGTGCAAACTTTAATCCTATAATCATGATTTTCAGATGTTTCCCTGTTTGCATTAGATAACAGAGTCTTTAATTCCCTGCTGGGATGTGCAGCTACTGCTACAGTATACACCCACTTCAATGAAAGTAAGCCCTTGTCTCTCCGGTTCTGGGGATTCCTTAATGGCACCTCTGTTCACTCCGGTCAGATGAGTCTATCTCAGCAACCCCCCCCTCCACCACGCACACACACACACACACACACCCTCTCCCATGCATCCATTCAGAGTCAGGAAACAGCCTCGGAGTGGCCTGAGGGAAGAAAAGGTGCCGTATCTGATCTTATCATCACACAACGAGAAACACACAGCGCGATGCTTTAATATGGCCGCTGCCGCCGGTGTTGGGTTCCCTTTGGCAGCAGTTTGGCTGGTGAAAGGGCTGGTTGTCAGAGTGTTCTGGCTGAATGAAGTGACTTGGTGGTGGGGAACCTCAGCTCAGAGGATTAGTGATATTTGAGCCTCCCCGGTTGGCAGATGCCAAGATAAATCATATAAACTTTGATCGCAGGCTGGGAGGACTGACAGCATGTCATTGGGCATACTCCTAACCACACTTCCTCATTTCTTTTTTTTTTTTTCTTTTAGCCAGACCACCTGTCTGGGTTATAGTATAACAACTATGGAGGAACGCACACTCACCCACACTGCAGCATGCTTCATAATACCCATGATTACTTGTGGTTTTGCGCATTGAGCTCCACAAAGGTACAGATCGACTTTGTGTGCCAGGTGTGCTTTTAGCTTTCAGTCACTTCTGACACTCACTCACTCAACGAATATTTAGGAGAATGGAGTGTAATGCCTTTGTTCTGAACCCTAACACAAAGACAGGATATTTTTAGATCTGTGACTTACACTTCTCAAGGATCATTATCTCTGAAGTCTGTGGTAAACAAACATCCTTAAGTATGCTTAAACAACATTAAAAAAAAGACGCTTTACAACTCCAGAACTTGTTTGATAATCATCATGTGGATCTGCTGCAGTATCTAGCTACAATATGCACAGGTAGCAAACACTAGATGGCTTATTATGTAAAAGACTTTCCCATTCTTCTGGGGATTTGGACCAGCTAAAACACAATCCTACCAAGGTGTTTAGGTATCAAAATGATACAAATTGGCATTTCACAGACTCCTTAAAACATCCGCAACAGTTGATTTTGCAGTTTGGCTAACTCATAAAATAAATGTACTGTACATATAGCTTCTAAAATATAAATCTAAAAATATAAAGCCTGCCAACAACCTAGTCTATACTTGAATAATGTTGGACAATTGCACGCAGGGAGGATGAAGTGATGGGATATTTTGGCATGCTCTGGCTCAGACCTTGAAGTCGCCGTGTACAGTAACAACCTGAGTGTCTGGTTTCACTGTCAGCTACACCTTCAGACATCCCTAAAGCCTTTAAGTGGTTCCCAGCCTCGTAAAGTAGGCATGTGGCAGAAGTCATTAGAGCTGCTATGATTCTCAAGACATTCATACACAGACACACAGACACGCACACACACACACACACACACACACACACGCACACACGCACACACACACACAGTAAGTGGTTGGTCCCTTGAGGGGCGGGCTCTTTCCCATGGGCTGTGTCCATAACTCTCCCAAACAAACAGGGTCTCTAATGAAGGCTGCCAGATGTGGGCTGGCCAGGTCAGCTCTCCTGTACGATTAGAGAGGAAGGAAAAGAAGGATGGATGTAAGGAGAGGGAAAGAGGGGCAGTGTTTCCCCTGTAATTTCTGTAGCCAGTGGGGATTTGATGGTAACTTTGGTTTCAGTTCCACAACAAACAACCTTGTTTTTTGTGCCAGCTTTGGTTTTAGTGGAAGAGCTATTTATATTACTTGATTTCTGTGATTAAAACAGAATATCTGCATTTCGGTGTTGATTTCTTTTCAACCAGTGGTGGCAGAGTTGTCACAGTGGTTAGCCACTAAATGCTGCTGGGAAAACACAAGAGAGGGCAGAAAAGAGAGGGAAGTGTTGGTGGAAAGGAGAGAGCCCCCCCCTTGGGTAATGCTTTAAAAACAGATCAGACAAGACTAAAGGGGACTTAGAACCAGGCACAGAACCAAACAGCCAGGAAATGAGAATGGGTGTTGTGGAGGCGGGGGGGATGAGGGGAAGGGGGCCAACGATACAAACATGCTCCACTAACACAGTTTGACTCCAGGCTGGAAGCTCTGTGTCACTGAACCTGAGAAAAAGAGCGTAACTGTGGTTTACATGTGTTACAACTTGTCTTTCAGGAGATACAGTACATCTTTCTGGCCATCCTCTGTTCAATGGACAAAGTATGAGAAGAGAAATCAAAAGCAAAATAAAAGTATTAACAAAACCCACTTTACTTTACTGACTGACTCCATTAATCAATATTGGTTGGTTAATTAAATAGACATATATTTCCGCCGCAGTTTCTTAAAGAATAAGATAATGGCTTGATATACTTTTCTTTTTATCAGACCATCTAAAAACGTTTAAAGATATTCAATTCACAGTGATATTAACACAACAAATCAACATATCCACACAGGTGGCAGAGAAGGAATCTGGAACCAGTGACTGTTTGACAATTTGTAACAGAAAAAAATGACCCAACCTTAACTTGAATCGTTTCCGATTCATTATTTTTAGATCAACTAATTAGTTAGTTCCTATTTCATCTTTGACCTGCATCACTTACCGTAGCTGTGGATGCACAGTTTTCCTGTGCTTTCAAAAACATATTAGGCAATTAGATAATCTGGTTAATCTCTTGGTTTGCTTGTTTGTTGCCATAACATACTTTGTTGTATGTCACCGTGTTCCTAGACCTTAGCAGTTACTTTGGCGAATACAGTGTTATCTGAAACAATTTAAATGATTTATAAAACCATAAAAATATGATTCAAGTTGTAATAAACTAGATTAAGTTATCTTCTGTAATCTTTTGCTCAAATATAAGGATAATAGGAATAAACAAAGAATACTCTTAGTCATGTAATTTACAGAAATGGAACCAGACACTGATTGTGTCTCCCACAGAGCTTTACGTGGCACAATAATTGAAAAAAATGCACAACCTAATTCAATAAGCTTCTTAAAATGGATACAGATTGGGGTCCGTACAGTTGCCAAAATCTGCGTACTCACTCTAGCTTTTTATTTGTATACAGTGCACATCTGTAGCCTACATATTACGTTCAAAGCCTCCGTCCCCATCTGTGTGGGACCTCAGAAAGATGGCAGATGGCAGATTGGCCCGACACTGAGGAAAGCCCCTCCAGAGTGACGCCTGGCCAAGGGTCAGATGTCACCACAACATCTGCTGTAGGCTCGAGCCTCCGCCCGGCACTGTTATGCATCCCATCAGTGTCGCCGACTTGTTGCCACGGGCTACTGCGGCAGCAATAGAAGAAGAGACGGCCCAAAGGGAGTGCAGAGGAGAACAAAGAGGGCTACTGGGCAGGGATGACAGAAAAGATAATAATAGTATCAGCCTTACCGCAGAGATAATTCCACTGCTGTCCTGTAGTTATATGATACCCCCCCAAACACCTGATATTTGCTCAGCTTCTGATTTTTGCCCCTCTTTTCATGTCTTCTTTATTTACTTTGCCAGCAGCCCAGTTTACCTGCTGCTGTTGAGATTATCCCTCCCGCCAGGCCAGCAGATTTCACTTGTTGAAGCAGCTGCTTTTCTCTGTTTGTTTTGATTACAGCCAAGACTCCATAAAAGAGTCGTTAATATATTTTGTCTCCCCCCCCCCCCCCCCTCCCCGTTTATGTTTGTGCTCTCATTGAGGCAGTTAAGCTTGCTGCCTTTAAAAGCTGTTTTGTGCCCAGCGCGTATTTGACGGGCTCTCGCCAACTTAAAGAGCACACTGTTAGCATTCTTTGCCTAGCGTGTGCTACAGTTGACTTACTGCTTGCACCTCAGCCAGAGTGTGTTTGCATAGTGTGTCCACGTGCACCGAGGTACGGTGCAGAGGCTCTATCTGTTTGTCTTTTAGGCCTTGGTGTGAGACGCTGGGCTGTTTTGCGAGGGCAGATGCCAGGTTTGAAAGCTGGTGCAGAGTTTTTTCAAGGAACCATAAACTAAGGCTGCCAGCCATCCTCGGGTTAAGAATCAGGACAGGAGACTCTTTAGAGTAAACACCAGCATTCCTTCCGAACTGGCAACCCCTTTCTGTCTTTCTCCCCGTAAAAACCCAACCAAACTCGTTCCAGTTTTCTTTCTTTCAGACTCCATTGTTTGTCCCGCTGCTTGTGTGTGTTCTGGATTTTAAGCTTTTCTTTTGCCTTACGCTTGGCCTTCAACATTGCAGATCACTAAAGTGTTAGGGGGAACTGAGCAGCAGTCAGTTGCGAGTTGTAAATCCTAATGTGGCGTCTTACAAATGAGTGGTGGATTTGGAGGGAAAAAAGATGCTCAGAGGGGAACGAGCAGATGTCAGCGACCATACCACTTTGAACAGAGGAAGCAATACCGATAATGTAAGAAAAAAAGGGGAAAATTCAGTGATGAGCCATAAAAAATGAAAGGATTAAAAGAAATGTTTTTGGAGACAGAAAGGAGGAAGGAAAGGAAAGAGTGTAACAGCTGAAAACGCCAGGCCTGTGGTCAACTGAATGAGGAGAAAAAAACAATGGACCCACTCATCCCCCACTCTCCCTCTCCCTCTCTCTTCTCTTTTTCACTCGCTCTTCACTTCTCTGCTAAGTAGTGAAGGGATGTGTGTGTGTGTGTGTGTGTGTGACATCCATTTGGACATTTTTTTACTATAACTAAAAAAAAAAGTCACCTTCTCGCTGCAAATCTAATAACAACAAATTTAGGTACACATAAAGTAACCTAAACCAAACTAAACGTGTTTTTAACACCAGTCAGCTTGATTCTTGAAATGTATTCACTGTATTCATTTTTATATAGTTTCTAAATCGATTTTGTATTTTTTATTAAATGTCCTTCTTTCTGCCCTGTTTTCTTTTGTCCGCCAAAGATTAATTTAAAAGTATATAAATAGAAAAACCCTCAAAATGACCTATTCAGACTAATTCATAAGTAGTAGGCTTGAGGACAGTAGTAGGATGGGGTGCCATGCAGAGGAAGGAGGCAGAGTTCTGGGATATGGGAGGTGTGTGAGGAGGAGGAGGGGGAGGAGGAGGAGGAGGAGGGGGTGAATGGCCGTGGCAGCAGCTGCCGTCTCCTCATTAACATGCGCACCTGCTCCCCGCGGCCTTTTTCCAGCGAGCTCTAGTGGCACCTCACCACCTCAGCACCCGCCACTGCTGGGGCTTAACTGGACTGGCCTTCTAGCAGCCTGATCTTCTACCTGCAGAAAATGGATGCAACAGGGTATCTAGATAAACAAATTTGGAAAAACAGCAGCCAGCAAAGTTGCCAAAGTACAGCTTCATTAACATCTCAACTATAGTAATAAAACAAATAGTACTGGATTACAAAGCAGACAGGCATTTCATTAAATGAGGATTGTGTGCAAAGTCAACATTTCTGGTACCTCTGGTGGGTTGTTTTAAATTGCCTTTCTGCTCAATAATTAAATCTTGTTAGATTAGATTGAATTTTATTGTCAGTAGATTATTGACTATACAAATGCTGAGACAATGAAATACAGTAAGCATCTCATTATAAGTACAAAAAGAGTAAAGTGTTTTTAGTCAGACTTTCTCCTTGTCTGAATTAAGGGTCTATTGATAGAGGGTGTTAGATGTTTCAGATTGTAAAGACCTTTGAGGCAAATTAATTTAATTTGACCATTCAATTGACTGTGTGATATCGTAAGAAAACACATCTGGGATTTTTTTAGTGCATGTAAAAAAAGATGTGGCTTTCAACTTCTGGAATAACTGCTGGTTTGACCTTAATGCTACTATCATTGCAGGCTAAATGACACTCGCTAAGCTAAGGAACCAGTCTTCGCTCTCAACGTAGTGACGTGCCACCACTCACTACTACTGTTTGTGCAGCGGGCAGCCTAGCATGTGATGTTTTCTTTTCCTTACCGCGGTCCTAAGGCTGCCTAATCCCCTGAGAGGGAGACCCTGTCTAAACACACGCCTGTCCCCACAACCATGTCCCTAAACCCACAGCTCAGCCTCACACACACACACACACACACACACACACACACACACACACACACACACACACTTGACCCCCTGGGAATGTTTGGGGACGTGGTCCTGCCAGCCCCTGCGGGCTAACAGACTTGCTGTCTCTGGTCAGGTATTTGTGAGTGACAGCGGGTTTTAATGTTGTGGGAAGGCCACTTTGATGTCTGCAGGGTGTTTTATGCACAATATTGTTTCTGCATGAGAGAATTCAAAGATAACTGTTGATTTCTAGATACATTCTCTGTGGGATTTTCGCAATGCAGGAATTCACTTTTCAGAAATCTTTCAGGTAGCGCCACAGTCTCTTCCGTTTTATCCTCTTCCCATAACTTGTCTATTGCTGGGGCGAATCGTCTCTTGGGAGGGACGAATAACGGGCGCTGAGGTGGGGGGCGCGGCGCTTTGAAGTTTCCATAAGGTTGGCTTGCAGCTCTAACACTGGCATAGATGCTGCCTTGTCCTCGGGATGAATGAGTGCTGACAAAAGGGTCAAAGCGAGCACATTTCAGCCCGGAGAGCCGCTGAAGGGTGCCACGATGGCTTCTCTTTTTGTGGCTCAACTTTTGAAAAGGACGGATTAGGAACAAGAATTCCAGAATACTCCAGAATTGTTGTGTTCTTGTCTCCGGTGCTATTGAGTAGATGCTTTGTTTTTGTAATGACCAACCCTCCCTGGCCACCCAGTGTTGTTGACAACAGTATTGAATCTTTCTCTAAAGGTGATTAATATGGGAATGTGGCGGTAGGGAGGGTCTCAATGTTGAACCATGAAGTGCTGACGGTTGACAATCGGGTGGGGCCAAATATTAGGATTATATCGACATATGCGGCTAGATATCTTAACTTTTGGAGATTGTAAAATTCTCATATGAAAGAAGTGTTGTCTTTTTCCTGGTTTTAAAGGCTGCATTACAGTAAAGTGATGTCTGAACTTTACTTTGAACCAGACGTACTAGCTGTGTTATTATTTTCCTTTACCCACTTAGTCATTGTGTCCCCATTATTGATGATTATTTATCAAAACTCTCATTGTGGTAATATTTTGTCACACCACAGTAGTCAACCCTACAATACCGTGGCAATATTGACATTGAGGTATTTGGTCCAAAATATCATGATATTTGATTGTACGGTTCATATTGCCAAGCTCTAGTTGGCAGTGAACTCACAGTCTTGTTCGCTTATACTTTAACAAGTTATTTACTGGTTTAAAAAAATAATTGTGAAACATATATTAACATAAAATGTAAGTCTAGGCAAAGTTCTTGTAGGACTGCTTGTTTACAGATACTTTTTCGATAGGTAAGCTTGAGAGATGCTAGTGGTATGTGGATTTTGTTACCTTTTGCCAGAGCCACACTAACTGTTTCCCTCTCTTTTCAGTTTCTATTCTATGCTAAGCTAATTGAACTAATTAAACTATTCCTTAAATCAGATATTTGCAAATTCAAAGCCTACAGTATTTTATCAACTTCCGTGATAAAAAAGAGAAAGTATTTGCAATTTTTACATAATAAATGACTTAAATGGATTCACCAGATACAAACACAGATCCTGTGCTAAGTCTTTGTGCATACTCTTCCTGTGCATGTGTACAAGACTGCATACTGTGTAGGTATGACGGTTTGCATGCTGTGTGTGTGGCCCTCTTTGTTAAGCCGTGCGTATCCTTAGGGGACAACCTTCAACTTCTCTCATTGTAATTGTAAATGTGTGAATGTGTCCCTGTGATCTGCAGCGTCTCTCTCTCTCTCTCTCTCTCTCTCTCTCTCTCTCTCTCTCTCTCTCTCTCTCGTCTCTCTCTCTCTCTCTCTCTCTCTCTCTCTCTCTGGTAACTTGTTCGCTAGGGTCCAAGCAGTGTTTATGACTCAAAAACAACCTGTGAGAAACATCACAGGAGCTTGTCCTCCTCCTCCCTCTGTTCAGTTTTACTGCCTGAAACCCATTGTTGGCGGGGGGTGACGGTAGAAAGACGAAAGTCCCGTTCATAGCATAGTTTCTCATGGTTGTGTTGCTGTGTTGTAAAAACCGCAGGGACGGGACCATCGTTAAAAAGTTAGTCCTATTGGTTACCCAAGCAGCTGATTTATAAGCACAGAAGCACACAAAGGGATGACCCTTGCTAGTCCGAAGGGTTGTCTTACCCTTCTGAACTTTACAATCCGTGCTGAGCTCAAAAAGATTGGATGTACAAAAATAGCGTTTGGGAATTTACTTTACCCATTTCCACTCTTTGTTATGCTGATTTTTAATGAGGAAATAAATATAGGGACATTTAATAGTTAACCAATATATCTTGCAGAAATAAAGTTTTTATCAGATCATTGATGAAGTGTATGTATTCATGATATACTGGTAGTTCTTCATAATCTTTTGTTTGATAAATAATTACTTGATTGAGACATTTTAAACCAGTCATTCTTTTATTAATCAAGCCTGCATGATAGATTTAATGTGTTTTCTAGATGCCTTTTTCTTGTAGGTATGTTAAATGGTGAGCTGTGCTTATTTTAACCCAGTTTTTCGTGGAATCAAGTAGTTGCAAAATAGTTATTTCAGTCTTTTAGATTTTCTTATATAGAAGACAATCTTCAAAGAAGACGCATATGACCTTATGCAGATTCATTTATCCCCATTATAGATGCAGCATTTTCATTCCTCACTTGTCAGGGGCTGCTGATGTTGTTGCTGACTTCTCTACCTGTGTTTTCTCAGGTGCCTGGATGGAAACGTAGGAAGCAGGTGCCAGTTTCCTGACCCGTGCACAACCTCGCCATGCATGAACGGCGGCACATGTCGCGCCGTGTCCAAGGGGAACACGGTGGACTTCAGCTGCACCTGCAGACTGGGCTTCACCGACCGCCGCTGTGTGACACCCATCAACAATGTCTGTATCAGCTCGCCATGTCGCAACGGAGGCACCTGCGAGCTGGAGAGTCTCCAGACGTACAAGTGCCGCTGCCCACCTGGATGGTCAGGTAACATGCAACAGGATTGGGATAGTAGAGCAGTGATTTTTAACTTTATAATTATCTAAGGGGTCGCAAAATGATTAACATGATCATCATTTGTTGAACTGATCACAAACAATAGTAATTGCAAAAGACAACGTTCTGTGTTAAGGGGTCATTTGAAGTTTCACGAGACTGCAGAGGTTTCCAGAATTAACAGAACAAGTTTGATAAACACTTGATTCATTTCATGATCATTGTCTCAGATGAGATTGTTAAACTAGGTAGTTTAGTTTTCTCATGATGTAACTAAGAGTAAAGTCAGAAGTAACCTCTGACCCTGAGAAAAGAGCCTAGCACAGCCTATAGAACAGCATTACTCTGTGCCCTCAGGTAAACTGTGCCAACAAGCCAACCCCTGTGCCTCCAATCCGTGTGCCAACGGTGGCCAGTGCTCCGCCATTGAGTCCCACTACATCTGTAGCTGCACGCCCTTCTTCTCTGGAAAGACCTGCAAACAGGACGTCAACGAATGTGATGTGAATCCTTCGCCCTGCAAGAATGGTGGTTTGTGCATCAATGAGCTTGGCCGCTATCAATGCCAGTGCCCGCAGGAGTACACGGGCAAGCACTGCGAGAGCCGCTACTTGCCCTGCAACCCGTCACCCTGCCAAAACGGAGGCACCTGCATCCAGAAGGGAGAGACCAGCTACGAATGCTCCTGTGTGCCAGGTATGGAGATTACACATGATTTATGGCTTGGGTGCTTCATTATTATCAGGATTTTCTTATTAGACGATCTGATGTTCCGCAGCTGTAAGGCTTTTGAGTATGTGTGATTGAAATGCTTGTGTGACCAGCATCGTTTAGGGAATGAAGAGGCTTAAACATGTATGGCTGAATCCCTCTGATGTTTCTTGTCATCTTGATGCACACAGATCCAGAATTTGATAATGAAGGAGAAAGAGTAGATGTGCTTTTCAGAGCATTTTTTTTTTTGTGGAAAACTTTGTATGTGGAAAAACCATGTAGAACTAAAAATAATCATAGCGGTTTAGAGTGTTTGTACATACTTAAACACTTTTCTGAAGGTTGTTGTTTTTAGTACTGAGGTGTGATATCAGTCAGCTTATTAAATGCACTGTGTTCCTGAAGTCTATCAAGTTGAATTTAAATATAACTGCCTGCTTGTTGCTGGCTAAGCAATGATGTCATTCAAGGCGGGGCTGTTCCTGCTTGTGTTTGTGTGTATGCGTACATTAATACGTGTGCGTTTCTACTTTGCTGTGTACAGTGTGTGAACAAGGCAGAGCAGGAAGCCATCGGGGCTTATCATAAGGAAATGGTCAAGGACAACATCCTTTTCACATAGCGGAGTGAAGCAATACAAAGCTTGCTGGGATATAGACCTCTGCATACACTAACTTTACTTTGTTTTTGTCTGTTACCATTAAGTCCAAAACAAGCTGTTCCTTGAAACAGCATCCTTTTGTATTTTGTTATCCTTGAAAAAAAGAACATAACATATTTTACACTTAAAATTTCAATTAGCTGAGTCTCTTGCTCCTCCTTTGAAGAAGCATCTTTACGAATCAAGGTTTTTATAAGTGGGTCCCATATTTACAGAGGACCCAAGCACTGTGAGTGACACGATTCACATTCTTGCTAATGGTTTTTGCCATATTCTACTGACCAACAGATGTTAGTAATACGCCAAGCAGACTAGAAAGGGAGGGAAGAAGACTCCAAGCTAGCAAACATGGATATAAACAATAGAGGTTTTCAATATTTCAGGATAAATTGGTTTTGCAAATGTTTTGAAGTACACTTGAGGCCTAACATGTTTACATCTTTTGAAATCCCCATATGGTGCCTTGCTCATTTCATGATCAAGACAGCTTTTCTTACTGTTTCAGTAATTGTAAAGCATTTTCAGAATTTATTTTGCAAATACGCTTTGACAAAATGCCGTTCTAGGTGTGAGTTACTGCTCGATGAATTGTAAAATCTTGTCCCATTCTTTCTGATATATTTGCGTGAAGGTACTAAACAATGGTTGAAAGCAACAAACACTTATTTTGTTTTGCAGGAATGTCTGTTTCTAATAACAAGTTTTTAGTACATTTCAGATAAGAGTCAGCATTACTAGTAGTACGCCTTGAACTCAGAAGTAAACAAACAATTGTTTAGGAAACACTATAACATTTTTGGCAAAGATGACCGAAAGGAATCCTGGCAGTGGCGCTGATGTCTTATTGGTACTGGTTTTGATTTAATTCCCAACATGCCACATGTGCAGTCCAGTGGTTTCCTCTTGTGTAACTGTATAGACAGCCACAGTGGATGCTATTACATGGCAAGGTTGCCACAGACCTCAAGAGGGCACAGCTGTCTTTTTTCTTGGAAGGAAAAGACAGTTGACCACATTGAACTGTAGGGAAGTTTCACTCCTTTTTTGTAATTGGGAGATGGAGGAGAAATGACTAACTGAAAATTTGAAGCCTCCCACTTATGTTTCTCTCTTTGTTTCAGGTTTTATGGGCAAAAACTGCAACCACAACATTGACGACTGTCCAACTCACGAGTGCCAGAATGGCGGGACATGTGTAGATGGAGTCAACACTTATAATTGCCAGTGTAAACCAGAATTTACAGGTTTGTAATATAGCGATGTTCTATTACAAAAAAAAAAGTTATTATCACTTTAATCGTAGTGAATATTATATTTTTTGCGATGATTTTTAAAATCGATTTTTTTTCCCTAGAATAATTTATTTCATTTATTTTACCAATGATTCACTTAAATAACATATTAATGCAGTACCGTTGACGTTGACTAGATCAAATCTGTTGCAGTCAAAACAGAGCGAAAGCAGAAAATTCTGAAAATATACAATACGTCATGTTCTTCTTTACAAATGAATGTCAGACTTACTGTCTTACATGTGATAGTCATTCTTTTAAGAAAACAATTTGCTTTTAGAAGTGTCTCATGATGTATTGTCTCCTAGAAGGGCATTATTTAACTTTTGTTTTGTTGGAAAGAAAATGGCAATACTATCAAATCGCAATACTTTTAGAATCACAACAAATGAAAATGGCAATGCAAATTGAATTGGCACTCATGTAAAACCCGTGAAAAAAACTAATCGGGAGAAAGGTGCAGCATCCCAGCCCTAGGGACTTTATATACTGTAAAGAAGTTACACCAGTTCACCAGGAGACGTAGAAGAAGAAATTATTTTTGGGATATAAGTGAACTTTAACCCCGGATATCTGGTCCTCCCACAGGTCAGCTCTGCACAGAGGACGTTGATGAGTGCCAGCTGATGCCCAACGCCTGCCAAAATGGCGGCACGTGCCACAACACCTACGGCAGCTACCAGTGCGTGTGCGTGAACGGCTGGACTGGTGACGACTGCAGCGAGAACATCGATGACTGTGCCAGTGCTGCATGCCACCAAGGATCCACCTGTCACGACCGCGTAGCTTCTTTCTACTGCGAGTGCCCCCATGGCCGCACAGGTACTTACACGTTCATTTTAATTCACGGGAAATTAGCTCTTAATGCGTTATAGAAAACAATTTTATATGAAAACGTAATGGCTGTGTAAGCTTAAATTCTTTAGATTAGCTGTCTTTTACATAATTACAATTTATTGTTGGGTATAAAGGGCACAGGAAGTAACAAATTTAAAACAAAAGGCTGTAAAGTCAACACCAGTGCTCCATGCAGGAAAAGTGACAAATTTATTAATGATGATCTTTAGTGTCTCTGTGGCAATGGTGTCCTTGGAAACCATTAGTTAGTTTTTTAGTGTCTACAGATTACACATTAGATCATTTCTACATTTTGACATTCAGTTAACTTCTCACTGCCATTTGAAGATGCTAATGTGATGGCGTCCATCAGTTTGTTTTACTGGAGGGACATCTTTTTAACCTACTTTGTCTTCCCCAAATAAAATTGAATCTTTGACGTGAATTCTGTGCTGTTCTTATAATATACACATGTTGCAATGTGTACTTATACAAGTGTTGAAAACACCACAGGAGGCTATTTGGTCAAGTATTATAAAGTCTATCTTGTGTGTTGTGTACCAGGACTGCTGTGCCAGCTGGACGATGCCTGCATCAGCAACCCTTGTCAGAAGGGCTCCAACTGTGACACCAACCCCGTCACTGGAAATCACTTCTGTACCTGCCCATCGGGATACATCGGAGCTTCCTGTGATCAGGATGTGGACGAGTGTGCTCTGGGTAAAACTCCCACTACCTGACCTGCACAGTCTGTTTGTCTTCATAGTTTTAGGCCAAATATCTGAATGA
Organism: Etheostoma cragini; assembly: GCF_013103735.1. NCBI lineage: Eukaryota > Metazoa > Chordata > Actinopteri > Perciformes > Percidae > Etheostoma > Etheostoma cragini. The sequence continues at coordinate 22,840,057 of NC_048411.1, forward strand.
TTGAAGACACATTTTATCTTTTGCAATCTCACAGAGCTATTTGACTAACCTACTGTCAACAAAAGCTTTTCCACTTTTGTACAAGCCACAATACAAGCTCATTCTTTCCTGTTATTATTGGTACATTGGTAACCACAATTGTGTCCATAATCGCAGTAAATAACACCCTTAGGGGTGTTTTTGTTGTAATCACAAACACTTGAGGCTTTGGTTTGGCTTTGTCAAACAACACTAAACCACCTAAATCATGTCTTTACAGTTTGATCTCTACGAGACGGCCTGTTAGAGTGAAGTTAAAGTACTAATTTGTTTAAACAGGTTCCAACCCGTGTGAGCACAGAGGGAAGTGTATAAACACCAAGGGATCGTTCCAGTGTAAGTGCCAGCGGGGTTACGTGGGGCCACGCTGCGAGCTGGACATCAACGAGTGCATGTCCAACCCGTGTATGAATGAGGCCACGTGCCTTGACCAAATAGGAGACTTCCACTGTATCTGCATGCCAGGTAAGACCATTTGAGTTATTTTGAAAAATACTGATACTCGGGTGTCTGACTTTGTCTTTTTTTAACATTTAACACATTCCTGATGCATTATCACTCCTAAAAGTTGTTGTTACACTCTAATATAGTGGGTATTTGACTTTATCAACTATTTGTATTGATTAAAATTGCCGAGTTATTGTACATTAAGGCTTACAAACAAGTCACATGGACTTAAAACTGTTTTAGCAATTTGTAAAGAAAAATAATCTGTTTTATATCATTGTCTCTGGGAAATTGTGATGGTAATCTTTTTCTGAAACTGTGTCAATTCTTAAGCTTAAAAAATAGAGCTGAAACAAACAGTTAGTTAATTGATTATTAAATCGGCTGAAGTGAACCGGCAACTATGTTCATAATTGATGAATGAATTAAACTGAATATCTCTTGTTGGACTGTTGGTTGGAAAAAACAAGCAATTTGATGACCTCAAAGCTATAACATAGTTAAGCATTTCATTATGATTCCTACTCCTACTTATATGGCCTCTGTGCATAACTTAAATCTGTTGCAGCAGTATATATAACAGCAGTGTGAAAGCGCCTCTGTCTCTGTCTAACCAATCTATCTCCCTTCCGTTCATTCCTTGCCAATTGGCCAGGTTACGAGGGGGAATTCTGCGAGATCGATACGGACGAGTGCGCCAGCAGCCCCTGCCTGAACAGCGGCAAGTGTATCGACAAAATCAACGCCTTTCACTGCCAGTGCCCCATAGGTGAGGCTGCCGTACTGCTGCATGCAGGGGAGGGAGGAGGGGGGCATGGGGCCAGGGGGCACAGAGGTCGATCTCTCTCTCTCTGTCTCTCTCTTTCACTCAAACTCACACGCACACCTTTCTGGACGGGCACTAATCCCAGCCCTGAGGCAGGCTTACGCAGGCCCGGGTAGCCCAGAACGAACGCAGCAGTCGAGGAGGAGAGGGGGGAAAATCTATAGGGAAAGACTTGAGGAAGTTTGAACATTTGAAACAAGTTTCTTATCCCTTTTACAAAGTCTGATGAGTGAGCAGAAACTTGCGGATCTTAAAAAGACTTTTGATTGTGACTGGGAACAAGGGAGAGCTAATAATAGCAGGCAGAGCTGGTACTATAAAATGACACTTTCTGTGTTGTGGGGACGAATGAGGTAGTCATTTTGTCTAATTTGAAGGCAGCTACTGTGTTTCTTCAGCTCTTTATATTAGAAATGCCATTGGGGTTACACTTTTTGGACATGAGGTATTGATGTTCTGTTCGTGGGTGAAGGAATGCAAGTATTGAATCTTGGATTGAGAGAATAGAAGAAAGCAAAGGAACGATCTTCAAACACTCCAAATGTGTTTTTTTGTTTTGAATTCTTTCATCGGGATCATTGAGGTGGAAGTGATTTTTATTTATTTTTTTGGGGAGGAAAATAGAGAAGCACTGAGTTGGGTGGATCAAAGGCGGCCTGGGTGTAGAGAAGCAGGATTCCTCCTGTTGAGAGAAAAAAGAAAGGAAAGAGGAAAAATGGAAAGAAAAGAAAAAAGAAAGACACCCCAACAAGAAAGCTTTAGAATTGATAGAGGGGGAACAAGCGTGAACACGAGAGCTTAACGCCTAAGAAAACTCTGTGTGACAGTGAGAGAGGGTTATGTGAGGAAGCAGCACAAAGTGGTGGTAGTGAAAGTGTTGTTTGGGAGGGGTGTGGGGGGTGTTGAGGAGCACAGACCGTTATGCTGAAGCAGGAAGGGAGGGGTATAGAAGGGGAAGGGGTCTTAACCGCCCTGCTTGAGATGTAAATTTGTCCCCGTTGTGAGCCAGGCCTGAGGCGAGGGTCCCCTCTTATTATTTCTGTACATGGAATAGCCATGGAAACCCCACGGAGAGCCATTGAAATGTCTGATTCCAGCAGTCTGGGGTCTGTATATGTGTGCGTGCATGCCTCTGCATGCTTATATTTCTGCTTCAGCTTTGTGTGTGGATGCGTATGTGTGCATCTGAGGAAATTCTTTCATGCGGCACTGTAACTGGACTGTGAAAAAAGCGCAATTTTTTTCATTTCTAGGGCTGTGAAGTGCCAAAATCAGATGTTGTCTGGCTGCATACTGTAGAGATATACACTATATGTCACACAACACACTCAAAAATAATACAAGCACAAATAAATGTTTGGTACAACTTCCTAAAAGGACAGTCACCATTATATAGTGATATTTTTTGTAGTCAGTTTGTATGTATTTATATATACATTTGTGTGTCACTGAAAACACACATGTATTCATGTTGCAGTTGTCAGTGAATGGTTTCAGCAAAGTCCACTGGGAGAAATCAGCTCGCCGCCAGTTACACAAATATTTCCTCACCGGATTAGCTGCAACTCACTCTTTTTTTCTTAAACCACCTGTGTGTTCCTGCTGTAGTGGAGGGGGGTGGTGTAAAACTTTTATCCCTTCATCAGACAACATCCTACTAGTCCTTGGACTTTACCATCATGTGACGGAGTGGAGACGAGAATAAAAATATCTGAGATGAGAATAACTCCAGGAAAAAAGACAGCCTGCTGGCTGATTTTGAATGACGAGTTTAAATAGTAGAGGGTCAAAGGTCAAGCTGGTTCTTTTTAAAAGTGGGCAGAGAGTGGAAGGGGTGGGGGGAGGGAGGTGGAGAAGGGGTGAAAGCAAGACAGGAGAATGCACATTGTAATGGAAAAGTTTTGGGAGACAAAGGAGGCAACGGGCTCAGTTTGGCGTTGCGTTGAGCAGACAGGCCCTCCTTTGTCTCTCACCCCTTGGTCAGGAGGCCTCGCAACTTTCATTCTTCCTTCATTTCTTTCCCTCCGTTGCTCCCTCCCGCCCTCTCCCTGCTTTGAACAAATCGTCCCCCCTATGCCGTCTCCTTCTGGAGTCGTGCTGAAAAGAAGTGAAAGGAAAGATAAAGAGTTTGTAGCGTTGCACAGTTGTTAATTAACATGCAGGTTTCTTATTCGCTGAGAGCTCAAATAGTTAGGGCTCAGGATTTTAAGTGGGACTTTGGTTTGAAATGGTGAGAACACTGTGGCCGTGTGTACACACACACACACACACACACACGCACACACACACACACACTCACACTCCTTCCTGCTCAAATGCACATAACTCCCTCTTGTTGTTTTTACAGGCTTCAGTGGGAACCTTTGCCAGATAGACATTGACGAGTGTGCCAGCACACCGTGCAAAAATGGCGCCAAATGCACAGACGGACCCAATAAGTACACCTGCGAGTGCACTGAAGGTATGAAAGTTTAAACAGAAGCTGCAATCAGAGAAGTAGAAACTTTAAAGGCCCTCTGAAAAAGGGAATGGGAAGTTTTGAGTTAAAACATGTAATTAAAAAGTGAAGTACACCCTATTAAATCCAATTAATTAAAAATGAGTACATCAGTTCAAAAGAAAACCACCCTTTTTTCAGGTTACTCTGGGAGGCACTGTGAGACGGACATCAACGAGTGTTACTCTGACCCGTGCCACTACGGCACCTGCATCGACGGTCTGGCCTCCTTCAGCTGCCACTGCAACCCTGGATACACCGGCCGGCTGTGTGAGACCAACATCAACGAGTGTCTGAGTCAGCCGTGCAGGAACGGAGGCACCTGCCAGGACAGAGAGAACGCCTATATCTGCAGCTGCCTCAAAGGCACCACAGGTAATCGCCACACACATACAACTAGATGATGCAAACAGTACTCTCTTCTCAAATCTGAGGATACTGAAAGCAATTTTCTGACAGGTATAAACTGTGAAATCAACATTGACGACTGCAAGAGCAATCCCTGTGACTATGGCACCTGCATCGACAAGATCAATGGCTACGAATGCGCCTGTAAACCCGGCTACACAGGTGAGCAACGTTTGCACCGAGAGTCGGTCTTAATATTACTGTCATATGGTAGAGGATTCAGCTCAACCTCTTTGTCATCATTTCTCTACAAAAGCTAAAAGAGTAGAAACTTCTACTGACCCCTGAAGAGGAAGTGGGAAGCTGGGCATTGTGAGAGAAGAATAATGCCAGCATATTTTGTAGCCAAGTTAGCTATTTTGCTGCTTCCTCCTCCTACGGTATAAACAGTACATCCTTGTTAGTGTGTTGGAGATGACTCTCTTTCTCTACCTATTGAATAGTTGAAGACCTTCAATTTGCAGAAAGGCGGTCTGTAATCGTAAAGTTAACGTAGGACAGGTTAAACGGGGCTGCAGTCTCAGGTGACCGGACAAAATGAGTGTTTAAGGTGCAGGACTGGATTATCGAACATTTGGATGAAGGGTCTTAATAGGGAGGGCGAGGGTGACAGATGGCGAGCGAGTGAGCACACTCCTCTAAGGCTTGAACGGTGTCACTTTCCAGCTCCACCCTGTCCCCAACCTGCTGCTGTTAAGACACCCCAAGCTACCCTCCCCTACAAAGAGAGGACAGAAACACACACACTGGCACACACAGTCACCTGGGATTTGAGCAGGAGAAAAGATTCCCTGAAAGATTCCTGAAAGTTGAGCTTTTAAAAGCTTGGAAGCCGGTCCCTGCTTTAAAGCTAAATGGGCTGCTTTTATGTTATGCATGGCACCGCGCTGAATAGCGTCAACGCTTCAAGTGGCCGACAAAAGGGGGCCTAAAACCCCTCATGTTTCTGGAAATTGATACATTTGCTGAACTGAGATATAGACATCATTGTGTAGCAGGCGTCTTTGTGTGTTGCTCTGTGAGTTGGCATTGAGTATTTCAAATAATAGTGCAACACCGTTCTGGTGACATGTTGCAGAAGTTATTGTAGTTAGATGAAAATTTAAATTCCTCTTTAATATCTTTTCCGTTAAATATGAGGATGCAGCTAGTAGATGATTAGCTTAGCATAATGTCTGAAAATTGGGTAAAACAACTAGGCTGGCTAGGTGAAAAAAAAACATGCTGTTTACGGGGGAATGTGTGCAGGACTATTTGTTGGTCAGGAGCAATGACTTACTGCACCCGGATAAGAAATAGTCCCACACATACCCCCCTGTAAAACCATGCCTTGTTGACGTACAGACATAAGAGTTGTATCAATCCTCTCGTATAAGTTAATAAGCGTATCTCACCAAAATGGAGGACTGTTGCTTTCAGACTCCTCCAGAAAATATAGCAGAGTATCTTCTCCTTTCTCTCAGGTACCATGTGTAACATCAACACTGATGAGTGTGCCATCAACCCCTGCTACAACGGCGGCACCTGTATCGATGGCATCAACAGCTTCACCTGCAGGTGTCCAGAAGGTTTCCATGATGCCACCTGCTTCTCCCAGGTCAACGAGTGCCTCAGCAACCCCTGCATTCACGGTCACTGTGAGGACAAGATCAACGGGTGAGGCATTCTACAAATGGGTTTATTTTAAAATACACTGCAAAATTACAGAACAATCAGCACATGCATTTGCACTTAATGCATCTACAGTTTGGTGTCTACAAACTGAGATTTTTCCCCAATTTCTCCCCATCAGCTATAAATGCCTGTGTGATTCTGGCTGGAGCGGTAAAAATTGCGACATCAACAACAATGAGTGTGAATCCAACCCATGTATGAATGGAGGCACCTGCAAGGACATGACCAGCGGATACGTTTGCACCTGTCGCATGGGCTTCACTGGTCAGTATTTTTGTGGATGAGTGTGTGTGTCAAGGTTTTTTGCTTATCTTGTGTGTGTTTGTCATCCAAACCACACCAATTGACTGTTGACCTTCAGCTGAAGTGTGTGTAATATATTGTCCACTCTAACCGCAGGACCAAATTGCCAGACCAACATCAATGAATGTGCGTCCAACCCCTGCCTCAACCAGGGGACCTGCATTGACGATGTCGCTGGCTACAAGTGCAACTGTATTCTGCCTTACACGGGTATTAAGATATTATTGAAAATATTTGATACACCCATGAGTTGGGCTCGTGTTCTGGCATTTCCTTGCTTGGCGAGGGGGCAGTTTCCACAGCCTGTGTGCTTAAGGTTACTGGGCAAAAGAGGAAAAATGTCTGTCGAGTCAAGTTCAGCAGCAAGACTTCCTCAGGGCTGAAAGACACCAAACCTCTGACTCTCTCTGCTCCTCTTTGATACACAAGTAAACCTGATAAGAGAGCAGGAAAATATTTTCATGCCATCTCACTTATTTTTTGACAAAACAGACAATGATGGAAAGGCTAAGGGCAAATTTTCTTGCATTTGTCGAGTCGTCTTTTCGGAAAAATCCACATGACTTAAATAAAAGGCCATTGCTTGTGGCGGGGTGGGAACGGGGTGCTTGACACATTTCCTGTTTGACTGCTTCCTGTCTCACAGAACAGCAAATGGCTTCACAATGGCCGGAAACTGGAGCCAGCTTCCTGTGCGAGCCGTGTTTTGTGGAAACAGATAGGGAAATGTCTCCGCAGGCCTCTAATACTGACAGAACCTGGCTAAAATCTTCTGATAGCTCTGATTGAAAGATGATTCTGTGTCCATTTGGGTTGGGTTATCTCCAAGTTCATGACTCCTACATGATACGAATGCAATGTTTTTTTAATTAAAGGTGTGTGTGTGTGTATGTATGTGTGTGTGTGTGTGTGTGTGTGTGTTTTTGTTTGTGCGTTACAGGAGAGAACTGTGAAAACTTGATGGCGCCCTGCAGCTCCAAACCCTGCAAGCATGAAGGAGTGTGTCAGGAGTCTGAGGACTATCAGAGCTTCTCCTGCGTCTGTCCTGAAGGATGGCAAGGTAAACATTAGTGTCTGTATACTCTTCTCCCTCCTGGGAATCAGCTAAGTGTTGTCTTATCTTATCCTGTTACCCATATGTATTTGTTTTGCACCACCGTTTCAAATAAGAGGTGAAATTTACATTATCTTCCTGTTTCCACTCCACCAAGGCCAAACATGTGAGGTGGACATCAAAGAGTGTGTGAAGAATCCCTGTCGCAATGGTGCAACCTGCCAGAACACTTTGGGCAGTTACCGCTGTGTCTGCAAACTAGGCTTCACTGGACGCAACTGTGATAGCAACATCGATGACTGCAAGCCCAGTACGTTCTTAAGTTTCTCTCCCTTTACTTAATTTTCTTAATACAGTATATGCTTTTGACTAGGGCTGCACGATATGACCCAAAATCAAAATAACGATTAATTGCACTTTTTACCTCGATAAGGATAAATGAGCAATAATTATTAACATTGTTCTAAATCATCTTTTCTGAAGCTAAAATGTTTCCAGACTACAGATACTGCTGTTGTTTTGGGCACAAGTTGCTCAGTTGTGTTAATATTTGAGTTATCCTCCGTTATGCTTTCCATGAGGCTGACTGGTCCGAGACAAAGTCGTGTGACTACACACGTGGTAGAAGGTTTTTAAGGAGAAAGTAGGCCTGTCAACAGTAATAAATTCTCGAAATTATCGTCATGGGAAATATACGTCAATAACATCTTCAGAATTTTGATGTTGATACATTTTTGATTAATCGTCCAGCCCTAGTTTAGACTCACTGCAAACCAAAAGCTGCATTTATCAGAGACCTCAAAAAATATGCACTGCTTGTAATGTAATGCTTTCCGTCACCCTTCCTCCCACAGACCCCTGCAGCAACGGAGGCCTCTGTAAGGATGAGGTGAACGGCTTCCTGTGCACCTGCCTGCCCGGCTTTCGGGGCACAAAGTGCGAGGAGGACATCAACGAGTGTGAGAGCAACCCGTGCAAGAATGGAGCCAACTGCACCGACTGCGTCAACAGCTACACATGTACCTGCCCGCCCGGCTTCAGTGGGATCCACTGTGAAAATAACACTCCTGACTGCACTGAAAGGTACAGAGCTCACAGATCACATAGCACCGTACTAGTATCAAGAGCTCAGTATATCAGATTCAAACCCTAAGGCTTTATTTTAAGAGCTAAGACAGACAGGTTAGCGCTGGTCCTTGTCTGTGTTTACACAGATTGGTGAGTAAAGGCATCTATTCTGATCAACAGGCTCACTTTCATCCACTTAATGTTAATGTAGACCCCATTTTCTTGTCCACCACTGCCCTCTCTGGTGGAATATTGATATACACAAGCTGAATTCAACATCTCTTGTATTGCAGCTGCCCTGTAAACACAAGGTTTAGTAGTCTGTATTCTAAATGAGCTTGTAACTATTATGTGTTAAAATACCAAGAATGGTTTTCCTAAACACCATCAAAGCCGCTCCCCAGTGGGAGTTTGAATATTAAGTGGGGCATTTCTGGAAAAAAGTATTTGCTATTAGTTATCTGTCTGTGGACAAATCAGATGTGAATTAGCCTGCATGTTCAGGCAATGAGAGGTTTTATGATTTGCTCTCTTCCTTTCTTCTTCCTAAAAAGCTGCAGAATACTTACAAATGTTTTTGGTGAATTTCATTAAACGTCTTTTTTTTCTGCAGCTCCTGCTTCAATGGTGGCACCTGTGTGGACGACATCAACACCTTCACATGTTTATGTCCGCCGGGCTTCACTGGGAGCTACTGCCAGCATGACATCAACGAGTGTGACTCCAAACCCTGTCTGAACGGCGGCACCTGCCAGGACAGCTACGGCACCTACAAGTGCACCTGCCCACACGGATACATCGGACTCAACTGTCAGGTAGGAGGGGGGAGAGTGGCTGTAAGTTGAGATAGCCCATCTGTCTTTGAAATGTTACTCCAGTCAAGTGTTTTAAAAGTAAAACTTTGTTTAGGTGATTGGCCGGTCAAATGTTGTTCAGGTAAAAACTGGGATGAATGTAGTTGAAAATCGAATGTGTTTTGGATGTCTTAATGCATTACTTAATGTATTGCTGTTGTTTGTAGAGTCTTTTGATTCCTACAACTATTTTGTAACCCTATAATCGTTTTGACCTGTATTCTTCTTTTGACCTGCAAATCACCCAATCAAAGCGTTCCTGGGATATTTAAATTGGTAGAATCTATTCAGGTTGAGACTGTGTTTGCATCTTTTAGGCCTTGGTTCGTTGGTGCGACTCGTCACCCTGTAAGAACGGGGGAACTTGCTGGCAGAGGGGAACCACCTACAGTTGTGAGTGTGAGACTGGCTGGACGGGACTTTATTGTGATGTCCCAAGTGTCTCCTGTGAAGTGGCAGCCAAACAGAGAGGTTAGTTGGGAGATATCTGGCTTTAGCCGAAGGTGCTCTTTTGTATATTCAAATCAAAATTACCATATATTGGGTCTGAGCTAGTGTGTTGGTGATATGTTTTTTTAAAAAGCACACTTATTCATCCTTTCTGCTTAGGAGTTGACGTTGCCCATCTATGCCGTAACTCGGGTCAGTGTCTGGACGCAGGAAACATTCATTACTGCCACTGCCAGATTGGATATACTGGAAGTTACTGTGAGGAGCAGGTGGACGAATGCACCCCAAACCCCTGCCAAAACGGAGCCACCTGTACTGACTTTTTAGGTGGATACACTTGCAAGGTAACAGCACCCAACGTAAACAATGCATCTAGTTGTTGAAATTTGATTGTAATTTCATTTTACATTGCCTTTTAAATGCTACTGAAGGATCAATTTAGGAATAATGTGCAATCCTTTTTAACGCCATCAGAGTGCATCAGGTCTAAATATAATGATAACATTTTACGTTTCATAGTAATTTGCAGCAATTTAATTAAACTTAATTTCATGTTGCCATTTTCCAGTGACAATCAGGACAATCATACAATGATTCATACTTTTGATTTTAATTGCAAATGTAGTCTTAAAGGCAACTCTACTTGGAATTTCAAAGGTCTTTTTACATTATCAAAAAAAAAATTTAAATCTTAAACCTCAAGTTTGTGTCAATAATTTGTTAAAATGCCTGAATGTACAGCAGGCTTCCTTTAAGCTAAAACAATTCTAGGCAGTCCTTATAAAGAGACCTGGTTATAAATAGAACCCACAACGTTTGGTTGTGTTAATCTTCTCTCCAATAAAGGATCTGCTGGCCTTGGCAGGATGGAGGCCAGAAAATAGCCAGGTAAACAAAAAACATCTTTGTTTCATGTCAGACATTGATTAAACTTTCCCCTCTCTTCTCCCTTCCTTCTTTTACTCCTCAACTTCCTCTTCTCGTTTCTTCTCTGTCTTGTTACTTCCCTCTCTCAGTGCATGCCAGGATATATGGGGACCAACTGCTCTGACGAGATCAATGAATGTTTCTCCCAGCCGTGCCAGAATGGGGGCACCTGCATTGACCTGATCAATACCTACAAATGCTCCTGTCCACGGGGAACCCAAGGTCAGTGGACCCCACACACACTCCTCCACACCACTCCGCCTCTCCATCCTTTCCTCCTTGTCTCTACACTTAATTAATTAGGGCTTAAAAGCAGTCAGGGCATGTCTGCAAAACTCCTCCCGACTTGCCTCCATCCTTTTCTCTACATGTCAAATACACCATTGATTTTTCTCTCACACATGAAGGGAGTGTGTGTTGTAGTTCCGGCCAAAGAGTCAGCGGACTTGGGTGTGTCCCAAAAAAGCCGACATGTTGAAAGATATTTTGATTAAAAAAAAAACAAAAAAAAACATCTTAAAATAGTCATTTTTTAGATTAATGATTTTAAGACTAATTATTTAAAAATAACTCATTTTCAGACATTTTGCATTACTGGGGGAATTATGGGTTTATATGTTTTTTTTTCTGTGACTATAGTCATTTATGTGCAGAGCGCTCTGTTTAATCTCACAAATAATCTTTTGATGGTTGTGAAATCTCATGCGGTTGGGAGAAAATGGTTAGACCAGTGAAGTAGATAACATTATCACAAGAGTGTCGCTGAAATGCATCAGAGATTGCATCACAGATTAAATGTTGCAAAAATATCAAGGAGAAAAAGTTTCTTGTCCCTCTTCCCCCACCATTCCCCTCCCTCAGGTGTGCACTGTGAGATAAACATCGACGATTGCAACCCGTTCACCGACCCAGTCACCAAAGAGCCCAAGTGTTTCAACAAAGGGAAGTGCGTGGATCGAGTCGGAGGCTACCACTGCATCTGCTCTGCGGGATACGTAGGGGAGCGCTGCGAGGGAGACATCAACGAGTGCCTCTCCAACCCCTGTGACCCGCGGGGCACGCACAGCTGCATCCAGCTCACCAACAACTACCGCTGCGAGTGTCGCACCGGATACACAGGTGAACAGCTGGTCAGGGGGTAGCTGGTCCTTCAATTTGTGTTAGTTTAGAGAAGGAGAAGTGTTTTTTGATTCCCATTCCATGTCTGAGTAGAATTCTTTGGGTGTTGGTTGGACAAAACAACTTGTGGGATGTTTTACTGACACACTTTACTGTTTTCTCACATTTTATTGGCCTAAACAAATAACAACAACATAGTCAATAAATGCATTGATTATATATATATATATATATATATATATATATATATATATATATATATATATATATATATATATGTGTGTATATATGTATATAATACGTTGCTACCTTGAACTGAAATCATAGGGAAAAAAATACAACAATTACATAATATTAACAAATATTTTTGTGTTTGACTTCTGACAGGCCAACGCTGTGACACAGTGTTTGATGGATGTAAGGGAAAACCGTGTCGCAATGGAGGGACCTGCGCTGTAGCCAGTAACACCCCACATGGCTTCATCTGCAAATGTCCTCCTGTAAGTAGCCACGCACACGCACAAGCACACACACACACACACACACAAAATATATTGTTTTAATAGAGCTGCAAAGATTAATCGATTAGTTGTCAACTATTAAATCAATCACAAACTATTTTGGTTATCAATAAATTGGTTCAAGTCATTATTTACGAAAGAAATTACAGTAAATGTTTATATTTTCTAATTTCAAGTTGAAAGGCAGTAAGCTCTGAGTTATTAGCTAAAATGTTATGTTGTTATGTGTTTTTTTTCCAATTTTTTTATCCAGGGCTTTACTGGTTCCACATGTGAATATGACGCCCAGGCCTGTGGCAGTCTTCACTGCCGCAATGGAGGCACCTGCATCTCCGGCCACAAGAGTCCCAAGTGTCTGTGCGCCCCGTCATTCACTGGGCCTGAGTGCCAGTATCCCACCGACAGCCCCTGTAATTCCAACCCCTGCTACAACGGTGGCACGTGTGAATACACCTCTGAGGCGCCATACTACCACTGCGTCTGCCCCACAAACTTCAACGGCCTCCGATGCCACATCCTTGATTACAGCTTCCAAGGAGGGTTCGGACACGACATCCCGCCGCCGTCTGAGGTGGAAGTCACCTGCAACATTTCGCTCTGTGAGGAAGCTAAGCACAACAAGTTCTGCGATGTGCTCTGTAACAACCACGCGTGCGGCTGGGACAACGGAGACTGCTCGCTCAACTTTGACGATCCGTGGAAGAACTGCTCTGCCTCGCTGCAGTGCTGGCGATACTTCAACAACGGAAAGTGCGATTCACAGTGTGACAACGCAGGATGCCTCTACGACGGGTTTGACTGCCAAAATCTGGAGGGACAGTGCAAGTAAGTGGTGTTTGTCACTGAAAAGTAGATAAGATTCAAATTCAAATGTCATTAATTTAATCCAAATTAGAGTACCCCTGACTTTACCTTATTTTCTTTAGTCCTCTGTATGACCAGTACTGCAAGGATCACTACGCTGACGGCCACTGCGACCAGGGCTGCAACAATGCTGAGTGCGAGTGGGATGGCTTGGACTGTGCCAACAACATGCCCGAGAAGCTGGCCGTAGGCCAGTTGGTTCTGGTGGTCCACATCACCCCGGAGCAGCTCCTCAACAACTCCTTTGGCTTCCTGCGAGAGCTGAGCCGCGTCCTCCGTACCAATGTGATATTCAGGAAGGACACCAAGGGCGAGATGATGGTTTACCCGTACTACGGGAACGAACACGAGCTGAAGAAGTACAACGTTAAACGCTCAGTGGATTCGTGGTCCGAGGTTCCTGTCAAGGTGCTGAACATGGTGAAGAGGAGCCTGTATGATGGGGCAGGCGAGAGCAGAAGAATGAAGAGGGAGCTGGATCACCTCCAGATTAAAGGGTGAGCAAGAAAATTTGATTTAATTCAATTTTATTTATGGAGTCAAATCGTAACAGAAGCTATCTCCTTATATATATATATACACTCACCGGCCACTTTATTAGGTACACCTGTCCAACTGCTCGTTAACACTTTATTTCTAAGCAGCCAATCACATGGCGGCAACTCAGTGCATTTAGGCATGTAGACATGGTCAAGAGAATCTCCTGCAGTTCAAACCGAGCATCAGTATGGGGAAGAAAGGTGATTTGAGTGACTTTGAACGTGGCATGATTGTTGGTGCCAGAAGGGCTGGTCTGAGTATTTCAGAAACTGCTAATCTACTGGGATTTTCACGCACAACCATCTCTAGGGTTTACAGAGAATGGTCCAAAAAAGAAAAAACATCCAGTTAGCGGCAGTTCTGTGGGTGGAAATGCCTTCTTGATGCCGGAGGTCAGAGGAGAATGGCCAGACTGGTTTGAGCTGATAGAAGGGCAACAGTGACTCAAATAACCACCC
>NC_048411.1:22854205-22902211 GCF_013103735.1 Etheostoma cragini
GTTCTGAAGGCAAAAGGGGGTCCAACCCGTTACTAGCATGGGGTACCTAATAAAGTGGCCGGTGAGTGTATATATCTACACAATCTGAGTATGTGCTTTCTTTTCTGTCTGTAGTTCAGTCGTCCACTTGGAGGTGGACAACCGGCAGTGCTTCCAGCAATCCACTGAGTGTTTCCAGAGCACCAATGATGCCGCAGCTTTCCTCGGGGCCTTGGCCTCCAGTGGCAAACTGGATGTTCCCTACACCATTGAAGCTGTCTTTAGTGAGTACATCGCATACTTGTCCACAGGAATCAAAGAAAATGTGTATATACAAATTATACTGGAGTTAAATGGCCATACCAGCGAGTGTTAGTACATAACTAGAGAGCCGGAATACATTTTTGCAGTTTAGCACCATCCATTGTTTTTTCTTCTCTCTGTACGCTATTAAAGTCCTTTAACATATTTGTAAAACCAAATTTGAGATGTATAATTCATTATAGTGGTCACCAAGTCATTGTGTGGTAAGTCCTTTGCTGAAAACTGTAGTGCTAGCTGTGAAAGGGAACTATGATAAAAACTATATACATGTATGTAAAGATTATAAAGCTGAGAGACAAACTAACAAATTAGTGGTTTCGGTCTTCATGGGATTCATTCGTTGACAACAGCAAGCGTATCGAATATCGCCAGCGTCATCTTTTAAACTGCATTACCACGCAAACTTTAATGCAGAGTTGATTTTCTCTGTGACAGTTGCACTTCTCAAATATGATCCAAGACTCTGTTAAATGAGTTTCATATGTGTGGAAACAAAAAGCTTCCGCAAATGGTCAGAGAAAAATCTAAAACACAACTGAAAGGTTTGCATAATGATTAGTTGTAATGTAAGATAAACGTGATCCACCGTTATGAGCCTTAAAGGCCTTCCTTTAGTGTCAACGCATACATACTCATGCACAAGTTGGTAAGACACGTGCTCTTCCACACTCAAACTGGAAGTATCCGTTGTGCCCTCTGGTCGGTTCCTAACCCTACCACTCTTTGATTGTGTATTTGTTATGCAGCGGTGAACAAATGCAATTGTGAATCTCATGGCCTAAACAATCAATCCTTCTCTCTGTGTGTAAATCCGCTGGCTTCAGGCTCCAAAATGGTTAATTGCTGCAAATCAACTCATCCAACCCCCTACTAACACAATGTAACACTCTATCTCTGTCTTGGTTTCTGTCTTCCTTTCACAGACATGTACACATATACATCCACACATAGCACACTCTCACATGCACACACACACACTTCATCCCACAGTGTGAGGGGCTGCTGCAACCTTCACCTCACTGAATGTAATACCAGGACTTAATGCATCTCTAAGGGTTTAGGTTGGGGGAGTTTATCATTTCAAAATCGTTAGTGGAAAAAAAAGAGAAGGGGAAAAATTGATCGGGAGTGTGCTAGAAGTTTGGAGTCTTTGTTATCTCGAAAATCCTAATAAATCCTTCGTCTTTACAGCTTAAAGCGCGTGCAGTAATTTGAAGTTCATTAATCCCCCTCCTTTTTTTCTCTTAAGAAGAAATGGTAAAGTTGTCTCTTGGTACCCTGGGTTGAAAAGGGAGAGAGGAGGTGCTGGTGTCCCCCCCCCCCCTTTTTTTTCTTCTTTTTTTATCACGCCCCATCCCTTTTTTTTCTTTTTTGATAAAAAGTGGTTAGCAATTCTGATTATTACTGAATAGATAGAAGCTAGCTTTACAAAGGGTGAGCATCCTCAGTCAGTTTCTGGCGCTCGCTGCTGACTGCGGTGTATTTTGGAGTGGGAACCGTGAGGCGAGGAAGAGCCGGACTAGCTCTGCTCGAGCAGCGGCTGGTCCTAGGTGTCCCGGTCTATCTTCTGTTGGTCCGCGTTGGTTCCTCGGCCCATCTTGACCATGCTGTCCCTTTCCCTACCAGGCGGGGTGGACCCACAGCCTCCACCGGACCCTTATCCAATCTACTTGGTTCTGGGCGGCGTAGGGATACTAGCCTTCCTCGGAGTGGGGATGGTGGCTGCACGAAAGCGCCGCCATGAACACGGGCGTCTCTGGCTCCCCGAGGGCTTCAAGACCACAGAGACAAGCAAGAAGAAGCGACGTGAGCCTGTTGGAGAGGATTCGGTGGGATTAAAGTAAGTTTACATTTATTCACCAGTGGCGCTCTGTGTCATTTGGTACCTGTTTCTTTGTGGGTCAGGTGAAGGGCTAGTTCTGATGGTCAAAATGGGTATAACTGGTTATCAGTCAAATTCGGGAAAGGAGAGTTTCGCCTGGATCATTAATAATAATGGCATAGTGGGTTTAGGTGTGCATTAATTAACTTGTTAGGGCAAAGGGGTGGGGTATGGATTTAATCAATGCTTTGGTTTTTTGGCACTGCTGCACCATTAATGGTGAGTGGCTCGGATGAGATGGAAGCAGTAGAGAACATGGATTTTTACTGGGATTTCTGCTTCATCACAGGCCACTGAAAAACACCTCAGACATTTCACTCATGGATGACACGCAGAATGAATGGGGAGAGGACGAGCCTTCGGATGCAAAACGCTTCAGGGTAAGGAAATAGAATTATTACACACCAACAAAACTTTTAGATATATGTTTATTTGTTTTTTTAAACTTTTTCAACAATTTCTTACAAAAAGTAATTCTGGAATTTTCAAATTCCTTATATGGAATATGAAAATTACATTATTGTGCTTTGTTCTGAAGATTATTTTTGACTAATTGTATTATCTCTTTAAATGAAAATTAGATTTTTCTTATGTTATAATTTGTGGTTTTCTCAGTTGTCTAACCTCATTCTGTCCCTGTTTTAGCAGTTTGACGAGCAGGCTATACTGGAGGTGAACGACCAGACGGACCACCGCCAGTGGACACAGCAGCACCTGGACGCCGCTGACCTGCGCATCCCCTCCATCGCTCCCACACCCCCTCAGGGCGAGATTGAGAATGACTGCATGGATGTTAATGTCCGAGGACCAGGTGGGTGACTTAACACTTACTTAGTTGCTTTCTATTAAGAAAGTGGTTGGGAGTTCTGTGCTGTATGTGGACGCGTGTGGAAAGAATAACTGGATGCAGGCTTAATTTGGGGAATTTTTGACTCGGCTGTCTTTATTAAAAAAAGACATATTCCAAATGTAACTGTTTAATACATCAACATAGCTCTAATTGTGTGTGAAATAATGTAAGGAATCACTTTTCAGAAGAAATTGTGACTTATTTAAGACTATTAATGGTATAATGAACAAAAAATGTTGATTTCTGTTGCACAAAATTAGACTTTCCTCATTTTTTTTTCTATTCTGGTATTGGATTGTTTCCTCTCTTCAGACCTCTAAAAATATTTCAAATTAAATAATTTGAGAAAGAAAAACTATGCTTTGGTAGAACTGCTCACACTTATGTGCACAGTACAGCAGTAGGGGTCACAAGAAGACAGTGATTTGTTTTAACAGGTGACAAGCTTAAAAAGGATTCAGCAGTAATTTCTAGAGGTGCATGTTTGTGTGTGTGTGTGTGTGTGTGTGTGTACACGGCTACACTGTTCTCACCATTTCAAACCAAAGTCCCACTAATAATCCTGAGCCCTTACTATAAGAGCTTTCCACAAAGCAGAAACCTGCATTTTAATTAACTGCGCAACGCTACAAAAGCTTTATTTTTTCTTACACTTCTTTTCAACACGACTTATTTCACACATTTTCTGAGAAAACATTTCACCTTTCCAGTGTGTGTATGTGCATGAATGCATGTGTGTCTGGATTGATTCACATTTCTTCTGTGTGCGTGTGTGTAATCGCGCATGTAGGAGTTGCTAAAGCCCCATGTCCTCAGGGTAAAGGATCTTCTTCAAAGCAGCCAGGCGCCTGAGGGAAAACACTGATTCCTGATCAGATTAATCATTTGACCAGTAATGGGCCTCTGTTTTTTTTCTATTTCACATTACAAAAACCAATGAAGGCATCAAATGCAAAAACCCAATTTTGTAGTAAGTGCCAAACTCCCTGAAGAAACGCTATGAAAATCAAAGTAATGGGGTTAACAAGTTGAGAGCACGCTTTTTTCCCCCCGTCGTGGATCGATGCACTTGAATTGACCAAATCTGCTAGATCTGGGGCTTGCTATCCTTTTGAAGAGGAGAAAACCTATTCAAGTCGACTGACTGAGCTGCCTCTCACAGTTAGATATTAATGCTTCATTTTTGCGGCAGTGTAGCTTTAGCAAGCCCCAGCCTCTATCCCCCTAGCTACGCTTTCCTTCTGAAGCTTCTCCTGTGCCGGGGCCTTGATCAGAATCCATTATCGAAAAAGAGAGAGCTGTGATGATTCAACCCAGGCAAAAGTGTCAAATCCCCATTCGATTTGTTTGTTTCTTTGGTTTTGATCTGCCTGCTGCTTTGAAGTGCAGGCTCTTGTCTTTCTGTAGCAGTTACTGGGCCTGTGTTATGCTGACCGTGCAGTCTGTTACCTACAAGTGGCTTTTTTTCACATACCTCTTTTATTTCGCCCTCCCCTCTCTGTCCAGATGGATTCACACCGCTGATGATTGCATCCTGCAGCGGGGGAGGTTTAGAAACAGGCAACAGTGAGGAAGAGGAGGATGCGTCTGCTAACGTGATCAGCGACTTCATTTACCAGGGCGCTAACCTTCACAACCAGACTGACCGCACAGGTGAAACCGCTCTTCACCTGGCCGCCCGCTACGCCCGCTCTGACGCTGCCAAACGCCTGCTGGAGGCCAGCGCCGATGCCAACGTCCAGGACAACATGGGCAGGACGCCTCTGCATGCTGCTGTGGCAGCGGATGCCCAGGGCGTGTTCCAGGTGGGTTCTCATATGCCAAATGTAATACCCCATTATGTCGTTGGTGGTATAGTTATATTAGTTGTCCTGAAATTAAAATAAGGATTAGTCAATATCTTACACACCTAACATTAGGCTCTTTCTAGCTCTTAAATGTGCTACTTTCCTTTGATTTATATGCTATTTAATTGAATATGTTTGGGTTTAAGATTGTTAGTCAGACAAAACAATCAAAGACAATCAAAGATACCACCATTGGCTCCTGGAAACTGTGATTGTCTTTTTTTTAAAATATTTTTCTGACATGATAAATTGGTCACTTCACAGTCAATCGAGCTGCATCCGTGAAAAGTATAGCTGTCAATTTATCTGCATACTATTGCAGACCAGAATTACCAGAGGTTAGAATTACCTAAAGATTATGTCAGTGGAATTCTGTTTAGCTTAAAAGGAGTAACCTATTCTATGTCTCCATAGATTCTGATAAGAAACCGCGCCACGGACTTGGATGCCCGCATGCATGATGGGACTACACCCCTGATCTTGGCTGCCAGGCTGGCAGGAGTGGAGGGCATGGTGGAGGAGCTCATAAACTGCCACGCTGATGTCAATGCAATTGATGATTTTGGTAAAGTTTTTTTTTTTTATGCCACATCTAGGGGTCTAAAAGTAATTGCAATGTAGTGCTGAATGTAGTCAAATGTTAATGAGCCGTAAATGCATCAAAAGAACAACCCTAACAAGATCTAATAACACTGTTTTTGTCGCTGCAGGTAAATCAGCCCTACATTGGGCCGCAGCAGTAAATAATGTGGAGGCTGCAATTGTGCTTCTCAAAAACGGTGCCAACAAGGACATGCAAAACAACAAGGTAAAAAAGCAAACTGTCTCTTCCTGCTCTTAGTTCTGTGAAACATCTTTCCGCCCGTCTGTGAATGTCTTAACATGTTGTCTTCTTTCTGTCTGCCACAGGAGGAAACCCCTCTATTCTTGGCTGCCCGGGAAGGAAGCTACGCGTCTGCCAAGGTCTTACTGGACCACTTTGCCAACAGAGAAATAACTGACCACATGGACCGCCTACCCAGAGACATTGCACAGGAGAGAATGCACCATGACATTGTGCGGCTGCTGGACGATTACAACCTGGTACGGAGTCCTCACATGCATGGGTCACTCAGCACCACATTATCACCCCCTCTCTGCTCGCCCAACGGCTACCTGGGCAGCATGAAGCAGCCCCAGCCTCAAGGCCAGGGGAAAAAGGCAAGGAAGCCTAGCGCCAAGGGCATCGGCTGCAAGGAGGGCAAAGACATGAAGGTAAAGAAGAAGAATTCGCAGGATGGGAAATCCGGGAACCTCCTGGATGGCTCAGGTGTACTGTCGCCAGTTGACTCGTTGGAGTCTCCACACGGCTATGTTTCTGATGTGGCCTCGCCGCCCATGATGACCTCACCTTTCCAACAGTCACCATCTGTATCCTTGAACCACCTCCAGGGTATGTCTGATCCACACCTGTCCGTAAACCACATGGTGATGCCAAACAAGCAGGAGCTGGCTCGGATGCAGTTTGACCCCCTGCCACCCCGTCTTACCCATCTGCCTGTGTCTGGCTCCGGTGTCCAGGGCGCTATAAATGGCCAGTGTGATTGGCTGTCCAGGATGCACGGCAGCATGACCCAGCCAAGCCAGTTTAACCCAATGAGAGGAGCACCGGGTGGTCAGGGAGGTCTGCACCCAGGAGGGCAGCATGGCATGATGACCTCCGTCCACAACGGCCATCCCAACACCAGCCTGTCTCAGATGATGACCTACCAGGGGATCCAGAATACCAGACTGGCTCCACAGCCCCACATGATGCAGCAGCAGGCTCAGCAGATGCAGCAGATGCAGAACCTGCAGCAGCTCCAGCAGCAGCAGCAGCAACAACAGAGCATCCAGCTGCAGCACCAGAACTCTAACACAACCAACAGCCAGAATTTCATCAGCGGGGAGCTCAGTTCCCCGGAGCTCCAGCAAGGCACTGGCAACTCCAGCATGCCCATCCACACCATCCTCCCGCAGGAGACCCAGATGATGCCCTCCTCCATCAACCAGTCAATGCCCAGCAACCAATTCCTTACCCCACCCTCCCAGCACAGCTATTCAGGGCCCATGGACAACACCCCAAACCATCAGGTCCAGGTGCCTGACCACCCCTTTCTCACCCCCTCCCCCAGCTCCCCCGATCAGTGGTCAAGTTCATCTCCTCATTCCAACATGTCTGACTGGTCGGAGAGCATTTCAAGTCCACCGACCAGCATGCAATCTCAGATTGGACATATACCTGAAAAGTTCAAATAAAAAGCTTGTATCATTGCACCCAGATGAGCTGCTGTATATTTTTTTATTAAAAAAAGGCACTCTTTGTTGAAAAAAGAAGGAGGAAAGAGCAAACACAATTTAATAGGACATTTTTTATATGCTTTTATACTAACAGCAACACCTGTGTTTCATCCATTTTTTTTTTATTTATTAATGCCTTATTTATACACATAGCCTGCTTACAGAAATTTCGGGGATCCATGGTGCTGGGTCATACACAGGACAGAGAAACTCCTTTAGAGACCCTTTTCTTTTAGCATTACTTTTCTGCAGTGAAGCCGCAGCATACACACTGGGTATTTATTTTTAGTCTTTGCTTTTTCCATATCATTTTTCAATCTTTGTTTATATGTTATGTTATTTTTGTATAATCTTGTTTATAAATAAACGTGTGACTATGGGGCATTTTATATAGCACATTTTAAGTTCCAGTGTTATTATTATGTGGGAAATATTCTGGTGGTCAATGATAAATAAGTTGTGACTTTTAACAGAACACGTGTCCTGTATTATATGCACAGGGCCTGTATGTTTTCACAATTCCCCCTTTTTAAATATCATGTGATTCTTGGTTACACTCAACCGTTGTGTACATTTCTTGACTCAACGGAACGACATTATGTTCTGCATTCAGATTTGATTGCATTCATATGTAGAGATGTGGTGGAGATATGATATTGTGTACAGTATAACGCCATCTTGGAGATTGGCAGTTGAGACAGGCTTGAGTATCTGTTGGTGTTTGAGAACTGGCCCGTCGGCCACAGTGTATGTCGTTGTCCAGAGGGAAAAGGAAACTTCATTTCCCCTATCCCTCCTATTAGTTTGAGCCTATGGCTGTGTTCTTCCTTCTGTAAATATGTTATGCATTTCCCTTGTAAGCAAGATTTTGTTTAAGAAATCTGATGTCTTAAGCATGCAATTTAGATAAGTCTCGCACCAGTCACAGCCTCTAAAATGTCAAACAGAACAGAATATATATTTTGTATTTTACTGTCCCTTATGCATAAATAAATTTGAACTATATACTAATAGATATGCTATATTGTTAGGATGCATTTTTCTCATAAAAGGAAAAATTCATAAATATTGAGGTTTTATAAATTCATATTTATTTACTGTTCTGTAACACATTAAAATCCACTTGAGGCAACAATGTGTGCATATTATGAGATGCTTTTGTTACACTTTGGTTAAAACTGTTGGCAGTTGCCTCCCCTTCAGTACTTTTGAGACACCCCCTGGTATAGTTTGCTAAATGTTATAATTTAAAAGGTGTTAGGGTGTAGTGAAATTGTAATATCTGCAATATGTTTCCTTCCTCTTATAAAGAAGAAATGTATTTCCCCTTTTCATTTTCAATCTGTAAAAAACGTTTCTTGTTAAAATAAAGGGCACTTGTATGTCTTCAACCTTTGACCGTTCTTTCTTTCTTCTAAATTATTTCACAACATCTCTGAAGTTCTCCAGATGCAGTGAAACAAGGGATTAGCTAAATAAGTATAATCTAGTACAATATCCACAGTATAAGAATGTGTATCTGATAGTTCCAGGCAACAATTGATTTAATTGATTTACAATAGATTTAAATAAAAACATGACCTTTCTCTCTATACACTCTTCATTTCATCTTTTTACTTTTGCTGAAGCGGCCAAGTACAAATATTTTACTTAGTGTGTCTCCCTCTAGTGGTGGTAATGTAATTGACACCGAAATTAAGGTCCATCTGCTTTGGTGACACTTGTGGTGGTCCTTCATAGAATACTACCTGACCCCCACATTTGTTGTATGGCAATATGTATAAACATAAAATATGTAACATCTTAGCACATAC
This sequence comes from Etheostoma cragini, assembly GCF_013103735.1. Classification (NCBI taxonomy): domain Eukaryota; kingdom Metazoa; phylum Chordata; class Actinopteri; order Perciformes; family Percidae; genus Etheostoma; species Etheostoma cragini. Next base: position 22,863,221 of record NC_048411.1, read on the forward strand.
AGTTGCTCTCCGGACTGCACCAGCCCCCCCCGTCTTTTTTTTCCCCTGCACTACCTACATTTTAAATTGTTTGTAAAGGGATTGCTTCAATCTCATTGCACAGGTACTGTGTACTTGTGTATAATGAAAATAAAGGCATTCTATTCTATTCTAGTCATACAAATGAAATATAACCATATTTTTTCAGTCTCACATTTTGTAAAACAAATTATTAATCTATTCATTTCTACAAAACAAATTATCCTTATTGTGTCAGTTTATACTGTGCTTTACTGGTGCACATTTCTAAATAAGTTTCAATAAAATTAGACTAAACAGTAGGCACATAATAGCTTAGATTGTGGTTCCTCGAGGTCTGGGACTGTGAACTGTGAATTCAAGTTAAGGGGATACCGACGTAGATGCTGACATTGCGCTGTTTTGTTGTTATCCATATTATCAGTGTTTCTTTTGAGTTGAGGTTAGTTTTCTGTACCGGGCTGATTTTTAGCTTGTGACTCAAAAGAACTACGGCTCCCACAATTCCCCGGTAGTTGCACCGTTGAAGTTCATAGTTCAAGCATACAGTAAAAATAGGGTACTTGCTGGGTGGCTGCTTGTGTGTTCGCTGGGAATAATAAACAACTTGGTCGTCACTGAACACTTTATTCGGTGGCCACCGCACCGAAGACCGGCAGAGGAAACCGAAGATGGCCCTCAGCTAATCGGCTCCTTCTCTTGCTCTGTTGTCAGCGGATTTACGGAACGACGGCTAGCTGGGTGCTAACGTTAGCACGCTAGCTTGCCAGTAGCACATAGCTATAGCAACTGCTGCTAGCTAACGTCACTGGACTGGTACTCTTTGCTCTCAAGACTGCAGCTATGTTTGTCCAAGAGGAGAAGATATTCGCCGGTAAAGTGTTGAAAATACACATCTGTACCATGGACGGCACGGAGTGGTTGGAGGAAGTCACGGAAGATACCACTGTAGAGAAACTGAAGGAGAAGTGCTTGAAACATGTAGGTCTTTGGGTTGTTTGTGTCTCCCCTGTTGCTTTTTGTCCTGTCACTCCCTTGCCTGGGGTGTTTGCAGTCTACCTCTTGTGTAAACTGTGAGTGTCGGTGTCAGTGGCTTTGTAATTATAGTAACTGGGTAGACCTTGCTATTTATAATTTAGCAGGTTGGCTGCTCCTCTCTAGCTAGCTAGTCCGACTCTGCCCATTTGCTGTTCCCAGTGGCTAGCCTGAGAGGCATGCTGCTTTACTGGCTGTCTATTATTACACAGCTCATTTCACTTCTCCTTCTATGGCCTATAGCATAACCTCAAGAAATACAGATTCAGATGTGCAGATTCAATGACATGTCCTGTGTAACATCAACACATGGGTACAAACCTCATGATGGAATTTTTAAATGTATTATCAGATTCCAGGCTTTAATCAACCATTGAAATTGATCTATCTGCTTAGGTTTAGTGCTGAAACAATAACTATTGCATTTTCAATTAATAGTTTAGTCTATAATGAAATATCAGAAAAAAAAGGAAACAGTTTTCACAATATCGCACTCTCAGGTTAAGTTTTCAAATGTTTTTAGTCTGACCAAAAGATATATAATTTACAATGACATGTCGAGAGAAATGCAGCAAATACTCACAGTGGAGAATATTGTTTACTTGATATTTGACTCCAACAACAAATCAATCAAAATTGTTGCAGATACATGATTAGGCTAATCGACTCATTGTTTCAGCTCTAGTTGATAGAAAATGAAAAGACAACAAACTGGATGATTGGTTTATCATTTATTAGTTATTAAGTAAAAAATGTCAGACGTACTTCTAGCTTCTTTAATGTGCTACTTGTCTGTTTTTTTACAGTATAATTGTAAAAAGATATGTATTTAAAAAATTGTTATTTATTTCTGAGATGCTTTGTATTGTCCTTGATTTATAGTATGTTCATGGAAGTCTAGAAGACCCCAAAACGCTTACCCACCATAAACTCATACATGCTGCTACAGAGAGAGTCCTCACAGACACTAAAACTGTCGCTGATGAAAATCTCAAAGATAAAGGTATGTAACAAGCTTTTTGACAAGTTTTGGATTATGCCAATCCTACATTGACCCTGTTTTATATATGTTGTAGAGGTTTTGCTGCTCATAAAGAAAAGACCGCCACCAACCGCTCCCAAGATGGCAGACGTTAGCTCTGATGAAAAGGTAAGCTTAATCAACTTTTGGTTTCATGAAAAATCAAAGTGCACGCATTAAAGATGCTCTAAGCGGTGTTGGGTGACGGCACTTCTTGTTGATGTTTGAATTATTTTCAAGCAAAACGGAGGCTAGCTCGCTTCTCCTCATCCCGTCCCCTCTCCTTCCCTTCCGTGCTTCCGCACACTAACCCCTCAACCCCAAAGCCTTCTTGTTGGTTAAAGGCCGGAAGACTATTTCTGTTTGGAGGTGCAGGTTAGCACAGGTTGTTTTTGTAGGTGTTTGTGGAGCCTGGCCTGTCTACAGAGACAGTTTTTTTTGTGCAGTGTGTTCTGGGGACAGGCAGCTCGCGGATAGTGAGCAGATGTTTGCTGTATGTGACAATAAATGTTGTAGCCCAAAAAAACGTGTGACATCGCTTAGAGCACCTTTAAGCATGCCTTCGTCCTTTTTTTTTTTTAACTACGCAATCAGAAATGTGTTGTCTCTTATTTTGCCTGCTTGTAAGGATCTGTCTTTGTTGTTTATCTTGGTTGTCACAGAAGAAACAAGATAACAAGGCTCCAGACAAAGATACAATTCTGAAAGCCACTGGCAACCTGTCCACACGCCACACTGACCGCACTGTGACCCAGCATAACATTAGAGATGTAAGGTTATTATGAATTTAGTATACTGAGTGTGTGTTTAAAAAAAAAGTTAAATCCAACCTATTCTACAAGTATAGACAGTTTAAACAAGCAAAGATGTTACTGATTTAACATGCATTTGCTTGTTAGTTTCAGACGGAGCTTCGAAAAATCCTGGTTTCACTCATTGAAGTTGCCCAGAAGCTTCTTGCCTTGAACCCTGATGCTGTTGAACTTTTCAAAAAGGCAAATGGTAAAGCTTAAAATACCTTTAAACTATTTCCAAGTCAGGATAGTTACGATATGGAGAAGACATTTAAATCAATCCATTAATGCTCTAGACCTCTTATGCTCTGAATGGCTCACAATAGGCAAGAGGCGGGGTACACGCTGGACAAGTTGGCAGTGTAGAACACACAAACACATGTAGATCTAAGGGCAGCACAAGGTTTCTAGTTGACGTGGGCAGAAACCAAAGCTTACCAACACAGATATGGGGATAACATGCAAACTCTGTTGTTATGACAGAAAGGAATTTCACTCAGCCACTTCTCCAAAAGTGTATTTTATTTTAGAACTTACAGAAGCAGGTATGAGATATTTTATGTTAGGTTTTTATGTATTGGTTTAATTTTTGCCATTGAACTGTATTGACATATTCATATTTATTGTTCCTGGAAAAATAGATCCTGATGTTTATTGTTGTAGACATTTCACACATGTTGCCCAACCCTTAGTGCCAGTAGTCTGATCTCTTTGTGTTTCTGCATCTTGTAGCAATGTTGGATGAAGATGAAGAGGACCGGGTGGATGAAACGGCCCTTCAGCAGCTCACTGAGATGGGTTTCCCTGAAAGCAGAGCGATCAAAGCTCTTAGATTGAATCAGTAAGTCAGAGTTGGTTAAATAACAACTCACTCACACAACTGATACTGAATATGTCTGCATCATTTATCTGTGAAAGAAAAAAGAATTCCCCTCAACTGGTCATTTCTTTCTGCAGCATGTCAGTCACTCAGGCAATGGAGTGGCTTATCGAGCATGTAGATGACCCCTCTGTAGACACACCTATACCCGGCCAGGACTCTTCTGGGGCAGTAGGAGCCACGGCTGCCGCCACTCCAAGCTCCTCAGCCGCGGCCTCAGCTGCAGCCTCGGCCTCTGCTCCTAACCTTCTCCGCAGCCTCTCCAGCCAGTTGAGCACAGAAGAGAGCAGCAGGCAGGACGAGCTCACAGAGATCTTCAAGAGGATCCGCAGGAAACGGGAGTTCAGACCGGACTCAAGAGTACGTAGCTTTATCCTGTCGAAGCTTTCATTTTGTACTTTGACTCACATACTTAGATAACTCATCTCAAAGCTTTCCATTACTCTGTATTTTGTTGGAAGATACTATTTATCTCCCCAAATTCTACAGACGGGGCAGATTCGACACAGATTAATTTCCGGTCCAAAATCTTGAATTCTTTTTACCCGATAAAACAGGGAAATGACTTGTTTATTGTACTATTGCTCTGTCTTTAACTGTGTCATCTAACATATGTACTAGGACTTGATTTAATGAATTGAGACAGCCTATTAGATACAAATAATATTCAAATATGCACTCATGTGTTTTACTAAATCGGCTTTAGTCATAGGATTTTAAATCACGTTGATTGGGTTCAGTCTTCCCTAATTGTAGAGCTTAATGTACCAGTGTTTTCCAAAGGAACACTGCTCTTTAGTTCCTTCAAAAATAGAAAAGTGATCAAACCACCGTCTCCCAACAAAACACTCCCACATACTACCATTTGAGTGGTTGCAACACTTGTTCCCAACTACTTCTTTCACTGTGTACACATTTTTTGTTTTTTCCCAAGACACCCGCCAGGCTGGCAGTTGTTGTAATTAGACTGAGAAAACATTCAAAAACTAAATGCATTATCTTTTTCCTTTGTTTCTGCAGGCTGTTATTGCATTGATGGAGATGGGGTTTGATGAGAAGGAGGTGGTTGATGCTCTGAGGGTGAATAACAACCAACAGGACGCTGCGGTACGTTTACACATCCACAACAGTAGTGTTCACAAGCTGGTCCTGAAAAACATACAGCAGCAACAGTGTTGGGAAATGGCTCTGTATTTGGACCAAATGTTTGTGATGCTATTCCTAGCTCATCAGACTTGCAAGCAGATAGATGACTGCAAAAAATATATGTGTTACGCATTATAAAGCTCTTTGTGATTTTGTGCTACATAGATCAGCTATAGTTAAACATGTACTGGCATCCCTTTACACATGGCAGCCATTTACACAAGCCATGTTTAGCCCATTGATGCTAACACTCACCAATGCAGGACTTACTATATTGATTCTAAAGAATACTTATTAGTTTAAGAGTAATAGGCCAAATTCAAATCCTGCACTCTGACCTTTTCTAAAGATATCAATGTTGTTGTTTTTTCAATAACAGAAAGTATATTTTGGTTTTTAACTGTTTTTTTTCCCTGTCCGGCAGTGTGAGTGGCTACTGGGAGACAGGAAACCTTCTCCAGAAGACCTAGACAAAGGCATCGACACCAACAGCCCGCTGTTCCAAGCCATTCTGGAGAATCCAGTGGTCCAGTTGGGTCTAACCAATCCCAAGACCCTGCTAGGTATATTCTAGTCAAATCTTGTGAAAAAAACAGAAGGTTTTGTAAACAGACAAAACAGAATACACTATCCAAACCCAAATTGCTACATCTTACAGAAATGAGAGACTGTGTTTTTAAATGTAATTCTAAAGACTTTTTAAAGGCTGCTGGTTTTGTTGGATCTGTTTTTTTACCAGTGTTTTGTTGTGTCTGTACCCAGCGTTTGAAGATATGCTCGAGAATCCTCTGAACAGCACCCAGTGGATGAACGACCCTGAGACTGGCCCTGTCATGCTCCAAATATCCAGAATCTTCCAGACCCTCAATCGCACATAGAGCCTCCTGGTGACCCCCTGTGTGACTGTGGCAGCTTGTGTGTATGTTCGACCATGTTGGGGTGTGTGTGAGTATGGATGTACGTGTATCTGAGTGTGGCAGAGACACACGTATTGTTTTTTGCCTTGTAAAGACAAAGCTGGAGGAGTCAAAGTATGAATTAAGATGTTACACATATACCTATTTATAACAGTAGAGTAAAAAACACTTATACAAAACCAATGTTAACATAAACATTATTACAGTAATAAAACAAGATTGATTATGTTTTTACATTTTAATGAGAACAATTTATAGTCATGACAGATATGATTTATTTTACATAATTTCTCCATGTGCAAAAAATGACATCAGACATTAATTCAATGTTTACACTTCAAAGAAAACTGTTTTTGTATGTTTTGCAATATTTAAATATCAATAACAGTTTTGTCCGTCTCTTCAAATTGTTACATTTTATCTGTGGTGAATGTGTGGAAGACTTCTGTCAGTATCATGTTTTGTTTTTCTTCTCCCTTTGTCTTTGTTTTTATGTAAGTAACTGCTTGGAATTGAGAGGCCGGTGGTTAAAGTTGAGTGTATGTTCAGCTTGTTTAAAAATGGGCTTTCAGACGCATTACTGTTGTCTCAATCCATGCCTGGGAGGTCATTTTAAGTCAACCGCCTCTCAGTTTAAAGCGGAGAACTTATGTCCTTGAACTTCTTCAAGAATATTTATTTGACTTTCTTGCCTTTTAGACAGAAGCTGTACACTAAACTGTTTGTGTCTTAGTCATGTTTTACAAGAAAATGATATATTAGGCCTGTGTGTTTATTGTCAATGTGCTCTTGAATGTCATATTATCATGTTGCGCTCATTTAGCACTTGTTCACCTCTATGGATATCATTTACTGCAGCACTGAGGAAGTTAAAAGAAGGGTTCATGTTTTGTCTCAAAAAGCTGTAGTGGGATGTTAAATGAAGCTGAGCCTAAGCGAAAGGGGTTTGCCTTTTTAACCTTTTAATTTGAATGATGAAGATGCATGTTCACTTTTTGCTGCGAAGGTTCAAGCATCTTCATACACAATACATAAATAATAGAATTTGAGACACAACCATTGTTGGTCTTTTGGTTTACTTTTATTCTTTTGAGAGCAGTGAACATTTATGCTGTCAAACCAAACCAAAATGTTACTATATAACCTGCCTTGTCATTAGTTGTACCCATTGAAAAATACCCTGTATTTCTGTGCAATAGCAAAGAGTTCTATTGACCTGTAAAGAAATATATTTGATTTGAGTGTTAGAGATGTGTGAGCTGCAATGGGTACTGTGTTCTACAATATAAGTCTTTGCATTGAGTACTTAAAAGATCTAGTACCATGAGTTAAAAACAATATGGAGGGTGGTGTGTTTTGCCAAGCTTTTGAGTGTTTTTATTCAATATTTGAAATGTGGTATTGATGTGACTTTCTGCTCAGGGAGGCTGAGATTGTTTTTCTAAACCTGTTGTTATGGCAAGCCTCTGCTCACCCCCTTCTAGTCTGGCATTTAAAAATGGCTTTAACTAATCTGTCTAGAACTTTATGAATAAGAGCACTACAAGACATGGTTTCGTAAATGCAATATTTGAAAATATTTAAATGTTTTTAGAGAGAAGTTGTCTGTTTGAACTATGTATTATTACATTATTTATATCGAAGCCAAACTAGTTACTTGTTCTTATTTATAACATTTTAAGCAAACCTGGATGCTAATCTACAAATGTGAAAAAATTAAATGATTCAAATGTTGTTTTTACAAACCATTGTAAAATGTGCTTTGGACTGGTAGGTCTCAGTGTGGTTTAAAAGTAGTGCAACATGTTTGCCTGAAGAAGGATTTCTACCCACTCTGGAAGCCTCTCTGCACACTTTCTGCACTGCAGTGGACCTTCATCATAGCCACAGTGACTTTGTCACCTCCTCCATGCATTGCATTAGTATGCATACAAAACTCTCCCCTAATATCTTGAACAAACATTGGGAGATTTGACTTCTCTAAAAACGTCCACAGGAAATGCAGACACCTTTTCAAAATGGTCAACAGAAAAGATCAAATTGAACTTTATTGCTTAGGGACACTGAAGGATTTTTGGAGTCACAGGTTTTTCCACTCAGCTTTCATGCAGGACTGTCCCCATTAACAACCTATGCAATATACTCTCACAGTCTGTTCACTCAGACAGCCTCATGGCTACAGGCATTCAAATCACCATTGCATTAAAGTTATTTTTGTGGCTGTGTTCTTTGGATTATGAATTTTGTTTAAGTGAATGGCAGGTCCGCAAAAAGCATTGAAACCCCACTGTTTCCATCTTTAGAAGTGAATGAATGGAGGACCATTTGGTACCTGTTTTGTGAAAAGTTCATTCGTTCCATAGAATGTCAGGTGGAGGGGGAATTTATTGTTTGAGGCAAGTGTGCTAAGTTTAAATCCAACTTACTCTGTTTGTACCCAGTGATAGATTTTGTTTGCAGTAGAGTCCTCACACACACATATGGGAGAAGGAAAAAGAGGCACATATCACACATCATTCAACTTAAAGGAGAATTCCAGTCAATTTCATTACAGAGCTCTGTTTGTAAATTTGGAGTGCTGCCATTAGCAAGAAACATGAAAACAATCGGTCCTACCGAGTTATCCTCCTGCTATAGTAAGCACCCAACAGGCTTAAACAGGGCCAGTTTTAAACTTGTTTTTAGCCTATACACATGTTCAAAATGTCATTACATGTTAATTCAGCCAGTGCACTTACCTCTGTTTATTTCCTGTTTTCCACTGAAGTCCATACTAGTCAAAGCACGCCTTTCTGTCACATCTACTGCAGTCAAATTCACTGTGTTCACTCGGAAGGAATCATTGCACATGGCTAGGCACATGTAAGGAAATTTCCAGCATGTTTGGAGGCTTTAAACAAGTTTAAAACTTTCCCTGTTTGAGCCTGTTGGGTGCCAAATCTAGCAGGAGGATAACTTGGTGTAGGCAGCAGCGATTGTTTTCGGAGCGCCACGTGTTGAAATCGCCTGGAATTCTCCTTTAAGACCGTGGAAATTCAGAAGAAATGGCAAAAATTTAAAAAGTTCATACCGGTCCAGGTTATACTTAAATATTGATGTAAGCTAAATACTAATAGTAAAAAGAAATAAAACTAAATTTAGGTTGTGAAAACATACATAATGGTTAAAATATAATAAAGAAATGCATACATAAAAGCAACAATAAATGGACCTGTGCAAAGAATCACTATGACTTATTCCTCAGTGTAATGGCTGCAGGGACAAAACTGTTTTTGTGTCTTTCTGTTCCACACCTAGGGATTGTAAACCTACGCCCAGGGGGAGAAACTGAAACTCTGTGCAATGGATGGGAAGTGTTTATGCGCTGAAACTGTTATGAGTACAGGGTCTCCATGTTGAGCTGTGGCTCACCGATCAGCCTACTAGACCACGTTACTATTTAATGAGCAACAAGATCAATGTGGAGCCGACTAAGGCGCACAGAAGACTTTGACAAGTAAGAAAAGCACAGGTGTAAACAATGTGAAATGGGTGAGAAGTGTCACTAGGCTGCAGGTTTGCATTTTATATTATTTTATCTGCTGGCCTACAGGATAAAAATCTTTTGAGTGTTGAGCAAACAACACGGAAAAAACTCCATCGGCTAATAAAGACCATGTGATATCGGTAAAAGCTACTACATTTTTGTAATAATTTTCGTGCAGCACTTTGGTACGGATCTACTGTGTCCAATCAGAAACATAAGATGTTTTTTTTTTACACATTTTAATGCACTTTCTTTGACATTGCTTACAAAGTTCACTAAGTACTGTACACATAAATATCACATTTAAAGGAGAGTGTACTCCCATTAGATTAAGGTTAAATTCCGGTCTGTCTTTAAAGTTGATAAGTCCGAGTGAGTGATGAAAGTATTCAAAAACAAACTAGGTCTCTTGTCCCCTGGGTGAATGAGAGTTTTCATGGTCCGGTCAATTTTATTTACAGCTCAGTAAAAATCACAAATTTACCATCAGTATATGACACGACAGCCTCTGTACTTTGACCTTTAAAAAAACTCCCACAAAATCTCCACTTCATTAGGACAGAAATAGAAGAAAACTGCGGAAGAGCAACAGAAGAGGTATCCATCTTCCAGACTAGAACAACAAGAAAAAAAATGATTTCCATTTTAAGTAATTAACTAACGTTTATTTATATAGCACCACCTTTCAGCGATAGAATTCACAAAGTGCTTAAAGGTTCTGTGGCATGAAAATGTCACTTTATGAGGTTTTTTAACATTAATAAGCATTCTCCCAACCTGCCTATGATTCCCCAGTAGCTAGAAATGGTGATAGGTGTAAGTCCTGGATATCCTGCTCTGCCTTTGAGACAATGAAAGCCCAGATGGGCCGATCTGGAGTCTTGCTCCTTATGACGTCATAAGGAGCAAGGCTACCTCCCCTCTTTCTGCTTTGCCGGCCCAGAGAATTTGGCCCACCCTTGAGAGAGAGACATCATGGCTTTCAAACAAGCAAAGTGGCAGTTGGTCAATAATCAAATTTTATAATATGTTTTATTCTGAAATGGGTAATTCTGCAAAATTACTACTTTTTTGTTTGTTTTGTACCGTTACTAATACTTTTTTACTTTTAGTTCAAGAATAAATGTGGATTGATCATACAGACCACTTTCTTATTGAGTCATACTCTACTAGCTGCTAAGTGGCATTCAATTAGCAACAACTCATTAATTTTTAATCACTTAAACACAATTACTGGGGTTGTTTACGCCCCCACAGGTAAAGTGATACACAATACTAAACAGTTACTAAGTAGTCCCTCATTACTTCATTTTTATCTTATACCTACCTTTTGTGTGTCCCTTGTGCTGTTCTCAAACTCATTGAAATGTACTATATAGTCACCCATTAAAAATTGTAATGAAAGTGATTTGATTTGTTAATTTTCAAGTAATTCCTGATTTGTTCCTCCCTCTTTTCTCAATTAACTAATCATTAACTAATGAATAGCTTCTCTATAAAATGTGAATAGAAGATACCATTGACTAATGGTTCACTAACAGATAATGTCTCATTCATTCCTCATTTGTTCCCTGGTAACTATTCAAAATTTGACATCAGCTCTAATGCGTGTTTTAAATAAATTCTATTTTTTGAGTGCATGCAGTTGCTTTATAGATAAAATTAAATTAAATTCTTTAAAAAAAGACTCTCATTCCTATAGCCATTGAATGACGGCATTCCTAAATGGAGATGTGCACATATGTAGGCTTCTTTATGGTAAGCACTGTATTTGGCTTTTTTTCTTTTATGCAGAGTAGTAGATGTGTTTCCATGTTTGACTTGATCTGGTATGTTTAATTTTAAATAATATTCATTTTTTTCAAAATGTTGAAATGTTGTTGTGTTGCTGCTTCAAATTCTGACACCACATTTGACCACTAGATGGAATCATTGGTCAATGTCACAAAGGCATCACAGGCCTACAACAATAAAAAAGTGGATATTACATAGCCAATATTGTGATATGTTTATAGTTAATTAAAGACGTAATTTGAAAAGCAGCCCTACAACTGGGCATGCTGGTGGTTTATGTCGACTTGTCAAACTAATATTTTAGCTAGAGTCTTGTGGTTTCAAAAAGTGGAGGTAAATAAAAACAGCAGCTTTATACCATAACAAAAATGGCATAGGTGAGTAAATGTTTTTGTCTTTGAAATTATTAATAAAATATGATTGACACAGTGAATTACTTTTATTAAACAGGCTGTAAGGTAATCACGCATGCGCAATCGTTGCATTAACGAAGGCTGGGACGAAAATTACAATTCTATGGGCAGAGCGCGAACACACCGCTGGTTCTTGCTGAATAGTCAGAGTCATTTAAATATCTGTTTATCTGATAACCAACATGAGGCGTCTCGTACAGAGATACATTTTTAAACGGAACAGCCTATGTATGTCGTTTTTCTACATTGGAGAGCCTTCCATTTTCTGCTAAAAGCCTGCCGTGGAGCGGTTGTCAGACAGGCCGCGAATCGGGTCTTGTTGCTGGGAGGAGACCATCCAGAATCGCCTCCCTGCTAACGTTAGCAACTATTAGCTGGCTAAGATGCACTGTTGTTGCTGGTGTATTTTCTACACGACAGGCCACTGTAAAGCGAGCCAGGTCCTTGGATAATTATTAACCCCGACGAAACTGAAGGGTGACTTGGAGATACACCACACCTTTCAAGGTAATGTCTTGCCAGCTAGGTAACGTCATTCACGGGGGCCGATGAATGCAGTGCTGCTCCTGTAACGTAGCTTACGCTAACAGTTACTCACACTAGCAAGCTAACGGTTAGCGGGGTAACGTTAGTTAGCTAGCTGCTTTACATTTGCATGTGTGACTGTTTAGCTAACCTAGTGTTTGGCTAATTTGTACCTTGTAACCTGACGGATGTTTGCTCGTTAATTAGCTAGGATACTAATGTTATAAGTATAGCTAATCTAGTTAATTAGCAAATAACTGTCTTGGTCATCACGCCAGCATTGGGTCGTTAATGGTAACATAATGGCGAGGTGATAAGGTAACGTTGAGTTAATGCTAACGTTACAGGTAATACTATCTTTACTGAGGTTAACTTTAGTTTTCTGGCGAAATAAAGGACTTTAGTATGATAATGTGTAACATTAAGCAGATGTATGCATGATTTCCCCTTTCCTTCAATCGCTATCTTATTATAATAAATGTAGTTGTTAAGGTTTTAGTAATTAGAAATAATTTTTGTCCTGCGTAATAGTGCGATTGAAATGTCTAGGCAAGCCATCAGCCTGAAGGGGAAATCGAAAGTGCTCTGAGTTTCTCTGAGGCACTGATTAGAAATATTAGTCCGCCGGACTAAGAGCTAATGCAGATTGTCTGTGATAGTAAACATGTGTTTTTTTTTTTATTTGACGAACACATTTCCAAACATTGCTGCTTTAAAGGAGAACTGACTAAAACAAAAGAAATCTCATCCAAATGAATTAAATTTGAAGTAAGTATTTGAGAGCAATCTTCTTTAGCTGTGAGTTTGGTATTGTTGCAGGGTTTGAGGTTGTCTTATCAGTGGGAGTGACTAGTTAGCTTTATCAACTATCAGAGAAGTACCTTAGGCTCTTTGTGGTCAAAGGTGATCTTTGCAAGTGATTTTGGTTTAAGCAAATTTGATATTTATAAGAAGTAGAACAAGTTACTGACCAGCATCAGATACATTTTGCTCTGCAGTTGTGGACAAGTACAGTAAACGTGAAGAACAAAGTACTGAAAAGACACTTTCTCCTCTGGTATCATTCAACATAATGAGCTTTTAAGGGTAGTACTTTGGTGCTTCTGTCTCAACCACCAGATGTGAGCCTAATTGACTACTAAAGGGAGAATTAACAGAAGCACATAAACCGTATTTTCCTTAATAATCAACAAACACAAGAAGAGGAGTTTATTTAACTATATATTGAAACATTATTAGAATAGAGCATCTAACTCATATAGTTTGCAACTAAGTAGGCCATATTGTGGATGGACATGTCCTTTTTTATTTAACTGTGTCCCCTCCTCAGCAGTATATTTAGTGTATTTGTGACTGTATTTTTAATTTTTAAGGATGGATGTTGAATTATGTGCTGGCGGGGACAGTACGAGGAGAAAAGTGGATCTGGCTGGGGTTGCAGAAGGCACAATAGACGTTGTACCATTGGAGATGTACGATTCCGCCAGAGCAAAAATAGCTGCCAACCTGCGGTGGCTGTTTGCCAAAGCCTATGGCATTGGTAAGTAAATACATTTACATTCACGCTACACAAATGTTAAGGTGCTTTACAATCTGCTACATGACTTACTTACTAAATAATATCTAATCTTCCATTACAGATTTAACAGGTAGCACATTTGTGATCACAGGGAGACTAATAGAACCTAAGATAACACTATCTGCAGCATATCTTTCTCATATTCTTATAGTTAATGAAGATGTTATTGTTGGAACAATGTGTTAACTTGTATCCACATACTGCCAACAGCAAATTGTGTGGAGCTTCAGTGGTGAAACAGATGGGAAAGGAGAATATTTATGAATGTTTGCTCTTGGACCAACACTAATTCCTACATGACACTTGGCAACTGAAGCTTCCCTCACTGAATCCTCACTGACTCATTTTATTCATGTCTGTTGGTCAGTGAGATTGATACCAAACCAGGTTGAGTGACAGGCACTGAGGATGAGACTGTATTTGTTAGACTGGACTCTAGAGCATGGGAAATACTGCTCTGTACTGCTAGTCGCCTAAACTCCCTGTTAACATGCTGTCAGCCTTGGTAACTGGTAACCTTTTGGCCAGATTTTTCTGTCTTGTCTGGACGTGCAACGGTTAAGCGTTGAAAAAATGTAATGTCTGAGATGAGTTGTAGGGATGTTAGGACAACCCTCAGTCCTCACTCTATTGTATAAGGAAGTTTATCTGAAGCTAGTATGAGTACTCATCAGTCTGAGTTATTTACATTAAGTAGATATCTTACAAAGTTTGAAGTGCCTTTAGTATAATATTCCTTTTGAAAAATTGTGACTAATATAATGACTAATATAGCCCATTTGCAATAAATCCTACCTTCATGACGGTTAATATGTTAGTTTTGTATTGAAATGCTTTAGAGAGATGTTTATTCAGTTTTGTATTCATTTTAATGGCTGCATTTTGTGGTTCTGTTAGTTGTATTGCATTGAGAGGTGTTTCTCATATTAGGTCTACCCTGATTCATATAAACGGGATAGCACAAATATTACAAACACTTCTCTGGTTAACCAAGTTGCCTGATACTGCCAATTGATTATATTGCTTAAATTTACTGCAAACACAACTAGTGCAGCTCTCATTGAGGAAGAATAGGAAATCCTTATTAAAATTGTGAGGGTACTCAAAACAAGTGAAATTATCTGTTCATGCAGCAAGATAATTTCACTTGACAAGCTTGCTTGATTTGAGGTTATAGTGTTAAGTTGAACTCATGAGAATTTTACTCTTAAAACAAGATTAATTATCTTACACTTCTAAATCTCTAATTTAAAATACAAAACAAAAAAACTTGCAGTGCACCCTTCATATCTTTCCCCAGGTGTTGGCATGTTTTCAGATTAGAAGATAGACTGTGAATTATCATAGGCTGTGTATATTCTTTGTGCATATATATATATATATATATATATATATATATATATATATATATATATATATATATATATATATATATATATATATATATATATTAAAAAAAAAACATGTGGGAGAACCACATTGCTTTTACCCCTAAACTCAGTCATGGCAATGGGGAACATCCTGACTGTATTGCAGGTGTTTAGTTATGTGTCTTTAAAAGTTGTAGGATTATCATCACAGCAAGCTGCCATTGTTTTCCTGCAGGGCTGCTATTTACCTTTTGGTTTGCAACACGGGGTCTCCTTATCGTAAACGTTAAGATTAGTCAGTAGGCCTCAGCTATCTGATGCACAAGGCTCATTCACTGCTTTGCATGTTTGTTGCATCCGTGTAGTCTCTGGTCTGCTCAAATCATCTCATTATTTCAGAGGCTCATACAAGCTTTCCTTTGTATTCTACAGTCTCTTATATATTGTTGTTATTACACAAAATTCCAATTGTGGCTGAAGCATTCATATTAGACAACTGACAGTAAGATGTTTTTTTATTTTTTTCCTTTTTTTTAAGCCCAGCGTTTTGCTCTATTTGCTCTCTGGTTCATTACTTAAGTTCATATTTTCTCAGAGTTCATACCGAAGCTCATAGGCATTTGCTTACTCAGTTCACTGCCTGTCGTCATAGGCCATGGCTAATTATGCTGGCTTAGATATGGAGCCTACAGACGTTGCTAATGCACGGTTGTTTGCTCGGATCATGACAGACAAGACCAGTGCCATGTAAACCGTTGAAGTGACGTAGTTCCATTTAAATAAGTACAGCCATCTCGTGGTGATCATGCATGTCTGTGTTTGTATACATGCTCTCCAGTCTTACTCTCATATGCGTGTGCCACAGCTGCTCCCAGCCTGAGCGACAGACAGCCAGACACAACGCCAGCGAGAGTGGGCATCTGCTATGGTTTCCGGCACATTGCTGGTCCTTAGCTTGTACTCCCCTGCTTTTGCCGATTGTGTTGTGGTGCTGATCATGGTTGGCTGACTCTGCTGTAGCACATCCTGGGTCTTTCTGCCAGATATGATCCTTATGCCCCACCCCATCCCAGTTAATAATTCTTCTAGCCTGGCTCCTGGTGGCAGGAGGGTGGGGGACAGCTGCCACACAACATCACTGTCTGTAGAAGGAAGTCAAACGTGAAGTCTCGCCCCAGCCAGACCCCTTTGTTGTCATAAACAATCATTCCCACTGTTCTAATGTGTTTATATACTCAAACACAGCTCTCCAGGAATGACCCACACTGCTCGGTGTTGTACTTAATAGATTAATGCTGTTGTACAATGACATCCTTATATTTACCATGTGTATGGCGGCAGACAGCATATTGGTAAAGCCTGTGTTGTTGTAATGCCTGTGGAATACAGTCTGCAGGATGGGCAATATTAGGAATTGTGACTGGAAAGTAGGGCTGGGCAATATGGAGAAAATCAAATTTCACAATATTTTTGACCAAATACCTCTTTTGTACCGCACCTATATTGTAGTGTTGACTATTGGTGCTTTCACTAAATATTTATATAATGAGATTTTTGATAAATAATCACCAGTAGACTGGATATAATGAGTAAGTTCTAATAATAGAACAGTTATAACAGCCTGGTAAGTTGAGAAAAGTAATAATCACTTTGATGTAATGCAGTCTTTAAAACCAGGAAAAGACACTTATGTCATATTAAGACATCCAAAATCTAAGAAGATGTCTAGTCTCATATCGAGATATTGATATTTCATTGATACATTGCCCAGCTCTACTGAAAATCAGAATCTCAATTGTACAGAACTGGGCACCTCAACTGACATTGTGGTCTGTCTTTGCTATGAATCTTTGCCAACAATCTTGATATATTTCTCAAAATCTAGTTTGTTGCCTTTTTACTTGTGCACTACCACATTTGTGCTTAATGTATTATCATCTACAAAACCAGCTGGAAGAAGCTGACTGCCTGCCCGCCTTCTTGTGTAAGCCTTGTGAGCAGGAGATTGCTGCTGAGTGGCTCCCTTTACCCGCCAGTGAGGGCAGACACGAAGAACGCATCACATACAGAACACATATTTACTGCTTATGCTGTGTTACTGGAGCTCAGGCACAGTTCGAATTACATTTAACAGAATAGGGGTTTTTGTATCACTACACCGTTTTGTGTATTGCAGGATTTTGGACAAGTTTCGTGCATGATTGTAGATCTATTTTGAGCCTCATTGTGTGGCTTATATTGCAGTATAAATTTGGTTTGTGCATACCTGAAGTCTTGCCCTTATATGGCTGAGTTCTGGCATTGAGAGTGACCTAACACCCAAAGAAACAGAATCTCTTGTATAGGTCATTGTTTTGTTTTTGTGGATGCAGTATTTTTAGTTAGTGCTGGTAAAGCCTGCTGTGCCACCTGAGAGGCCTGATATCAGGACTTGGCTGAGCAAGGATCTGTTTCACTATGTGCTCCTGAGGCAATATGCTGTGACTTACACTTGGAAATGGCCATGTTTGCTCCAAGTAAACTGAAGTCGGCATAGAATAAATATTACATTGAAAGTTGTTGCATTCCTGTAGCCTGTTGATACGGTAGAGGTTTGATGGGTGTAGGCTAAGGCTGACGGAGATGTTTAAGGTGCTTGCCAAGCACCAGTGTATTCTGGTGTTGCTGTACAGTAACTCACTACATTATCTTGTCAGCTAAACCCATATGGCTGTCTTTAATCTGTTTCATAAATTTGAAACCTAAATTGCACATGCAAATGCCAGATGGTTAACCGAACCCTTCTCTCCATTGCAGACCATATTCCAGAGGACTTAAGGGACCCTTTCTACACAGACCAGTACGAGCAGGAACACATCAAGCCGCCTGTCATCCGCCTGCTGCTGTCCTGCGAGCTTTACTGCCGTGTTTGTGCCCTCATCCTCAAGACGGAGCAGGCAGCGTCTCTTCAGTCCCACATGTCCGTCATCCAGTCTCTGTCCAGAAAGGGCATTTATGTTGTGGAAAGTGACGATACACCTGTCACAGATGAAGACCTTGCCTGTGTGCCCATTAAAATGGTGAGTGGATAGACATGTTGGTAGCTGCTGCTCTTGCTGGAATTAAAAGTCAATATTACTGATATTTTTATACTGTTATTGTTTACAGAAACATGCACCAGGCAGGCCATGGTGTTGATGTTGCTTTTATCAAATGTAACTTGTCAGTAAAGAAGGAAATAAGGCCAGAAACTAACTTTGCACATTCCCTGTAACATTCACAGATCTTCCTGATCTGATCTAGTATCTTGCCACAGGGAAATCAGTGGAAAAGGCTACTGTTGTTATCCTTATCCAGCAGTGCAATCAATCTCAGCCACAGGTGTTTGAGACACTGGGAAGCTTTTGTCTACTGTGTAGAGTAATTTAAATCCTGGATAGGGATTGCGTTTTAGTTCATTGCAATCTTTTCACAACATACGTATACATATAAGCAACTTTCAGACATGTTTTGCAGCTTGACTTAGTGAAACTGTGTCAAGAGGTTTTGTCTGCACCCTTATAATTTTTTATTCAAATGAACAGGTTGAATTGACTATTCCTCATGCTAGTAGTGTGAGGACTGCCATGGAAGAGGTGGTGATATATGTTGTTGTGCTATCATGGCAATGTTGTCTCAGGATTTGTTTTTGGGCTAGACTTATATTTGATTGTAATAGCAGTTAATAGTTTAAAAATAGTTTTTTTTATATATATACACATATATAAAATTTGGCAATGTGAACAACATAAAATACAATTACGATATTGCTTTAACCTCCATGTCAATAAGCATCTTCTCTGCTGCAATTTTAACATATGGAACTATCTGATATTTTATTACACTGTCCACCTTCTATTGTTAGTTTAAGAAAATAAAAATAAAATTAAAAACCTAATCTAAAAATTGAGCCCTGTTCCTCGCCCCTTTTTAGAACAGGCAGTTTAATCATCAGTGTTAGTAGTGTTACTCTTGCGCTCATACTTTTAAGAATGGATATTATTGTTAGTAACAGTTCCTCACTGCTTTAAGCTGGCGCTTAAAACTCTTCCCCTTTGTCCTTGAATGCCCAGTTTAAATGCCTTTCATCAGCCTTGCTTTCCTGCCAGAGGGATTGGCTCTGCTCACCCTTTTTGTAGTCATCATACGGGTAGGTGTAATATTTTCACAGATTGGCCTCTTAAACAGGGGAAATGTCCTCGGTGTGTAACCCACATCCTGTAGGTCTGCACTTGAGTCAACAGCACCTTGTCATAGTGTAGTGATAAAGTTCGTGGCAGCCTGCCCCCCCCCGTGGCAACAAGATCCAATGTCTCACAATTTCTCCAAGAGCACGTACACGTCAACCAGCTCACTTGCTTTCAGCCAGCTTTATACCCTTTTGTTACCATGGAAACCAGAAATAGTGTTAAGCATGCCTCCTCCTTCACGTCACTGGCTAGCCAGGGATGTGCGTCGGCTTTTCCTGCTTTTCAGCCTTTTACAAAATAATCCACGCAGGCCTGTGTGGAAGCAGCCAGACACAAAGCCCAGTAAAGGAGATGGAAAATCCTGAGCAGTACACAGCTTATCTCCAATAGACTTTGGAACCCCCCCTGACTTTGCTGACTTGACAAGGCGTTTCCAAGGTAACCCACATTTTTGTACACTACTGTGTGTCTAGGAATCAAATAGATTCTATACTGCAGACAGTTCCTCTGCACCTTGTCCAACTCTTGTTGGGGCAACATCTGGGGCTTGTAAAACCTGAGGAAACTAGCCATTCTCTTGGGTCCACATAAACCTTTGTGTGTGCGTGTGCATGCACACTGTCTGTCATACAAACACACAGCTCAGGGCAACAGCAGCCCTCTCTATGGGGCTCAGACTGCACTGATACAGGGCAGAGTGATTGTTGGAGGAGAACAATAGATTAAACGGCACATATGCTGTTATATTAGCCCTTTTGTTTATCTATTGAGCACTACTTATTGACAAGTCTTTAGTGATAAATGTGGTGCACCTTTTTGTTTTAAAAACAAGTTTCAAATCATTCATAATCATTTCAAATTTTCAATTTCTGCATAATGTTGCACATACAATATGTGTACTCTCCTCTTCTTATTAAACTGTATAATTACCTGAAATGTGTATCTTTTTTGTCCATACGTATGTATGAAAACTAGAACCTGACAGAGGATTGATTTTTAAACTGATATGCATTTACCTTTAGAAGAAAGTAGAAGATCAGTTTTTATCCTTTAAATGACAGCAGAGCAACGGCAGTTATGAACAGCGATCTGCCAGTCAAGGAACACGCATTTATTAACAACTCAGCAAAACTGCTGCTTCTGTGAGTGTATCCAGTGAGCCAGCAGAACTTTATTAGCCTTTAGCTAGTAGTATTTATCCTTTCTTCATGTATTTACGTTACCTTGTCTTACCTCTTACAGTCCAGGTTTGACTGGAAGTATATTTTCACTGTTGTTGTCAGTGTCCATGTAGGTCGTTCTTTGGGGAAAGTTCTGAATAGCTCTTATTTGCTTTGTTAACAAGTCTAATCTCTGTGCACTTCCATCACTCGCGGCAGGGGGAAAAATAGATACAGCATAGGATTGCGATTGTTTCAGTGGCAATACAGGAGCCAAGTATTGATCTTTTTTTATATATGTGTTGGTCAGTTTGTCTGCTTGACGATCCCATTTTGCAGCAATAAAACTGAAGGGAGATGAACAAACAGAGAAATGTATCTTTTTAGATAAAACAGATGTTTACAAAGTTTCCTTTCGGGGACATCATTTGACATTGAGAAATTAGAAGTTGGAAAAAAGGTTATAAATTGCAATATGTTTAAAATCGTAATATTGTATCGTGGCATAAGTATCGAGATGATATTGAATCGACGGGCGTCTGGTGGTCAGCCTTTCGGTACGGCCCACAAAACTGCAAACTTGGCTGTATATTCACTTGATATTGTCGCCACGTCTACCTGGGTTTCCTGTTTGTCATTACTGCCGATTGGAGCTATGGCCAATACAAAAGAAAAGGGGTAGAATAGACTTTTCCAGAGAATGAAATTTAGAAAAAGGCTGACTACCAAAATTAGTTTTTTGCTAGCTGGGGACAAAGATTTTTTAGTATTTTGCATATGTTAATCTCACCCTGGCTATCAACAACCAATGTTTTTACTTGTCGGCACCAGGCGTTGGGCCACTTTGAGTAGGGATGCCCCAGCTGGGCCTCTTGATTTCATTAGGATATAGAGAACAGGTTTATGGCGGGCACCCATTGTGCTGAATGAGAGGTGACACCTTTTGATTGAACCATGGATATGCACAATAATCCCACTAGAGTTCTAAATTAGACCGCATCATTATCCATTGATCTTATCCATTTATCCACACCCGATATTGGATGTTACATCCCGGAAGCCACTGGTTTCTGACCTTCAAATAATGGTTATTTACCGGCAAAATAATTGACCGGGATACACTTGAAACAAAGTAAATCTTATGAAGTGTTGTCCAAACATGTCTAAAAGGATATTCATAATGAACATTAGGGCAACTGATACATTAAAGACTTTGGGAGTGCTACTGAACATGTGAAAAAAGTTGTATGATGCTTTTGTGGCTCCAGAGGGAGCTGTGCAAAACATAATGTGTGCTGTCTTCAATTGCTTCATTAGGAGGGTATTAGGACTATCCCAAATAAATGTTTTTGGGCAATGAAGCTTCAGTGGAAAATGACAACTTTGAATATTGATGTATTAAAAGTCCTTATTTGCTGGATTTAAAAAGTAAACCTTTACATTAAATCATATTCCACGCCAGTAAGCCCCATAGCGTTTTGTTGTTTGAGTAAAATCTGCATCAGATTGCAATTTCAGCTTTATTTCTTTCCTTTGGTCTTAATTGCAGTGGAAACTAGGGAAAGATCTAATGAAACTCAATTGTCCTCCCATCTGTGTCTTTGTTACCCAGAGTGCTCACATGCCCATGATCGATGCCCTGATGATGGCTTACACAGTGGAGATGATCAGCATTGAGAAAGTGGTGGCTTCTGTCAAACGCTTCTCTACCTTCAGTGCCTCCAAGGAGCTGCCCTTTGATCTGGAGGACGCTATGGTCTTCTGGATCAACAAGGTTGGAACACACAGACTCTCACACAGCACATACAAGCAGTGAAGATACAATAAAAGAAACATAGTGGGACATATTTAAAAATGTTTCACAGCTACAGTGTTCAATACATCTTGCAAAGTCCAGCCTTTTTATTCCCTAGATATCTAGCTGATTAGGACCCAAGGCTGTCACTCTGCACGATTTGAGTTGAATAATTTGTTTCACGCTGACATTATAAGCGAGTGTGGTCTACCTGTTTTCTAGAGGCCTGTATGTCACTGGTGCTCAGAGACGGGTCAACAGATGTGTGGATCTTGTGCAAACACCAGAAGCTCAGGCTCATGTTGCACTCATCTTTCAGTGGGTTGAAGGCCTGAGGCAGCTAAAGCCATGATGGAGTATGCACATTAATCATCATGATGTACCACACCATCACTGTCCGGGAGAAGGAATATGTCCATTTGTAATGGACAGTTTTTATGGTGTTTAGTTCAAGTGACCTCTTGTCATTTTGATTAATCTATTACATTTTAAGCCTATAAAATATCAGAAAGCATTAATAAGTGTCCATCACAATTGTCTAGAGCTAAAGGTTTAAGTTTCAAACTTTTTGTTTTCTTGGACTAGCACAAACTAGCCTCCAGAAATAACTCTGTTTCCATGGCTTAATGCACTGCTATTTGTAAAATTCAGACACATGTGCCACATTTTTCTTCTGCAGGTTAACATGAAGATGAAGGAGATTACAGAAAGGGAGCACAAAGTCAAACACCACCCGCTGGAGTCCCCCAGCCATCAAAAGGTAAAGCCACTCAGTGTTTTCAAGTTGCTTCTTTTACAGGAGAGAAATCTCTGAGGAACAAAAACCTAAATTGCCAGAGCTAAGAAAGGCCAACACATGTCCTCCTCTTTCTCATTAGTGTCTATCTAGGTGTTATCGCCACAACAGCTTTTTTTATTAAGCAAAAACGACTTTCCCCTTAATGACATTTTGGAGTTGTTATGACCCTGCTCTCTTTTTCTGTTTAAACCGGATGCAGATCAGATCCTTTTGTCTGTGACCTTTTGATCTGCTAATCTTTCTGCTCCTGTTCCTCACCTGTCCTTCCTCCTCTCTCTTATCCCTGCAAACTGGATAGTCTCCCTCCAAATGGTATTGGAAGCTAGTCCCTGTAAGTTGGATGCCAGTCCCCCCCATCCCCCATAATCCCATTTTCTTCCTCTCTCCCCCTTGCACGAAAAGTTCTGTGTTGATGTGCGTGCACACTTTACCATGGCTCATTCAAGCTCATTCTGTGCTGCTTGTAGCCAGTGTGTCTGCAAGGGAGAGAAAGCTTCTCCCCCCCCCCCTTGTGGCAAATATGTCACATAGGTGTAAGGTTATTCTGACCTTTTGGTGAATTGTTCAAAATATATTCTATTAGCTAGCTACGTCATATGTGCTATCTCATTTCAAGCTCAAGTAGGCCAAGTGGATCCGTGCGTGCGTGCGTGCGTGCGTGCGTGCGTATGTGGTATTTGCTTGCACAGTGAGAATAAAAGGAAATCTCTGCCTATACCTCTCTTTAGCTTTGCAGTCCCATCCCTGGCAGCCTCCTCTCACTGATCTGCTTTGTCATTCCCCCTTTGGTCTCTCTCTTCTGCTCTTACACACTGTTTCCTCTGTGCACACGGTCTCCTCTGACGGTATATTTGCTTTCTTGTGTGTGTGTCAGCCTGATGTCATGCACGAGCTGGCCCACTGCATGCTGGAGCCAGAGGAGCTTTCTGAAGTGGTACAGTGTTCCCTCTTAGTCAGTAGAAGTCCCTTTTATGTACAGTAGAGCTTTTTTTTGTAGTAGAGCTCCTTAAGTTTAGTTGGTTGTTTCACCTGTGAATTGTGACAATAGCTGCCTCAGTGCATTTGGTATACTTTTGTGAAATATCCTCCCAACACACTCTAGATGCATCAGAGTAAATGTTAAGGAAATGCTGTATATGTATTAGTTAGTTAGATACATATCTGTTGTGCTGTTTGTGATCTATTAAAAAAAAAAAGAAAAAAATCATGCATAGTCATCCTATAGTTTCACCAGACTTGTGGTAGGGTTTGGCATATTTGATCATTTAGTGTTGACAGTAAAGCTTTCATGTCTTTATTGAAGGGTTCAAAGTTTTCTCTTTTTGAGTCAGATACTGGTATTGATATTTTAGAGTGGGAAAAAAATAATTGTTATATCGGCTGATAGTTTTTTAAATTTTACCTAGACACAATACATAAACAAACTATCTTGATAGAGATTCTTTACATATATCTTTTTTATTTATAATTGTGACAAAGATACATACTAAGCAATTGAACTTGTCGGTGTTTTCCGGTGGACAAACTATGTAATGGTGACACTGTTTTGAAGTGACCTGAAACCTAGTTTGGTATTTCTGCCCTGCAGTTTTTTTTACTTATCATTGGCATTTCACAATTACAGATACATCTGCGATAAGCTAATATCCTCTCTATTAGTCATTCCCACGTCTGCATTGTGTGATGCAAATATCGTTATATAGATATATCAAATATATGAGTGCAAGCTATTTGCTTAATCTGATCTGAATTTCTAAGTAAGTTTTGATATCACAGATAATGTGTGTATCTGTGTGGTCTATTTCTAATACTCCAAATCATGGTCTGTGAATGAATTGTGTAAACTCAAATAAATACTATTAAATGCCTTTCCTTACCAGCTGTGTAGAGTATGTATCCAAACTTATGCATCTGGGGGGAGTGATTATCCCAGTTGGCCTCCCAGTCTGATGGGTCACTTTGCCTAGTTTGACTGGCCTCCACCGCCATTTGCCTTCCCACTCTGTGTTGTTCATGTCACTGCTTTTACAGTTCAACCTCCATCTTCCCACAATTAACCAGGTCTTCACGGTTCTCCTTAAACTACTGGCTGATCATGGGCCGCAAGATTTTGTCATTTTCTTTTGGAAATTACACTAAACCTGCTGTTGATCAGTTGAGTAGGATCAGCTTATATAAAAACAAACAACTTAATAATAAAACTATTTGTTACTTTGAAACTTCAAGGGAGAACCTTGATCTGATGCTCAAATGGACAGCCTTAAGTATAAGTATTAACTGAAGACAAAAAATCCTTGATCAATAAATGCCTTGACTAGTAGACATGAATCTCACAACAGAAGAGGTTTGTACATGTGACACTAGTTTTTGCATTTAGGATGTTTAATGTCTAGTCAGTCGTTGTTAGAACCATGGTGGTATGTTGTTGTTGCTTTTCTTCATATTAAACCCTTATACCCCTGGTGGTTAGGTACGGTATCGTCGGGAGCATGCTTCAGGCCGACAGCTGCCCTTCTTCCCTCTGCTGGAAGACCTGATGAGGGATGTTTGTGACGGAGCTGCAATGCTCACTGTGGTCAACTACTACTGCCCAGACCTCATGAAGCTGGAGGGTATGCTGTGCTTGCATGCACACAAGCACGCACTTTCACACACTCGCAGGCCCATGTTCAATAGCTACATCCCACTAATTATCAGTTCCCCTTAAAGAATTTTTCCGTAGAGGGCAACAGTTTATTTTGCTAACATATTGAATTTAATATCCATGTGTGGTACTATTTTTGGCAATTGCACATGGCCTACTGTCCCAGTGCAGTCAGTGTGACATTTATAACCATCAAGTCATTGAGTAGTGTCCTGACCTGCTCTTTGCCTGTCTAATCAGATATTTGCCTGAAGGAAGTCCCCTCAATCGCTGATAGCCTGTACAACATCCGGCTACTCAAAGAGTTTTCCAATGAGTATCTGAATAAAAGTTTCTATCTGACGACGGAAGACATGCTCTACTCGCCGCTGGTGCTCAAGGTACAAAAAGTGACATGCCTTGTTCTCATAAACATTTGCAATACAAATGTACATTTAACCTCGTAATAGAATAAGCCAGTTATTATATCGGGCAGCAACAGACACTACTATCTGCTTAGGTTTTCCATGCCGTTATATGGTTTAGGCACATCACCTAAGTGTTTTTGCGCGACGCCTAAGCATATGAACGTAAAAACAATGTGGAGAGCATCTTGATGAGTCAAAGCAACAAGAATATGTAGTATTCAGTAACCTTATAGCTGTGAACTTAGCAGTGCAGTGTGTAAATAAATGCTACAACTCCTCAAGACCAAAGCCACGTTCGGTTGTCTTGCTTGCTACCTGCTGATTTAAAGAAGGTGAAGTGGGTTAGCCCCGATGTTAGCAACAACTTAAGCACAGGCTCACTAACCTAATGGGGAACAGCTATTCTGAATTTAGTTACAAGCTTCTCCAAGTTTTGATTTAGTGATCTCTTCCTAAACAACCACTATGCTTTATGCAAAAAATTTGAGATGACAAAACTCTGGCTTAACAGATTTTTTTAAAACACGTAATAATGTGCGGATAAACATACTTGCTGTTATTGTAAGCTTCATGATGATCAAGAGTCTGTATTCAAGTTTTTGTAAAATGTTTCTTTTGCTGTCTATGTAGCACAATGTGATGGTGTTCATTGCTGAACTCTTCTGGTGGTTTGAGACTGTCAAGCCAGAGTTTGTCCAGCCCAGAGATCTCCAAGAGTTTAAAGATGGTAAGCATCCCGGTGTGATTATAACATTGGATATACAATGCATCAAGTGCAGACACAGTTTAGATTGAATGGTTTTCATAATTACAGTGCAACAAATAATAAGTACCAAGTAGGGGTGGAACGGTACATGTATTCATATTGAAGCTGAATGGTACTGGGGTCACAGTTCGGTGCATGAATTTACACGGATAATACACAGTATAAAAATAAATAAAACTGCGTGCAAATTAATGAATGTAATGTGTAAATACTGATATGTGGGTTCTAGACACCTAATCTGTAGCTCCACCTTGGCTCTGAATGGCGCCACCGCCTATGTAACAGAGCTCCGCATATGTACTGTATGCAGTTTTTTGTCAGGTCAACGGTCCAATGAGTGAGTCAAAGATAGCAGCACTAAGGACGAGTATGGTGAGTGGTGGCCACCCACAAGAGTTTGACGACCCGCCGGCCTCTTTGAGATTGCAAGTTTGGGAAAGCTTTGGTTTCCCTATCAGTTACAGTAGTACAGCCAAGAGAGTGGTGGACAAGACGAGGACTGTGTCGGCATTGTTCAGCAGTTGCTGGATGTGCAAGTGGAAATACAGCTAACCTACTAACGCATATCCGACGCCATTATCCAGATATGCCAATCAATGGAACGAGACAAAAAAAACTGTCCAACTTTACCTCCCAACAGTGCTTAACAAGCCTTTACATACAAATACAAATAGGGCCAAAAAAATCACTGAAGCAATCAGAATTCACATGTTATCTTTAATGCGTATTCACTTGTAGAGGAACCTTTAAGTATTTGCTTGATGTACTCAAAACTACTTTCTTTTATCTTTTGTGGGGGAAGGTGTTGCCTGAGTAGAATTTTTGTTCTATGTAATTTGCACTTTCATAAATAAGAGATGCTGTATTTTCAGTTTTATAGCTGAATGTCTTATTTTGTTTACAAGTTACAAGCTTTTCCCTCCATTGTATCGCACCGTAATGTCTGAACCGAGGTATGAACCGAACTGTGAATTCTGTTCAACGTTCCACCGCTAGAACCCAGTTAGGGTTGTGCCCAATCGTAACAGTCCTTCGTTGTGGATCAAATAACTCATTCTATAATTAGAGTATCTTGAAATCACAACTTACTGTACTTATTAAGTATCTCATTCATTAGGAAACTATTGTATTTACTTCTTTTGTTTTTTTTCTTCATAAGCAAGAATGTTTACATCAATGGAAGTTGCATTTTATCATGTGTTCATTGTCTTGTGTCTGCTTTTTATTTGGATCACATTTCCATGTCAATGGTTGAGCTTTTATTGACAGCCAGTCAGTCACTATGATTATTAACATGATTGGTATCTCTTTCTTCCTTTGTTCCTCAGCTCGAGCCATAGCTCAGCCCAAGAGTGCCCGTCCATCAGTGCCTATTTCCAATGCCACCAAGCGCAGCTTCCTGGCCAGCCCTGGTGTGGCCGATAACCAGAGCAGTCCTGAAGTCTGTAACAGGTACTTCCTGCACCCTGAAGACACTGACCCCCTGTAAGTCTTCTTTCACTTTCCTTCTCATGCCACCTCATCATGATCCTGTCTCCTAACCAGTTATAGTAGCCCTACAAGGATGGGTAGATATGCAGCATTGTCTGACCTTCATTCTCACGTTACCCCTAACCCTCTTCTCACCTCACTAAATTTAATTTGCTGTTCAGCTGGTTATTGCTCTCAATCTGTGTGTGCATTGTTGCTGTTTGTGTGGAAGACTGGAAGTAAAGGTTTATCTTATCTAAAAGTTGAAGTGAACTGAACTAAATGCATTCGGCTGAGAAAAAAAAAATCCTATGTCTGTGTACTCTATGCAGGCTGATCCGTACGAGAATTTCTGCTTATCTACTCTGCCAGTAGTGTTTGAATGACAGTAACTGTATGATTTTGTAACCTGCTTTTTGTGCTTTTAGTAAAGGGGGTCCAACATTCAGTCCTTCCCACCCACTCCTGCCTCTCCGACAGAGGCAACAAAAGCAGCAAGGAGAAGATGTTTCAGGTAAGGACAAAAGTCTTTACACCCTTTACTTGCCCACAAAAGATAAACGTTTGTGTTCAACTTGTCATATGATTGTGACCTGCACCTGTTGTTGTACATATTCATTAGTTGTGTGTGTTTCTTGTTAGGTCTCAGAAACCGCTCCAACTCCTTGACTCAAATGGAAGGACAACCCAGAGGCTCTGTTGTTGCATGGCCCGACAAGAGGCAAAGGTACCTGAAGTTTTTAAAAACCTTAATGAGCTTTAATTGAAAACAACAGTTTGTACTCATGTGTTTGGTCTGGAAGAACTTTTGTAATTCTGTCAGAGTGGTAAAAAGTTTCCTTAATAATAAAATTTAAACAAAATATATGTAGAGATTCCAACAAACAAATTAACAAATTCCATACTGTAAGCTACATCTCGTGCTGACTTTATGTCTGAGATTTTTTATTTTTTTTCCATGCTCTCCTTCTGCAGACCACTGTCCACATTGAGCCCCTACATGTTGCTATCAGCCACAGACAATGATGCAGACATTGCTTCTGGTGACAGTGTGAGTCTGGCTCGCTCCATAAGTAAGGACAGCCTGGCGTCCAATGCTATAAACATCACACCCAAACACCAGATTTCTGTCCACCAGCCCTCACAGGCTGCAATGCGCAGAGTCAACGGCCACAGCCTCCTGGGCAATGTCAACATTGAGGACGAGGAAGAAACTCTGGTGGCAGTTGCCAGGAGTGATGTTCCCGTCATTGCCAAACGTGTGGACGGGACGCAAGTAACTGCCACAGTAGGACCCAAATCTTTCACCGAGTCCAAACCTGACCCAGATAGCTTTTACCTAGAACCACTGATGCCTTCCGTGATCAAAACAGCTAAAGAGAAGTCTGTATGCCTAAACAAGGAAGAGGAGAGTGGTGAGGCGCCCCACTCTTCAGGAAGGGGCTCTTTACGCCGAGGAGATGGACCTACATCGGCCGTTCGTAGGAAAGCTCCCTGTAGCTTGAACCATACCTTTACTCCTCCGGGTGAGCAGGTAGACTTGTCAGAGGAGCCTCAACCGGGTCAGGCAGATTTCAGCCCAATTGTTACCAGCAGTGTTGACCCCTCATCCAGAGAGCCAGCTGGGGGTTACTACCTTCATTCAGATTCTGAAGAACCAAAGTCTGACCAGGGCCCGGATGCTGAGCTTGAAGACATGGATGAAGAGGATCTGGATGAAGCTGTTACCACTAAAGACCCCAACTGGCACAGGAAGACCTTTAATAAAGAAGAAGAAGAATCAGCCAAACTCCAAGAGGACATGAATGTGAAAGAGCATGAGGACAAAGACACTAATGGCGGGAGCGGTCGCTCCAGCCCCTGTCTCAGTGCTCAATCCCAGGCAAGCAGCATGGCCAGTGGCAGTGTACGCATGACCTCCTTTGCTGAGCGCAAAGCCCAGCAGCAGCGCTTTGGCAGCAACCACGACCTACGCTCCAGTGCCTCCAGCTCCCAAAGGACCACTCCAGATGGGTCAGAGAGCAGCGGACCCCTGTCTTCCTCCTGGAGGGTTAAAAGGGACCAGAGCCCCTCCTCACCCTTGGGAGGGTGCACTCGAACAGGTGATGGTAGCGGTGGTTCTAATGTTCTGGCTTCTGAGATTGTCCAGCTCCGTATGCAGCTGGAGGAGAAACGACGTGCCATTGAGCACCAGAAAAAGAAGATGGAAGCGCTGTCAGCAAGACAGAGGCAGAAGCTGGGAAAGGCAGCCTTTCTGAACATCGTTAAGAAAGGTGGAGGCAAGAGTGACACTTTACCCAACCCACTTAAAGCTGACATGTCTAAAGACGAGCTCAATGGGGAGAAAGCACCGTCAAGTAAAGATGATATGTGTGTTGATGCCATCAGAGGGGACAAAGTGGTGGCGGCATCTAACCTGCCAGGTGCCTTAAAAGCAGACAAGAAAGGGACAAGCGGTAGCTTCTATTTAGAAGAAGAGTTGGACCTAAATGAGTGCAGCCGCTCCATCGATCTGTTGAACGACGCTATTGGCAGTATCCAGCAACAAATGATGCAACTGTCACTGCAGCAGGAGATGTTGATGAAACAGAATGTACAGTCCCCCTCTGGTGCAACTCCACCTCCTTCTGTTACCAGCGGCAAAAATGGTGACTCAAAGGCGGGGTCAAGTTTTCACTTTGTAGAGCACCTCTCTAACACTGGCACCGCTCCTACCAGGAAACCCCCCAAACTGAGCTCGGGCCGGGGCTCCAGGTCCAAACCATCAGAGCTAAAGATATCCAAGGAGCAGAGCTGGCAGGCCTCCAGGACCCTCACCCCCACCCAGAGTGGGTCAGATACATTACCACACCTAAGGCAGTTAACTGGGGGCAGGTCCCCCAGGGCCGACCAAGTTGACAGCCTCAGAAACCCCACAGCAGGAGAGACAATTGACAGGCCAGGCCATGTTCGGAGTGTTAACTTCCGCCTTCACGACGAGGCGAACATGCGCCTGCCAACCCGCGTGGACCTGAAGGCAGTGGCTGTCCAAGAAGTGTCCTTTGACGAGTGCCTGTCCAGCACCCTTAGAGAGTCTGAGCTCAACTCCTCAGACGGTTCAGGGAAAGAAAATATACCATCAGAGGAGGTGCAGCGCAACAAATCGCACCTGATTGAGGTCGATCTGTCAGAACTGAAAGACCCGGAGGAAGAGGAGGCTGCTGAGGACACAACGACGGAAGGAGTTGATGGAGAGCAGAGGTCAGGCATGGGCTTCTTCTTCAAGGTAATGCCTTTGCATTAAAAAGGAACTATTTATTTGTTAAATCTTTAATTAAGTTAAAGTAGGGGTGTTTCTTATGAGTTTTTTTTTCTGACATTGATATCTCTTACATCAGTTTCTTTTATTTGTCTATGAAATAGTTTGGTACCGTGGTTATCTGAAATATCCATTTCAGTTGACCAGGGTCTAAATAATAAATTAGCATTTATTTGTCTTATTCAAGCCACCCTTAAAGGGCTTCTGATGATCAACCTAGTTGTTCATGTCAGCACTAAATTCAGGTTTCATGTTTGCATGTTGTAGGATGAGCAGAAGGCGGAGGATGAGCTTGCTAAGAAGAGAGCAGCGTTCTTGCTGAAGCAGCAGAAGAAAGCTGAGGAGGCTCGACTCCGTAAACAACAACTAGAATCCGAATCGGAGCTGAAACGAGACGAAGCCAGGTAACCTACTTTACCAACAATAGCATAGGATTCAGATGTTATTCTTCCAATTAAAATGCTAAAATGAAGATGTTTTGTTTCAAAACCAGACGGAAGGCTGAGGAGGACCGCTTGCGTAAAGAAGAGGAGAAGACACGGCGGGAGTTGATAAAGCAGGAGTATCTGCGGAGGAAGCAGCAGGAGATGTTGGAGGAACAAGGTCTTGTGAAGCCCAAAACCCCCAAACTGAAGCAGAAACACAGACCCAAGTTTGTGTTCAGAGAGGAATCCTCCAGCGATAATTTATCAAAGGGCTCTTCCACACGTAAGATTGTTACATCATCAGCTTAACATTTACCTTGTAATTTTCTACAAATGTCCCAGCACATTGCGTTTCATTTGTTGTTTTTCAACTAAGTTGTCCTGCACTTTTATCATAATTTGTATTATTGTGTTTTATAGTACCTAAAATGAAGTAGGTGAAGTCAGTTCAAGTCTAACTATTTTAAAGATGCAAATGTTTATGTACTGTGGATGAAGTCTGAACTGTGAATGTAGCAATTTTTCCAAAAGTGGCACTGTCATTTTACAAAATAATTGAAAGTGTCTCTCTGTTTCACATAGCTGACAACCTGAGCAACGCCCAATCAGGCTCCAGTCTGTCTCTGGCCTCAGCTGCGACCAACGAGGCTGACAGCGTCAACTCAGGAGGCGCTGGCTCTCAGCGGTAAATTGCTTGATTGAAAATCTGCGCTTTGTCCATGTTTAAGATTTGCAGTATTTGTAGTATTTTCTGTTTTGACTTATTGTTCAACCTGTACCCCTGTTCATTATGTCTTCCAGCTGTGACTCTGTGGAGTCGTTTCCAGGCACCCGTAACAACAGTCGAACTGCGGAAAGAGACTGGGACAACGGCTCCACTGCCTCTTCCATCGCTTCCATGGCTGAATATACCGGTAAGTATTATAACAGATCAGTAGTTGTGGTTTATCACTCATTGATTGGTCAGTGGCAAAGAACATGAAACAATAAACATGGCCAGTCAATTTCATGGTGTTGCTTTTGCTCAGCATTTTCAGAACACAAAAAATGGATTGTAGCCACAGCGGATTTCTAGTCATCTGACTGGCTCATTATTTGAGTTATGTTTATTTTATATGATACATAATAAATATGTGGTCTGACTGGGTTTTCTCGTTTTTAGGTCCCAAACTTTTCAAGGAGCCCAGCTCCAAGTCGAATAAGCCAATCATCCACAATGCAATCTCACACTGCTGCCTGGCAGGAAAGGTCAATGAGCCTCAGAAGAACCAGATCCTAGAGGTCAGTTCTCTGCCAACATCTGCTTTATGGAATTTACAGAGTAGTATTGATTCATCTGTTCATATTAAGTTGTCTGTTTATATTAAGACACTGTTGTTTGTGTAAATGAACTCAGTTTTGAGATTTGTTTTACAAATTTGCTTCTGCAATGCATGTGACCAGTATATGACTGTACTCATGATTTTAAAACCTGACATTACATTTTGGTAATTGTTAATGCCGCTATCTTGGCAACATTATAAAATACTTTCTCTGGTCCATTGTTGTGGTATCAAGGTGGGAAACACTTTTCCACTTGAATACTACAGTATCTCCTCCGTAACAGCAAAACTTGTAACAGACTGCAAACAACTGTTAAAACGGTTAACGGTTAAAACTTCACATTATACACAACACAAGAACAGGTAGTCACTCTTTTCAAAATATATCTGCTTTTGTGAACATGTTATTGATTTGTCTTCAAAAAATAAGATGTCTCCAATTTTTCAACCATAATTATTAGGGGGAAAAGTCTCTTTCAGGCTCACAAGGCTATTTCTACTCAACTTTTTCTCTTTTCCGTGGATTTGAACCAGCAGCCTTGCACTGACAAACCTACTACTGCAATATAGCTCAATCTTGTATATCTATGCCATATCTCTCTCTCTCTCTCTCTCTCTCTCTGTTTGTCTGTCTTTCTGTCTGTCTGTCTCTCTCTCTCTCTGTTTAACCTCATATCCCACTAGGAGTTGGACAAGTGCGAGTCCAACCACCTGATGATCCTGTTTCGTGACGGTGGCTGCCAGTTCCGGGCGCTCTACTCGTACTTCCCTGACACCGAAGAGATCCAAAAACTGACAGGAACAGGACCCAAGAGCATCAGCAAGAAGATGATTGATAAGCTGTACAAGTACAGCTCAGACCGAAAGCAGTTCACCGTCATCCCTGCCAAGACTGTGTCAGTGAGCGTGGACGCCCTGACCATCCACAACCACTTGTGGCAGGCCAAGAGGGGTACTGGACCAAAGAAAAGCGGAAAATAGCAGAGAACGGGATTTTAAATCCTCCATCATCCGAATCATCCTCATCTTGCTTTTTCGTGAATAGACTGCATTGATGCCCACAGCCAAGCTCGCCATGCTTAGTTTGAAAACCTACTTGGGAGAGGCCAAATTCATGTACTTCTGGTCTTCTGTAGGTGAACCCAGGCAGAAACAAGGAAAAGGTATGCGTGTGTGTGTGTGTGTGTGTGTGTGTGTGTGTCACAGGTGGTCTGAGGGACTGGTGCTGGCAACAAAAAGGGAAATGCCAGCTGAATTAGCTTCTTCTCCCTTTGATCTTAGTGCAATCAGTTTTGGTTTCTTTTGGTCCGGCTCTGTTTTTATACGACAACCACGACTCAAGCATGTGGAATTTTTTCTCTCTCTGTCTCTCTCATATGTGGTAGATGTCCATTCTTTTCCACAAAGTATTTATTAGTTCAGCACTGTCATGGTCGAGAGCTCAGCTGCAGCACCAAAGTCCTTTCTCTTCCCGGAAGCACCTGTCCTTTGGACGAATTCGGACAAAACGAGGGGACATTGGGGGAATTTTGTTGCTCTTTTTAGAAAATCTGAAACAAGGGACCTCTGTTCAACCCTGTAGGACATTTGGACAGCCTTGCTGTCCCATCAAAAACAGCAATCTCTTCCTGCGTGGACTGTCAAATCTGTTGAATCAGGCTGGCATTGCCGATTTTGCCTCACCAGGGATCTCCAAAAAAACCTGCTGCT
The DNA here is from genome assembly GCF_013103735.1 of Etheostoma cragini. NCBI lineage: Eukaryota > Metazoa > Chordata > Actinopteri > Perciformes > Percidae > Etheostoma > Etheostoma cragini. The sequence goes on from NC_048411.1 coordinate 22,898,243, forward strand.
CTGAACTGTCTTCTTCTTTTGTGACGGGGGAGCTCCTCGCGTCTCCCTCAGACATCCGTTGGCCTTTTACGCATTGTGGTACTATCGTCAATTTTTTCAACCGCTTTTTAAACTGTTGATCGTGTAGCACTGAATATGTGTATAGCAAAAGAAACTAAAACTAAAAAACTGTCCTTTTAAATACTTTTATTTGTCAAAAACATCCTTTTCTTCGAAGGTGTCAAAGAGGGTCAATGATCTTGGTCTTTGTGCAAAAATTAAGCTTTTTTTTTTTGGTTTTGTTTCAGCTTTTATTTTTATTATGATTAAAGCAATGCGGTGTAGAGTCTGAGCTGATGTTATGTGTTTTCATCATAACGGGAATTCTCTGATGTTTAGAGCTTAGGTGTGTTTTCTCCCCACTGGGCACTCTTGAATTGTCCTGTGTAAAGGTGCACTCATGAACACTGGCTTCTGTCATGCAATGTATCTCTCTCCTTCCATCCCAGAGTGTTTTTGTTGGCCTGTCCCATCTTTAACCACAAGAGAGGCACACACACTCTTGTTGTGAAGGGTGTTTTTGCACCTCTCTGTGACCGCTTTGAATGACAGTATTTAATATATCCACAAAGGGGGTTTCTGTGTGGGCGGGACGGGGGACTGTAGTTATATACCAACATTAAAGAACATTCCGCCAAGATGTTGACAAACACTGCCACATCGTCTCTCTCTTCTCTCTGTCTTTTCAAAAAAAATCGAAGTGCTTTTCTAGAAACCGTTGTTGGCCTCGAGAACAACCATAAGTGTTGCACGAGCACTTTACCTTGTTTGTTGGGATTTTTACGTTTTGAATGGGCATCAACACTAAGACCTAATTGATAATACTGTTGTTGTGCACTCGTAAAAATTGTTCAAACTTAACCAAACACTAAGACTTAATACCGACATGTAAAGTTGAAGGGCCTCCGCGATACTACTGCTGTCTCCAAAAACAACCCAATACTTGATTTATCATTTGCTGCATATTGATTTGTTTTTGGGCAAGGGAGGTGGCAGATCCTTACATGTATGCAAGTTGGAATGTTTATGTTAACTAAAAGATTGTACTGGCATTTGTACACCATTTTTGTTACACTAGTGTACTTTTCATCCTTGTTGATTTTATCTTTGATCCCATGCCATCTATTTATTTTCAAAATGGAAGCACTGAAACAGAATAAATTTTCAAGTGAATTAAAGTCACGTTTTTCATTTTTATTCTTTCTCATGGCTTGATTTGTCCATTTTTATTAGACTCCACTGTTTTGTTTTTGTTTTTCAACTTTTATACACCACACTAATTTTAATCTTTATACCACAGCTCACCAACAAGTCATTTTTCACGTTTCTTTCACAAGAGGCAATGCTGCATCTTTTCACAGACCTGTTTATATTTCTTCCCGTTTATGAGTTAACACTAAAGTCACATGGTTGTATAAATCTTCTCAAAGCAACAAAGAAAAATCATCCAACATGACACTAGGTTTCAAATCTAAATAAGTAGTGAAAACATCTTCAGGCCTCCCCCGGTGGTAACTGCCTCACACTCTGCCACCCAACTGGAACAGCGGCTTCAACGCCTCAATGCAACGCCAGCGCTCATAACCAAGGCAAACTCTGCTCTGCCATGGCAACAGTGTTTCTTTTTTCACACCTGCTAGTTCAGGTGATTACAAGACCTCCAAACTTGGTAAACTAACTCTAGGTAGAGTCCAAGCTGTAAGACTTCACCGGGCGTCGATCACATTGGTCACCATGAAGGGTAAGTGTATTCCTTGCTCATACAACACGTAATAATTGATGAAATGTTGAATTCAAAGCTATTCTGATTCCTCAACCTCCACAGTTGTTGCTGGTCTTGTTTTGATGCTACTAAATGTGCATTTGAGCCAGACTTGTCACGGAGAGAATGACCTTCTCATCTGCCCAGCAATACCACTAGGTAAGGACCTAAAGTTTAGCCAAATGTATTCAGTTCATATTAGCATTTTTTCCTTACCACAGCTTTATAAAAACTTTACAAAAGTGTAAATCTAATCTATTTCCCAAAATATTTCTAAATGTGTTAATTGAACTTAAAGTGCTGTCAATCTGCCCAAAATAACTTCCATCCTCTTGGTAATCAGTGGAGTCAGCTGATGATCATAATGCTTTGTTCAGGGTAATCAAACATAAACTATTTTTTTATGGAAAAAAAGCACCGCAATATTGACCTCCATAGATTGATAGCTGCAGCATTTCTGAACACAATTACTTTTTGAACGTGGTCAGAAAACGTTCTTTCTGGTGATGCTACATTGCACCAACTCAACCACTAGAAAGCAGCAGAAGTACAACTTTGAAATTGCTCAAAACAATAAATATTATTGACACAAAATGTAGGTTCAACATACAAACATAACTACTGGCTTTCAAACACGGTGAGACACTGAGGTCCCCTTTAAAGGTGCACTATGAGTTCCTGCGTGGTTTCAGCGCATTTCATTTTTGTCTCATCGTAGGCATCTCTCCTGCATCCACTAGCTGCTTGCCCCCTGGATACACTTTAAAAAAGCCCGGTCTCTGGAGACAACATAGGGATCGTGAATGTCGAACCCTGGAGGCACAGGATAGGCACCAAAACACCCCAGCCAATCACGGACAAGATGGTTGGGGGATGGGGTTAATGACACTTTGTCAGTTAAGGCCTTTTTAAGGTCGCCGCAGCCAACCTGCCGTGTGCTAATGTGACGTCAAAATGACGTAGCTCTCTCTTGCGCTTGGATTTTGAGTGCGTGACCAGGACTCTAGGTGACTGCAAGTTTCTCTTGTAAACTCACTGGATTAAGATGAGTTTTTTTTATGGTAAATGAAAGGCTTGATGAAGTTGAATGAAATCGAAACGTTGAGGTCAATGCTGCTTGTTTACCTTTTTCTTCTTCAGTCCGTAGAAATAACAAAGTCGGTAGCCTTACATCATTTGTGCCACCTCTGTTCAGGAGAAGACACTGACCACAAACAGTAATGGCGCTTCCATGACATCACATTGGCGCATGACAGGTCGGCTGCGGCTAGTAAACTGGACGCTTTAGTCATGACAGTTATGGAAACATGGGGGGAGGGGGGAGGTTGTTCTGTTTTATGTTGAATTTACTTGGAATGTCAACAGAAGTGACCATGCAGGAACTCATAGTGCACCTTTTAATGCACTCATCTTACATATGCATTGTTGCATATTTTAGCAAAGTAAATAAAAGGGGGATTGGCTATTTATTCAGAAATCATGCAACGAATGCAGCTAATTTCATGTAAAAACTGCTGTTTCAAGTTCTATACGCAATAACACCTAAATGTAATTTTAATACTGTGCTTTCAGGTTTCAGCCCTGGTTATTCAAGTCTGTTGATGTTTCTGAAGGATGTTGGGGAGATAAACTCCACTGTGTTTCGCAGCAACAACCTCGCCTCCATAACCAGGCTCCGGATCGACAACGCTGGTGTCACAGGCATCGCTGAAGGGGCCTTCAGTTCTTTACGGAACCTCACAAGTATTAGTTTAAACCAAAACTTGCTGACAGAGATTAACCCAAACTGGTTCGGTCGGCCCCATATCCTCAGCAATTTAAGCCTTACAGGAAACCACATCAATGTTCTGAATCAGTCCACGCTTAACGGGCTCCTTAACCTTACAAGGCTCAGTCTGAATAAGAACAGGATCAAAACAATTGAAACAAATAGTTTTAGCTCCAACCCCATCTTGGCTGAGTTGGACTTGTCTGAGAACAGGATGACCTGGGTCTCACCTCAGGTCTTTAGGTCTCTCAGATCCACCAAGATCAGATTGGATGGGAACCCCTGGGACTGTTCCTGTGGAGCTCAAGACTTTGTCAACTTCCTCAAAGGTTTGTGAAATGTATAATTTATCTTTTAAGATCTAAAGGTAGCTCGACTCTTTTCTAATTGGAAATTTGTT
>NC_048411.1:22902221-22953855 GCF_013103735.1 Etheostoma cragini
CCCCCCCCCCAGTTCCTCTTTTTTTAATCTTCCACTTTAACATTTAAAGGAATCTACATGTATCTGTGTGCTCAAATATGGCTTCTGAAAAGAAAAGGAGGGATAAAATATGAATTACTAAACTGACATTAATTAAGAAGTTCCTTACTTTAAGAGACCCACGGCACATTCGCCGGGAGTCATTCTGGAGGCCTACTATCTCAAACATCTCTCCAGATAAAGCCGAGGATGATTGGGAATCATGTCGCCGTCCATACTATGTGTTTATGTTACCGCCATCAAGCTGCAATGATTTGCCGCGAATGAAAGCTTGTCGAGTCGTCTTGTAGTGGTGCGTCAAGTTCAACGTATATTCCCATCCAATAAGATGGAATTCAGTATTGATGGTGCGAAAATAACTATATCTCCTCAGAAATTATTTGAAACTAAAGTAAAGAGCCAAATTTGTAAAATTTTACTAGTAGAAAGTACCGATATTTGTGTTAAAATGTAAGGAGTAAAAGTAAAAAGTTGGCACCCAAATAACTAGTAAAGTAAAAATATCTGAAATATGTACTCGAGTACAGTAACAAAGTATTTGTTCTTAGTTAATTATCATCTCTGGTCTGGCACTGATCTGGTCTTGGTCTTGACTCGGTCTTGATACACTCTGGCCTCTGGTCTCAGTTTAGGTGGTCTTGACTACACTGGTAAAAACCCTAAAGCTGCTTCTTTTGCGCTTTGAGCAGTCGTTAAGACTGGAAAAGCGCTATATAAATACAGCACATTTACATTTACATTTTCCCAGATCTCCTAAGCAGATCTCTGCTAGACAGACAGATGGAGGTGACCTGTGCGAGTCCTCCGTCTCTGAGGGGTCAACCTGCGTGGAACGTGTCTGTGTGCGTGACGCCTCTCCCACCAAGACCATCGTCAGTTACGCCATCTGTCCATCCCAAACCAACTTCTATCCCCACAGCAGTCCCTGCATTCACATCTGGTACATCTTCTTCTCTCAGTTTCTGTTTAATATTTGAAATCCTTCACCATTACAATTGGGATATTTGCCTACTTAGATATGTAATTTTGTCAATGCTGATATAGCAGCTTCTAACTTCTGCATACATTTAGCTACAAAAACATTCAAATATGAAAATTTTCATCTTTTCAAACATATGGTGGGCCTTCATAAACATTTCGTCTGATATTTATACTTTTTAAAGTATTAAGCTTTTAATTTGTTTTTTTTTATACAATTAAAGTCAATGAGAGCAGGCATTAAATCCCTTTTCTACTTCAAAATGCCACTTCATACTTTCTCCTACTAATCAAACTTTAGACCATTCACAAAAACAAAACAAAAAGTCACAGCGAACCACTTTTTGAATCACTGATATGCCCACATTTTTTTATTTTCACACATACATTTTATGTCAATACGTTACCAAAGGACTTGTGGCGTTGAAGATGTGGTCATTTCACGTATGTCACCTATAGTTTAGGCTGTCGGAGCCTTTTTCACAGGTCGCTCTCACTGTCCCTTAATGGCAGCAGGCTGACAGTCAATAGGTTAGGGATTACATCAAAGCGATCTCCCTCTGTGTTGCTCACTGATCAGTCAGCATGATGCAGCATTTTTGCCAGACAGTCAAATTGCAACTACAGACAGTTATACATTGCTCACTTGCCACTGCTGTGTTACTGTTGAAACACCTACAACATTCATACAATATGGCTATTATTCAGCTTTTAAAGATATATTAATAAAAACAATTATCACTTTTCCACATTTCTTACATATTTTAACCAGTAATCCAGTTTAGCTTTCTCTTACTTTTTCACCTACTTTATTTTTTCCGAAAAACCTTTAATTATTTCGCATCTTTTTTTAAATTACTGGTTGTTCAACGTGTCAATGAAATTCATACCAATTAATCAATTTCCACCTTTCCCACTATTATCACTACTTCAACTTCTTACAGATTTAAGATATTTAATCCAGTTTAGCTTTAGCAATTTAGCTATTCAGCATTCAAATGCATTTTCTGCAGGAAATTCATAGTTTGTGCCTAGGATCTCTGCCCACTACTTGGATATAAAATTTGTGCTTAGTATCTCTGTTGTTCCCGCTAGCAGAAGTTGCGACAACACCTCCACCGCGACCACCATCAGAGACAAAAACTACTGTCCAACCCAAACCCAGTGATGCACCTATAATAATGTCCTCACACACGGGTACTTGTGGTTCTTCCTGTCCCAGTTTGTGTTTAAAAATGTTGACCATTAAAGTTTTAACTACATTTGTGCTTAGTTGGTATCTCTGTTGTTCCCCCTAGCAAAAGTTGTGACAACACCTCCAGCACAACCAACATCAGAGACAAAAACATCTGGTCAACCCAAACCCAGTGATATCCTCATAACTGTCCCTTTAAAACCTGGTTAGTTTTGTTCATACTTAAAACATGTTACCCAGTGGAATCAGACCATTACGAGATGCTAGAGACAATCCGTGGGGAAAAGTTCTAATTTCAAGGAAAAAGTCATAAGAGGAAAAATAAATCAACATTTCATTAATAATATTAAACATCTGATAATAAATGAGGTGCTTGTTGTGAAACCTAAAACAGGTCCTCCATGTCCCCCGTTCGAGCCCCTAATCTCACCCGTTCACCACGATGGAGCAATAAAAATCACACATTAGGACTCTTCTCAAAATATTTCATAGTTATTTTTCAAATCTATGTTTTATTTGTCATCTTACTCATTATGCAGACTTTTTTTTTTTTAATAATTGCCTAGTTCTTTGCAGAATATTGCAAAAAAGTACCCAACATATTGCAATTCAAGTATTGGAAAGTTTGACCATAAATACAAGTGTTGAGTTCTTTGTGGACAGTTCCAGCATGTAGTCAACTATAGGCCTGGTATCATAGACTGTACAATATTAATTCATCAATTAATTATTAATATTATACAGTCTATGCATGGTATATTTTCATGCACAATCTCTTAAGTGTAAACTTATTTTAATTTTGGACTCCCTTATTCATTTGTTTGTATAGCCGCTGCCCATTTCTTTCTGGACAAAACATACACTATTTAGAATTTAACCCTTGTGTCGTCTTCCCATCAAACACTTAACACTTTTTTTGATGCTTTTTATCAATGTTTTATGAATGTCTTTTATTTTTTTGTCCCTTTTTTCAACAGTTGTTAATTTTCCCCCAATGTTTGTAACTTTTTTTGACTTATTTATGTCAATAAACCTAATTTTATAGGAAATTATACCTAATGTTTGAGTTGTAAAAGCAGGAATTAGAAATTATTTCGACTTAAATTAAAGTATGTTGATGGATAATCACAGACTGGAATATGTCAACTTTTACTCAATACTATTTCAAAACATTTTTTTTTTTTTTTTAAATGCTATAAAATTGAATAAGACACCCCAAAATTAGTGAAAGAGCGTGCCAAAGGGCGTTGTATGGAATCAATCATGTTCTTTTGGGTAGTTAAAAAGAACATTGATATAGGAAAACGGGTCAGGTTGACCCGAGGACAACATGAGGGTTAAAGCAAAACATAAGGGGCTGGGGTAGGTGATAATAAAGCTGTAGGAGTATTTGTAGTAGTATTTTTTTTTTTCTGGTAGTCGGTTAATATTATGACTTTTTTCTTGTTAAATTAAAACATCATTCTCGTAGGCTTCATCTTGGAAATAGAAGTTTGTCAAAAGCATTTCAAGATCTACTATCCAAAGCTTTCATGGCCTTGATTATCGGAAAGTTTTCTCCCCAAAATTTTTTTTCTTGAAGTAACACGTTCAGTTATAATAATTGTCTGTAGTATTCTGATCTTGATCAAGGTGCAGATAAATTGTAAACAAGTTATTTTATAAAAAATATATATTTTCATATATAGACCCTTCTGCTTTAGCAGCTTTCTGTCTCTTTGGTTTGTCTGTGTCCTTTAGCAATGACATCACCAGCACCTTATGTGACATCACCAGCAGCAGTGACGGAGATCTCTGTCCATCCTAAACCTTCTGACCGGCCCGCAACAGTACCCGGACCCACTGGTACGCCTGGGCTTTCTCGTCTTTTGATATTTGAACCTTTTTTATTTAATTTGTGTTTCATATGTTTGTTGTTCCTTCCAGGAACCTGCGTGACATCACCGCCATCGTCTGATTCATATATTGTCTGCCCGCTGGTTGTTGTGATAGGTATGTTTAAGTTTTCTTTTGCAGGTTTCTGTTTGATTGCACGGGAAAAAAATCCGATGCTTTAAATATTATATTCTAATAATGCTGTTCCTGTGTTGCTCTGCAGTGGTCCTGTTTTCACTTCTGTTTGTGGTGTGTTTCCTGGCTTTGCTGCATCGGAGGAAACGCAACAACAAAACTGTGATGCCTGGCCGTCCGGAAGAAAACAGAAACGAGCTGAAAGAAGACAGCAGATCCAGTTGTGCTCAGTCCCCAAGACTCGAAAACAATCAAATAGAAAACGATCACTGGGACTCAGAGATGGGATGGAGGAGATCCTTTACCGGACTCAGAGCTAAGTCAGCTAATGCTGTTCTCCTTATGTCTCCTTTTTGTGCACCTGTGAAAGATCTAGGGACTTTACAAACGGAGACAGAGACTCAGTCAAAAGACACATCAAACCAAGATGAAGGAAAGCAGAAGCTGGTAAATGAAAGTGAAGTAGATGGAGGAATTCAGACAGAAAATCTAACAAACTCTGATGTGATAAAAAATGCTAAACAAGCCGATGTTGGTAGAAATCAAGAGCAAAACCCCCAGCGTGTTTCTGCAAACACTGACGCTGTGCCGTATCTCAGCATCGGTCCAAACCAGAATAAACCCAATCCTGATGATTTCAACAAACAGTCCACTGATGGTCCATGTCAAAGATCACAGACGGGAAAAGTAATGGGGAGGATCGCCACCTGGCCCCCAACCGCAGTTCAGTGGCAGGCAAGATGTAAGATGAAGGAGGAGGAGGGGTCGGATGTCTTCACTGTTTGGACACCAAAGTTTGGAGATGAGGTGAAGAAAGTGTTAGAGGAGGAGGAGCGTCCCTCTGATTCGGACCAGGACAAAAAGGAAGAGGACGTTGAAAAAAATGAAATGGAAGATTTAAAAACTACTCCAAATCAAGAACCTTTGAAAAGTACTGGAGCTCACATGAAGTTGGGAATATCAAAACCAAATAACGAGACCATTTCTTTCGGCACATCTTTTCCCCACACTGACGCAAGGCTAGAGGAGCAGCTAAAGAAGGAGGAGATGATCCAGGACCCTGCTACTGTGAGAAAGACCCAAAATCTGAATAAGGCTAAACTTGGTCCAAATCAAAACCTGGAATCTTTGGCAAATCCTGCACTGATGAAGACCAAGAAGAGCCGCAACAAGGCTGAACAGGGGATGGAAGCAAAGCAAGCTGGGAAGGTAGAGAACCAAAGCACCGGCTCAAGGGCTCCCTCCGGTGGCGCCTCACCAGATGATGAAACCCTGCTCTCCGGTAACGAGTACGCCTTCATGGACCTGCTGCATGAAGTGGTTCAGAACAACGGTCGCAGGACCAGAGAGAGGTGGAAGCAGGTACAGATCAACAAGCAGCGGCGTCAGGACAGAGTTACCGAAGGAGTTTAGAAAGTTATATTCCATACATTATTTTTTATCTTAAACCCTCTGACGTCTAAGGACATTTCTCCCCATTTTTACAAATCTTCTTAGATTCACCTTTTTAGGGTATTTGCATACAACCCGATACCCATGTTTCATATCAATGTGTTCTGAATAATGAGGCCCAAATGTGTTCTAGAGCAATGTGAAGACATAATATTGGCCCTCGGCTGAAAAGTTGAGTTTGGTTTTTGAAATTCCTCAAATCTCTTGTAAAAACATGTACACCCTTACTCGCGTGTTGATGAATTGTTTTGTTGCTTGAAATGAGATTTTCCAAAGTCTAAGGTTCACAAGAGTAGTGTAATAAATGAGTACAATAGTAAATAAATGTATAAAAAATGTTTAAAATTAAATTTTGCAACCGAGCTTTTCAATGAGTGTTGTCTGAAACATCACTTGGACGCACCAACTTGTTTTACCTTCTGCTTTTAAAAATAATCTTTATCAGCACTTAAAGAAATAGTTTGACATTTTGGGAAATGCACTTATTTTCTTTCATGGTGAGAGTAATATGAGATTTACCACTCTCATGGTTGTCCATTAAAGGGACATTCCAGTGATTTTGTACGGCACTACCGTTAACTTTAGGTCTCTGGTTTGTGTCAAGCTCCAAATATTTCCCATAACGTCCCAAGATAATGTGCTTGTAGAGCTGAAATCGGGCCCTAAAAGTCAGACCCGGCAAGGCGGGAGCCTGACAGAACTAGCCAGAGTTCGACAAGTAGTCTACATTTTGACAGCTTTTTAAAAGCCTGAACCCGTTTACAACCTGGCATTACATTTCTTAACGTAATTTATTCATGACTAACGTAGGCTATAGGTCACTTTAAAGTCGGAACTCATTCCACCTCCTCAGCATCCATTTCCGCGGTAACATAAACGCATCACCTGACCGCTCATTTACCATGCAACCCGGAGCGCAAGCCCCAGCCCGAGCCTGAGTAAAATAATAGAAATTAAGACCAAACCCGTTTGGGCAAAGATCCTCAGCTCTATGTAATCTAATCAGATGAAATGACCCATTTATCTACATGTTATTGTCCCCATATTCATACTCTTATTCAAGTTGTCATTTGATAATCCGAGATCAAATAAAAAGGTCTTTTTATTCATTGTATCTGGCTGCATGCAGCATTTATTTGTTCATATTTCATACGTCGAGAAGTACACTCGCTTCTTATAAGAAATAGTACAAAATGGATCAACCTCTTTTGACAGTGACATAAAAACAACGTGGAGGTAAACATAATATGATAACACCTGGACACAACATGCATGTTCCATTCATATAAATACACAGTATCAAATAATGGCTCCAACTTGCAAGCAGTTGACTGATGTGTTATGTGTTTCTCTAGCCATGGGACATCACTAAATGTACAAAATGTATCATTCTTGGCAAGCTTGTATATCAAAACATGCTGTTTATTGTCTGCATGCCCCTTGTGGTAGTTGTATGAACAGTAGGAGATCTGAAGTGGACTCTGGAGTGGAGTGAGGACCGAGGAAGACGTTAAATGAATGGATCAGCACACCGATCGTATCTTCCATCGTACTCGCTCACGCTTTCACTCCTCGGCTCTCCTGCCATGTAATCTGACACTTCTGAGTCAAGTTCAACAGTACATTTCAATGGGACTCTTTGCAAAATACATAATGTTGAACACATAAAAGTTTATGCTGATTCCTTTAAAAAGAAAAAAAAAATTGGCAGATCTCAGAGAGAAAACAAATCCATCTGAGATTTCCTCATGATCATTCCTATCGCTTCTTATTTCTTTACAGATAAATAGAATGACACTCATAAAAATACTTTTCTAACATCTGCAATGTAAACCAAAACAACAGAACGCATGACATGTTACTGCACGTTCGACTTGTCTTTGCTTCCCAGCAATGGTTGAATACTGTCCACTGTGTTTTTCAGATTAAAGGGTCATGCTGTTATGCTCTACACTTCCCTGCAGAGAATAGTGCAAAAAATAGTTCAAGTCCTCTTTCACTTTCATCACACAGACGAGATCGAAACCAAATGTTAAATATATAAAGTTATTTACAGTGAACTACATAGAGCTGAGGAATGATAAACGAGGAATAAATACTGCACACTGATTGGCTGTACAGTTTGGAGAGGAGAACACTTTGTTTTCAGCTCAAGTACGTTCCAAAGATATTTAGAAACAGATCACAGGATAGAAAGGGACTTGACTGTGCCTGTCACTCTCTGTGCAAAACATTCTGCTACCAGTTAAACTGCAACTTGTGAAAGAGTTATGAAAAAGGAGAACATTATAAATACATATTTAAAAAAATAAATAAAATAAAAACACTAGCGTCTGACTAATACTGGATTCATGAGGCCGATATTGATATTAAAGGTCTCATGCCATGCTGCTTTTTGGATGCTTTTATTTAGGCCTTAGTGGTCCCCTAATACCATATCTGAAGTCTCTCCCGAAATTCAGCCTTGGTGCAGAATCACAGCCACTAGAGCCAGTCTCACGATGAGGACAGGGGGGGGGGGGCAAAGTGGAGGGCATAAGCAGGCTGGGGGAACTCATATTAATGTTAAAAAACCTCTTAAAGTAAAGTTTTCATGCCATGGGACCTATAAAGTTAAAGCCATTTGATGATGTATCGGACAATATAATTTGAATTATTTCTGATAAAAAAAATTATGAATACCTTAAAGAAATAGTTTTTAATTTGGATATACGCTTATTTGCTTGAGTTAGATGTGAGTATTGATACCACTCTCATGTCTGTCAGTGAATCATAAAGCCACAGCCAGGAGACTGTTAGCTTAGCATAAACATGGGAAACAGCTGGTCCAGTTTGCCCCCAAAATCACCAGCGCTTACTAACTATTACGCAATTAATATAACATTTAATAGCATGTTTAATCTGCACAAAACAACACACATGCATGTGCGTATTTCAGAGTGTAATCCAGAGTGTAATTTCTCCACTGGGGATCAATAAAAAGTATAAAATTAAATTGAAATACTATTAAATTATCTTACAACATAAGAGAGGTGTCAAGCTTCTCAACTAACTTTTCAAAATAGCAAATGCGGTTATCTACCCAGACTTCAGACTATTCCTTTAAATCTGGTTGTTAAAAGTTTTGAATGAATACATAAATGCATTTAAACATTAAACAGCTATGAATAAAAACCAAAACAAATATATGAATATGATTAAGTTTCACTAAGAAAATAGGACTAAACATACATAAATAGAGAGAGAGTGTTGTGGGCAAACTCGAAATACGTTAAAGTAGCCGCCATGACATGAGCCGGACATCTTTGATAAACCCAGATCAGCGGATAAAATCGTCCCAGCCAATTAATCGACACGGCTCAATAATAATAATAAAAACAATAACACCGATATCACAAAACAGATGTAAAATGGCATATCCTGTACACATCATTTTCAAAATATTTACAAAGCAATAGAATAAACAAAAGAATGGCACATACTGTATAGCAGACTGATGATAGGGACACTTAAAATAGTGAAATAAAATAACAATGTTCATTCCTAAACATTAACCACAATGGAAACCAGTGTCCAACACAACAAAGATAGAAATGCTGACCATTCTAATACGGCTGATTAAAGAGCCACTACAGTGTCTATATATTCATAGATGACAGTTTGTTGTAAAAAAGTTTGTGCTCATAAAGAAAATGAAAATCCTGTCTGATTAGAAACGGACAAAAACATAAACAGACAAATGTAATAAATAAGTAAAGTGCACATGTACTGTCATTTCATGGTAAATGCTTAAATTTTTAGAAATTTAGTGAATGTTAAGATGTGGGGCAGGGTGCAGTCGCCCCGAGATTTGGCTCTTTGTGAGTTTAGGCAGAAATAGGCGTAGAGGAAGTCGGCCTGAGACGTGGCACGTCCTCACACAGAGGGAAATGATGTCCTGTACGGTATGTGCACGAAAAGCTTTAGACTGTTCAAAGACCGCTCACAACATCCTTTAAAATAACTGAGTCCTTTGGTTGGAAGGAGTTAGCCGTTTCCTGTGCTTGGTTGCGACGGTGAACTGTGTCAGTCAAGACGTTGTGCGAGGGGAGTCGTGGTCGATAGCGAGGCACTCTTCATGCATCCTCCTGTAGCAGCTCACTGGGGGAACAGCCGTCCTCTCAGGGTCATCTTTTAACGGTTGATTATTTCTGATCTGAGGCTAAGGGACACGTAATGCACATGTACCATGGACCGCTGTCCTCGGCCAGAGACCAGCCTCCGGGGGTGAGACAAACATGCTTTGTCGGCCCGGGCGGGGCTTACAGATTAAGGTGTCAGGGTGTCGAGGAGCGATGTTTTTTTTTTTTTCTTATTTTTTTTTTTAGAGGTGAGTCTCGTCTCTTGTCTCTGTGCCAAAGTCCTGCTGGTTCCTGGTGCTGCGGGCCTGCCCCACCTGTGAGTCCTCTGGCATGTGTGCCAGCGGGTCTGACCGGATAATGTACCTGTAAAGACAATAAACATTGTCTGCCAACTTGGAGCAGTAAGTATGGATTAAAATCTGGGCAGCACCATTTACTGGAAAACTATAGGCACAGTCGCAGCCTAAATACAGTATAGTCTATAACCACAACGTTCCACACCCGGGACTGCTCCGGTGTTACCAGAAATTCTGCCGGATGTCCGTTACCTCCCGCCTTCTTTGTGTTGCCGTTCTAAACTCTGGTGGATATACATAGACTGTTAATCTATGCTTGCATGACTAAAACAACCTTTCCAACCACAACAAGTTTTATTTTGCAGCGGCATCGGGGATCCGTCCGGAGCTTTGCGCCGCCCAAGGCGATTGTGATTGGTTTAAAGACATGCCAATTAACGAGAGCACGTTTTTCTCCCATCCCGGAATGCTGTGTGGATTAGCAAGACCCTCCCTAGCAGCCCTGTGGAGGAAGGTCTGGCAAAGCGAGACTACATACAGTATGACATGCAGCAAAACACCTGTGCAGTCTACTGGACAACAGACAACTATCGCATACTAGGTGGCCAAAATAGTAGAATTTGTCATGGATGTTTTTAATGCAGGATCTTTACGACTTTACCCACCAAGTTATTACTTCTTAGAATGACTAGAGTGTGTTTGTTACAGTCTAAGTACAGTTGTATATATGACATAATGTTGCTGTAACCGAGGGTAAGTCTGCTGGACATAAGGGAAAAAAGAGAAAGTGGGGTTCTTACACAATGTCGTTGAGCTCCAGCATGGTGTCAGGAGGCGGATTGATGAGGACGTAGGACAGCGTGTTCTGGTGGTCGTTCATCTCGTCTGGAAAATGAGACAGGAGAGACCTTCAGAGGTGCTCTGGTGTCCTCCCTCGCCCTCCTTCATTATACAGAACATCAGCCAGGAAATGAGCCCTCTGACCACTGAAATTGAGCCTCTTGTTCTCAAGCTTCTAGTGAGGACAAAGGCAAAGTAACCCACGTTCTGTATCGGAGCAAGTACGGGACATGCTCTCTCCCTAGTCTGCTTGTTTATCTAAGAGATGATTTTTACAACTGTTAACAATTACAATTTAACAATAAAATTGCATACAACAACAGATTTATATACCAAGCTCACAATACAGTTTTGATGGGAAATAAATGGCAAAATTTACAAATTGGTTTTGCATTTCAATCACTTAATATTTTGACTATAGCCAGACTGATACTGGAATTATTTTAATATTGAATTCATATAATTATCAATTGTTTTAATTAAGCTATTGATACATTACTTGTTGAATTTGTATTTAATTTAAAGTTTTTATAATCCCTCTTTATCAAAATAAATTGCTAAATCGTTCAATTTTAAACCATTTTGGCCTTCAATAAACAGACGTATTGTACATCTGCATTAGGCTATATAAACAGTGAACATTAAGAGTTGCAACAATATTCTTTTATTGCTTTCACAATATAGTTAAGTTAGCCATGGAAAGTGTTAACCTATGGAGGTCTTATATTTTATGACGAATCAATAAGAGGAAATTGACTTAACACTCATTCACCTGATGAGTCACATTACACATTACTCTGTGTGTGTGTATATGTATTTATGTATGTGTGTGGTGTGCTCTCTGGCGGCGGCTCCTACTTGCGTTACGTGATGGACGGAGAAAGGAAAAGGAGGGCACATGTGTCTCCATGACAACCCACCTGCTTGTGGCCCTTTATAAAGCCAGGCGGGGTGGAAGAGAGAGAAGGGCTAACCGTTACTGACAGGGCACTTTGTGGAACAAGGGGAGGCCCATGCTGCCTGCTGACTGAAACAGCACCCCATGCGCAGCTTCCGAACCGAGCCAACATGCAGACAGCGTCCGTGGCAAAATCGAGTCGATCTCCATCGCATTCTCCTTTTTTTTCCCTGCGCATTCCACATTGGACCAAGGCGGCAGGTTGCCATGCCAACGGATAACACTCAGCCCCCACAACCCGCCCAGAGGGACACCCCCACAGACACAGAGAGACATGCTCCAGCATCCGTCAAGACTGAGACCAAACGCAGAGCGACTCGGACCAAACAGAGTGAAGCAGAACACATTGGGAGTGTGAGAGTGGAAGAGGTCAACCTCTCATTTGTAAGTTATATTTGTTCTATAACACTAAATATGATCAGTAAGTGGAGAGAAAATGTGATTGCATGATTTATGGGAGTGATGTTAAGCACTGTACCAATGCGTTTCCCACTCTAATTCAAACATTTTTGTCGACTTCTCGGTGTATTAACTATGGATTATACCATGGTCACAGAAGGTTTTTAGTTGTGGCTCTGTAGTCCACGACGATGAATCTGTGACTTTTAGTTGCTGGTCTTTGAGGTTGTTTGCTCATGAATAGTCTGGCTTAATTTTAGAACATATAGCAGCAGAATATTGATCCTAACCACACAGACCAACCAACTTCCCTCGCCTAAGACCAGACTGAAGGCAAAAAGCCTCTCGAACAAGCAACAAATAAAAATGGTCTAGACTTCAGTGAGTCATGTTAAAGAATAAGAACTATTCCTACACGGTCTACCTAATAGATGCAATCCTTGTTTCAGTGCTTGCTTGCACCGACCTTTTGTCCTAGTGATGTTCCAAATGTGTTCATTTAAATATTTAATGCAAGGAATCAATATATTTAAATTGGTGGTTGTTAAATAAATACATGCATGATCTATTCAGTGTTTAGCGTGGTCTCTATTTGTCAGTAATTTTGGTCAAGATTAGATTCATACTTCAGCCACTTGGGGCAGCAGAAGCTGGAGGTTTCAACAATTTATCACCTTTTTCGCTAACGGTTTGCTGGCTGCTTGATGACTCACTTCAATTGTGCACTTTAGAAGTTATTTTTTTAAATTACTTTTATAGTTCTTTCATGCACACAAATTTTTCTTCGGAAATCCAGAAGTTCAACCACTGGAGGTCAGCAAAAACTTAATGTTCAGCTTCAATTTTTAGGTTCATTGTGCTCTAGTACAGAGCCATGGCAAGCGATACAGAACTGAACAAAACAACAGTGTTAACCATGCATTTCACTAACTGAAAACAAACTTTAAGAAATGAATGACAATCTAAACACTGCTTCTCTTTTTGCCTGTGGTTACATGGCCATGGTATAAGTCTGAAAATACACCTAGAGGTGTCCTGATATATGAAAATAAGAGGCAAAGTGGTGGTGAAGAATGCATTCTATCCTCTACAGATTTCTTTATTTTCTCCCTTTATTTTCTGCATCAGGATGCCTCTGATACACGCATTATTTTGTATATATCTAAGCTATACATTTAGCTTCTACATCTAACCTTCCATCCACAGACATAATGCGTTCCGCTCCACTCTTTAAGCCATACTCTGATTCCCTGCAGTACTCTAGCCATTGGAAACGTCACCTCACGGAAACACAATGCAAAAAAAAACAGGTAGCGAGAGAGATAGTAGAGCGAGATAGTAAGAGAATGGCTGCTGATCTACCACTTATTCTAGCAGTACACACACACACACACACACACACACACACACACACACACACACACGCACACACATGCAGTAGAGTTTGGGTACTGTGATCAAACAGCTAACCTGAAGGCCTGGTCCCCTCTGTGTACGGGTGCTCTGAAATGTCCTGCAACTCTGAGCAACAGCATTCACTGTTAACCTCAATATCCTAATCTGGTCATTTATATTTAACTGCCAACGTTATAATCAAGCAAAAGGGATTAAACTAAATAGAGAGAAAAAAAACATCTAAAAATGTATATACAGTACAGTATGTAGTTCTGTGGATAAATGCAGTGCACTAATCTTCAAAGGATGCTGGTGAAAGGACAAATTCCTTTCCCCTCAAGATAGAACGTAACCACTCACATTGTTGTAAATGAGTTATAACCAACACACAGAATTACCTTGCAAATATCCTAGATTTACTCGATTCATGACATCGCTCGCAGTGAGATTAGAAACATCCTCTACAAGCCAAAGGAGGGAAGACAGAGTCAGAGAGAGAGAGAGAAGGAGGAAGAGGAGAGGAACAAAGGAGGGGGAAACAAGAAAAAGAAATAAATCAGGCAGGCAGCAAATGCATTTGAAGCTTCAAAAATAACTTTAAAAAAAGGTGAGAGTGACGCAAAGAAGCCATGCACTGGTGTGTGCACAGAATCACTTCCAAATTGTTCCTATGCCACATGTTGTGATCCTGTTGCAGTAATCCTCACTGACATTCATGGTTCATAAGATGATCTTGAGCTTTTAGGGTTCTTTTGGAAATGTATTTAATTGACACGTTACATCACGTTTAGTTAATAATGTAGTTAATGTAAAAACACATCTGGAGCATGATTCTGCTTTTGGTTTGAAGCGTGAAGCTGGGAGGAGAGAAAGACTGAAGAAAAGAAAAAGTACAGAAGTGAGCAGATAAGAGTGCAGGCAATTGCAGTTTGTGATCCAATGCATTGAGACGAGGTTTGGTGCTGCTGCATCTCCATGCGTGACGTGTTCACATCCACATGTTGGTATGATCATGACTGAAATGGTGTGTATGTATGATGGCACGTGGGGCAAGAGCTTGATGAGTGTAATGCTGACAGGAGAAAATCCTGTTTTCTGAAGGTAAATGATGATGTTGTGCGATGTTGTTGCTCTGTTCTATCAAAAACCACAGCACCACGTCTTATTAGATGGTATGATGAGCCGAAATGAGATCAAATGACTGGAACACAGATTGGAGTTTTTCAAACACAGCTGCTCTCACAAATGAAATAATAACCTATATAACCTAATAAATAACCTATGATCACGAATGTAGAAAGGGACAGCATCATTTTCTTTTCTTCATTTCGTTTCTCTTACGTTTTCTCACCTTAAGGCTGAGACTCCTACGCTCCAGCCACTGAGGTTTCACTCAACAAATACATTATTTTGGCCTCGTGCTGCTACAGCCTTAAAGAAATGTTGGTTACACTTTACATTATGAAGGTATCTGCATAAGAGTGACATGACACTGTCATGAACGTGTCATAAACATTATAAACAAGTCATAAACGTTTATGACAAAACGCTTCTTTTAATAAGTATCATTCGGTTTTGTAATGACAAGGTAAGGTTAGGGTTCATGCCACTCTTATGTAGATACCTTCAAGTAAAGTGTTACCAAAATGTTTATAGAACTGAAACTCCAATCTGCAAGAAACATTATCATTTGCATTATTGTTTGATAATAATAAAATAATTATAAATGAAATGAAAATATTTCCATTAATGTAGTAAATAACCACTTATACTGTATTTAGTCTTGCTATAAAACAAGTAATATATTGTTAACTATTGCGTTGAATTACCTTAAGTCATCAACTTTTACATAAATCTAAATCTCACCCCATCAGCTGTTCCACTCACCGTATCCCACGGTGGGCAGGCCCAGGTGCTTCATGCGATTCTTGACCAGCTCCGACAGCTCCTGTCGCTCGGAGCGTCGGTACAGGTTGAGTCTCTGCTGCGAGATCCGCTCTGC
Source organism: Etheostoma cragini (assembly GCF_013103735.1). Lineage (NCBI taxonomy): Eukaryota > Metazoa > Chordata > Actinopteri > Perciformes > Percidae > Etheostoma > Etheostoma cragini. The sequence goes on from NC_048411.1 coordinate 22,917,907, forward strand.
CCTGCTGGACGGTTTGGTGCTCTTCCTGCTCAGCCGCCGGGCCCACTGCATGCTCTTCTTCCTCAGCAGCGGGTGCTCCGATTGGTCGCTCGCCGAGGAGTTTCTGTGGGCCGTCTTCTCCTTCCAGGACTCTCCGTGCTCACGGTGCTCCTCGCCGTGCTGTATGTTGATGGACATCTGAGACTGGGAAAGCATCGTGGCTTGTTAACGCTGGATACTACGTGTGAATGGGTTTGTGTAGGCTTGACTGTTTAGTAATTTGTGTTTTCTTTTTTTTAAAGAAATATCTACCTGCATGTCAATAAAAGCAAAATCCATCTGTAATGCTTTTGTAAGTGCCAATTCCAGGTTATTGCATTATAAAGATGCAATGTTGATGCAAGTTTTCATATTGATAAGTGCCAGGAAAAGGCCAGTCCGGTATTTTTCATTTTTGCATGCTTTAAACAGAAGGTGAATATCCAAACTAAAAACAAGCACGTTTGGATCTTACCTGTGCGTTACTGCCCTTGCACTGAAACGAGACGGACAAACAGACATCCAAACAAAAATAGATGCAATGAGAGAAGGGGGCATCCAAAGCGAACAAAATCATCAAAAGTTATTACATTAAATAGTAAATATGGAGTATTTACTATTTTATTATTCATTATTAAAATGGTGGGAAATTAACATTAGCCAGCGATGGTACATTTCTGGTTTATGGCTGGTGAGTTTATGCCTTATTCTAGCCACCTACATAACCTGTCAAATATTAACCAGAGGCAGGTTTCTATTCTAATAATCACACACTGTGAGAAAATGTTAATCACCCTATGCTTGGTGAAAAGAAAAAAGCTGTTAAAAAAAAACAAATAGAGCAAGGAAGAACTGAGAAAAATCTTGAATTTAGAAAAGAGAGCCAAATAGAAGGAAAATGAAAGGTGAACATGAGTGAAAGACATTTTGGGAGGAGAAAAATGAATGCAGAAAAAATGCTAAGCAAGGAAGGACATCATGACATTTTTAAAAGACAGAAGGTGAAAAAGAAGAAGGAATGAAGAAAACACAAAATAAGAGGAATGAATAATAACGTTAAAGCAGTAGTGGCAGCAGTGTCTCGACTAAAGCCAAACCCAGACCAGGGTCTCAGATAATCATTTTCTGATCAAACTGAACTTGCCTCTGTGGTTGAGAACATGTGGGACTCGGTGCGGTAGATCCCTATGGGGATCTCAGCGCTGGAGGAGCAAAGCTTCTGGAAGAGTCTGCCGTAAGTCCTGATCCACAGGTCCTCTTCTGTGATCTTCATCTGAGGATGGGGAATGAGAATCAAGTATATACACGCACTAACTCATTTACTCAAATTTACCAGTGCTTGTTAGCACTATGAAGCTTATTAGCATTTCTACTTACAGCACACAGGTACCCAGAGCCGGGCGTGGTGTCTAGACCGAGGAGAAGCCTAGCTATAGCGATCATATAGTCCTTAACGAACGACTGCAAAAACAGAGAGAATGACTGTGTTGAACGTAATAAACAAGACCAGCCACAAACAATTAGGGTTAGACATTTATGTTTATATTCTTCCTAACATATTGGGCAAATCAAGCCTATCTAATTATTAAAAAGATGCTCCCACACTGTGTCATCACATACATCTGTGTTCATTGCAGGCTAGAAATTACTCTGGACTATAATTTGTGTGCATGAAATATAATTAAATATTTTGTTAGACGTATTTCATAATTAAACCCTAATGTTCAACCCCTTGAGTCAGACCGTGTGTTAACCCACCTGGTAAAGCAGTGTATCCAACATGCTGATGCTGAACACTCTGCCTGCAGCAAACGGCAGCCGGAACATGAAGGCCAAGTTAGAGCCCTTATCACGCTCTATCTGAAGAGAGAAACACAAAGAAAGGATTTAATGAACAGAGCAACCACATGATAAAATATCACCTTTTCCTGTCCTTTTGCTGGACTATTGCTCTTCTACTCTATCTCCAAGAAGACTTACAGTATATGCAAATGGGAAATGTCTTGTTTTGAGCTCTGAAAACTTACAAGTTAGTGGAGAGACACATTTTTAAAACATTGAAAGTAAAAGACTGATGAAGGCAGGATGAAAAAGAACAGATGAAAGGTTCAGGAAGGCAAAAAGAAGCAACTATGATCGAGAGTCAAGATACTACTAAAACTCATGGACTCTGGTAATAGTTTGGTATCACTGCATTTATCCGCTTTCAAAGTTAGAGAAAAAAATGTAAACGTCTCCTCAATTTTAAACTTTGCACTGCTACAGATTATTTTACACAATCCAGCTCTGACAGGTCTTTCAAAAACATTCACACAAAAAAAGAAGAAATTTCAAAGACATAGCCAGTTAGCCATAACATGGTTCTCCCTACTCAACAACTCACCTTCTCCAGTTTGGAGAGAGCGAGTGAGTAGCAGTCCTTGGCTCTGAACTGCATGAACCTCATGTTGGACGGGTGTGTGAGCTCAGTGATGATGCTGAGACTGGGGAACAACCTGAGCGAGGGGGGACATGAAAGAAAGAGGGGGTGTTAGTGGAGAGGAAGACCCTGTGTGGCAGTGATAAATGCTTTTCATTTTAGTTGTTAAATAAATAAAAGAAAACGTTGGGCAACTGTAGTTTGTCTCTAAGATGCACATTGATCAAAAACTAGGAAGCTCAAACATAAACAGCCACTGACGGTACTAACTGTTTCCTGTGTGTTTCTACAGAGTGAAATGTGTTACCTAAACATTGTCTGGACGTTGACAATGGTCTTAGCGTCTGCCATGTAGTCCTCCTCAGCGCTCATGGTGCTTTCCTTGTCCACAACCACTAAGTTGTCAGCGTAGATTATGCCACACTGTAGCAGGTTGTCCAAGCTGGTGCATTCACAAAACACACAGAGTGTTTACTACCGCATGACATGTCAGGAAAATGGATAATACAACAATGGAATAAAATATACAGTATCTGTAATGTCTGTAATGTCTAAAACGAAATCCACCAAGTAGTACTTCACCAATAGCTGTTCTTTATTTTACTGTGAATCCTTCCTTTAAGCAGAGCCTGGAACTATATTTTGTGATGGTCAAAACCAACTAAGGATTATGTTGCATGTTATTCATGATGCATGCATGCAAGTTGTGTCGTACTGCTGGTGGCTAGCCTGGTTCACACCAGACCCTTCTAAGCTGTAAGTGACAGTGGGTCTAGGGAAGGTTCATTCACAGCCCATTTCCAAAGGGGTGTCACCAACGGATGCTGCTGAAATGCCTCTGGGCGCAATTGGATAGGCCTAAAACCAATCAGAGCAAAATCTGCTTCCACGTTGCCACGCTATCTTCATCGTGCAAAGCTCGCCTCAACGGGTGTGATTGGTGCCTTTAGGGTTTTCTTAGGCTAGCTGGTAGCCGTTTTAAATACAAAAAAACATGAACATCATAATCAAGTGAGCAGGTTTTAATAATCCAAACACATACCTATCGATCGTGCCTTTCATGTAGTAAACCATTGGAAAGCAGCAAATGGCCTCCAAGAAGTGGTTGTCTGGCCTGCGAGAAACAGGAAACATCATGAATGAGCCTCTCACACTAATTATCTGTAAAACCCCAGTGGCAGATTATCAAATGGTTGCTGTAATTTCCTGAAATGTGCATGTTGTTCAGGATGGAGCAGATGCTGTTTTGAACTGTATTAATCGATGGTTTACTGCCCAACAAATATATGTTTAATTCTTAAATTCAATGGGAGGATTGAACTGGTTGCTATGGATACCCACAGAGCACTTAGACAGAACTTTCTTGGCTCTCGGTCTGTGTAGTTTATCAGCTTCAGTGACCATAGAGATTTGCCCGAGTTGATGAAACTCAGTGAATTAGAGCATAAAACAGAACGCACACAATTCTATACATACCCAACACACACAAATTGGCTTTCTTATGCAGAGAGAACTGTTGCTTATGAATAATGCAAAAACTATTTCTTTTATTTTGAAGCATAATAACTGGCAGTTCCAGCTTTGCTCTGCTAAAAGACGTTTTGTTCTTTTAAATTGCAAGCATACAAAGCACTGGCAATTTTTTTCACAAACAACTGCAAATATATGCTAACACACAAATAGGCACACATAGATCCATATCTTTACATCATCAATAACTGCTTTTTATAAATGCAAAACTATTATTTTTTTCTCTATCTTGAGGCTAGGTTACCCATATACGTCAAAGCTGCAATGAACAACTGTAGTGTACTGCAGGCAATTCTGTCATGTGCTCATATTAAAGTAGCAGATGATCATTGCAAACTCTGAAATCATTGAAGTAAAGTACTAGTACACAAGGTAATTGCAAACAAAGTTCTCCGATCAATAAACCTTATCAACATCAATATACAGTTGTGTTTATCGGTCTAATATCTATCAACATGCTATCTCATCTTTATTGTGTACAAGATCATAGGTATAGGTAGTACATGTGTGAAAGGCCTATTAAGTAAAACCCATTACTCTTGAGTTTTTTATGATATTGTGAAAATGTCAGGGAGTTTATATCCCTGTAGGAGTAGGAACAAACATACAGGGCAGTTCAAAGCCTTACATGTTGTCCAGCAGCAGCACTATGGGGTTGAGCTCCTTCCTGGGCCGATAGTAAGCGCGCAGAGGGACAATGAAGTTGTAGAGACCGTTTCCGGCTGTCTCTGCAGACACTATAATCAGCTTATTCTTGAAGCCGTATGCCTTGGCATCCTCAAAGCTGCTGTGTGTGCAGCCCTGGAGGGAAGGAGACAATTCAACAGGAAGTCAGTCAGGTTTTAGTTGTCATGTGCTCTGATGAAACATGTTAAATAACAGTTTTTTTTCCTCTAATAGATGGTGATTAATAGGTGAATACATGTTTTTATGGTTTAATTCTGAGCTGTTTTTATCTTTTTCTCCGATTGTAAATTCACCTTGTCAAGACGAAGGCAGCAGAATGAAGCTTTCTGTGGCAGGAGGTGGCACAGAGTGGGAGAGCTGCCGATGTAGGGCGAGTTGGGAGGGTAGCCCTTCACAAAACTGACGGAAAAAGACAAGAAATGCCTCTAAGGAAAAAGTCCTATCAAACTTTAACACCATTATAATTACGTAGTTTCAAAGAACTGGAGCGAACATCTTGACTGATGTGAAACACTGGCAAATATAAGATAACTACATGCAATGCTGCTTTTCATCTCTGAAAAGAGTTTCATTCTTCTCCACAGTAAAAACAGTCTGTTAAACACAGTAATTGTGGGGTCTTTAACAATTGAAAATAGTAAAAAAATGAACTGATACATGATTGTATAAAGGGAGTATCACTGAATCCCTCTTCATTAATTCGATCATTATTTCATCATTATAAGTATGCCCTTGGCGCCCAGATAGCTCAGTTGAGTGAGCGGGCGCACATATATAAATGTTTACTCCTCAACACAGCCGTGGGTTCGACTCCAACCAGCGGCTCTTTGCTGCATGTTATTTTCCCTCTCTCTCCTCTTTCCTATGGTCATCTGTCCTGTAAAATTAAAGGCCAAAATCCCCCCAAAAACATCTTCACAAAAATATATCACCATTAATTACACTTTTTGTTACGTTTACGTTACGTTTTTGAATTTCATCCTGGCTGTTAATTTTAAGGTTCTGCAGCAGTTTTGCTGCTTTACCAAGTTTTCTTAGTCTGAAGGACTCATTCCTGCTCAACATCAACTACATCAACGATTACAATCTTCTTGTCAGTTTGGTTTTAATTTTTTTTATTTTAATTTTTTATTTTGTTTGTCAATTTGGTCCTGTGTCCCATGATTTGTCAAGTGCCAGCTGCTATAGCCCTGATCAGTTTCATGGTGCCCTCTAGTTTACCAATAAAAGAGATTCTGACTTTGTTAATAGAAGTCATCAAAAACTGGATAACCACACGATGGCACTGTGGGACTTTAAGATGCCTGTTGTGTTTCCTACACACAATGTTGTTGTCTCCTTAACTACTGTGTCTGACAACTTAAGGAAGAGAAACTACCCAAGTGTCCTGGGCCACAGTAATAGAGGCTCAGAGGATAAGAGGACCATGTTATGTCCAACTGTAAGACCCACTGACAGTTACTTTTCAAAAAGACTTGTATGAGCTGTGGTACAGACTGTGAGGCACAGAGGCACAAGCAATTTATCCTAAACTTTACTCCATTTTATGAAACCACATACAAAGAAAAGGAGTAGAACTTAAACTGCTAAGAGAAGCTGAATCTACAGACTTGCTGAATTGCTATCATGGTGACTGATAGGTCAGTGTTGAGGGGTGAGGATCTATGTAAAGACACACAGCATGAGCTTCACTCAAAAGGGGAAAGTGCTGACCCTCCCTGTCATGACATACACATTCATCACCGCCATGTCCCAACTTTACGGCATCATGACACACAGATTACACGGCAATACCAAAACCATTGATCTCTCCTCCTACAACCACTGAGCCATAAAGAAGAGGAGGACAGGTGACATCAATCAAGTAAAGAGCAGAGGACGCCTGCAGTATGAGGACATTTAACTTTTTTACTGCCGCAAGACAACATATACGGGGCTCTTCTCATTTCTCTATCTTTTGTTACTCCTTGTGTTCTCTCTCCTTTGTCCTCTTGCCTGTGACCTGGAAATCAATATCAGCGCGCAGTGGTGAAGGATGCCGCAATTCCAAAAATCCATCTCAAAAGGAGAGAGAAGGCTTGCTATGAGGGAAAGTCTTTGTGGCACCCGTGACGTATAAAATCCCCATGACACACAGCTGTAACATACAAACCATTGCAGCTGTGCCACATGTCATATTTAATCAATGTTGCTTTTAAAATGACAGCTCTGACGCAAAGATGTCTCATTTTGTTAAGACACCTGTGTCTGCTTGATTTCTTCTACATGTCTCTCATTGATTATCGTCCTTTGAGAGTAGGCGAGGAAAGGAATCAAGGATGTACACAAATAAAAAGTGGGGACTGTACACTAAACAAACACCAAATCTCTTTGGGTCAATAACATCACTTACTCTGACCCTACAGAGCACTCGTCATCAGATTGGTTGGTCTCATCCTCTGATTGGTCGCTGAGGAGGTCGCAGGGCAGAATGGCAGAGGAGTCAGTGATCTCTAGGACAGGCGCGATGCTCGGCCTGCGGCTTCCAGAGCCGTTCTCCGTCGGCAAGGTCAGCTTGCTGCTTTCCTCGGGAGGATCAGGGTTCTGGAGATCTATAGCTACAGTGCCTGTGGAGGGCACAAGTTTATCGTAGGACCAGCAAACTATACGCCCATCTAGAAATAGTGTGTGCAGCAAGTTTGATGTACTGTGTTAAGTCAAAAGTGAATGTTTGTCTCAGAAAACAGCTTTTTATACTGTAAAGTAATAAGGTCCAAATTTAGCTTGTTCAGCATCTTTGGCACACACAATCCTATCACCCATCATCTTTGGTTCTGCTGAGTGTCAGGAGATAATGTGTTGCTTTCTGAATCATGTAATTGTACTCTCGAGCAACAACAACTGACATGCAAACAGTATTGACATTGTGTTTGTCAAAAAATATGTCCCTGAAATACATCATATTGGCGGTTTTATGATTATATGATATATATGTATCCACAATACATATATCAGACACATAATATATGCAATACATATATCATATTTTATGTAAAAGTGTGATTTTCTTAGTAGAGCAACAATGAAATATTGTTACAGGACTAGTAGATACGTGTGAAAAAGTGATGCATCATGCACAAACTTACCATATGCAGTGGCCTGATCAACTTTCACAGGTCAAAGAAAAAGCACAACACAATGATGTCAGCCATGAAAGTAAAAACGCATGTAAGAAAAACGTCATGCATAAAAGTCAGCGAAAGCATACAGCATCACCAAGGCAGCCACCACTCAGAAATGTTCAGTGTGAGTAAATTAACAGCAACAAAGCATCCATTTTCTCTTCCGACATGGAAACCCTTTCAACCCAACAACTGTAACCTTTATATTACAAACACCTCCTTTATTTTCTCATTTTTTTTTACCAACATCCAAACATTTTTGCCTCTGGCTCTCTGTCTCACCCATGCTGGCGATGATGCTGTGCACGGGCAGCCTGGAGGGGGCGTCGTAGAGGCCGGTGACGGACAGGCCTTTGTTGTGCTTCTCCTCTTGTTTGAAGATGAATGCTGAGTTCTCCTCCTTGGTGATGTTGATGTAGTAGCAAGTATCGGGGGCAGCCATGATGTGGCGGGGGCCGGGGTTCAGAAGGATGCTCTTGTTGTCCTCCCTCTTCACTCCGATCAAACACACACCATATCTGGGAGGTGAGTGGGGAGTGTGCAAAGATTAACATAAGTTGAGTTTTGCTCACAGAGATTTTATTAAGATAAAATGTCGTTATTATTGTGTCAAGGTTAAGCTAGAGGAAGTTTTACTAACTTCTTATGGGCGTGGAAAGAGGCGTACGTAAAGCTTTTTCCATCGTACTCCCCAAAAAACTTGCTGTCACACAAACGGATGTGGTAAACCTCGTTTCCAGAGCACCGTCCATACATCCTCTGCCAATGCTCCGGTGACATCTGCCCCTCCCTGAAACAGCGTGATCAGTACAATTACTACTTAAATGACATTAACATGAAGTTTCCAACTTACCGTTAGCAAACAGCAGTATTCTCTTAAAGGAATAAAAACACACAATTGTTGCTTGAAATATTGTCAGAATATAATAGAAATGACTAAAAAAGTCATTTTGATACTTTGAAGTCATTTTGGAATTGAACAGCTCTCATTTGCCCATAGACACCTGTGGTACATGTCATTACTGTTCATGACCCTATACTCCCCAGTCTCCTTAATTCTCGTCACAGTTATGACCAAAAGAGAAAAGGCAGTGAGATCACTCTATTAAATCAGTTCATGAGCTTTACAGTATTACTTTTAATCAATGTGCAAAAGTTAAAATGAATACCTGCCAAAAAAAAGGTCTATTGCCAGCCCTGTCCCCTTAATAGCCCCAAGCCAGTCTAAGTTTCCATAATGGAAATTTAAATGGATGTGCTGCGTCTCTGCTGTGGACAGAAGGGAAGATATAGTGGTCGCCTTGCAAAGAATATGAGAAACAGCCAGATTTATTGCCTAACAAGAACCAGGGCAAAGTTTACTATCTTGACAGTGACAAGTTTCTGCAGAGGCTGGCGGTACAGTAGTCAGCTCTGCAGAGACAAAAAAAACAAACTAAAAATCTGCTTCAGGAGTTTCAGTTGTATGTCTCGAATATTAATCGAGACAGTAGGATTGAATCTGTCCACAAGAATAATTACATAAAAGGATAATAAACATTAACACCCAAAGTTTAAACAATTCAAAATAATTATAACACATAAATATTTCTTAGAGGTTGAGCTGCTCTGGAAGCAGAACTAATATCAGTGCTTCTCTGCAATCTAAATGGACCGAGTCAGAGTGTGATGTCAGTTTTGGATAAGTAATACCACGCTTATGTATATTGGTACACAAGAAGCTGGAGCCAGAAGACAGTTAGCTTAGCTTAATACAACAAATGGAAACAAGGCAAAAAAATCTGTCTCTGTCATAGAATAACAAAATCTGCCTACCAGCATCTCTAACTTTCTTTTACACGTACTATCCTTTTTGGTTCAATCTGTTCAAACACTTCTTGAGATTCACATTTTGTTAAAGAGCTAGACTAGCTCTTTCCTCCTACTTCCAGTGCCTATGCTAAGCTAACTTAACCATTGCTTCATATCTAGTATACAGATATTAGAGTTGTATCCATCTTCTCATCCAACTCTTTGCAAGAAAGTGATGAAGCATATTTTCTGTCCATGTCAAAATACACACAATTAGATTACTTTGGCTTTCTTATATTTGATAATTTTTTTAATCACCTTAAATGCAATACATGTATACTGTATGACTTTGGGGAGAAAGACTCAGGACCATAATGATAACTCACACTGTGAAAAAATGACCCTCTGGCCCCTCCACCCCCAGTGGATATCCCTGTAAAAAATGGTGATGTTAATTTGCAGTTTATGTAAAATAGTAGCGAGTACTCACTGTCCTCTGGAGGTGTGAACCAAGAGAGTGACTAAGGTAGATGTGGCGGGACACACGCAGTTCAGCGCCAACATGGCATACTTGAACTCCTCTTCACATACTACATGATCTGATTGAAATGGATAAATTGCAATATTACAGTATGCAAGAGTTAGAAATGTATCTGTCAGAAGACCAACTGTAGGTAGGCACTCTTCCTCCACTCACCTGCAAACTTAACATGGAATTTATTTTCAGGTTTGAGAATTTGGACGTAGAGAGGGCAATTTGGAGCAAAGTCTTTCGCAGCCCAAGCCCTCAAAATAGTCTGGTGATCCTGTGGGACAAGACATAGCTCAATTTGACTCATCCAATGACTCATTTGTAAATGCAATCTGAATTTTATGGACCATAAAGTTTGCCTCGGCCACTCAATGTGTGCTCAGTATTCAAAGGCGGGTACGATAGAATCATGACATCATCTGAATATCTCAAACTCTCTCGGACAAATAACAAAAGAGTGTGATGGGAAAAGGCTCTATTTTAATTATTGTTGTCATGAGAGGGTTTATACTGGAAACAAAGTTTACTGATTCCTGTTGACGTAACTTACAGCAGCAGTTCGGTCGAGCTCGTTCCTGCTGCTGAGGATGAAGCAGGCCTCAGCATCATCCATCCTGTTCACAGACAGAGATACGAACAGAAAGAAACACAGACAGGCAGGTTCATGGGTTGGTAAATGTGAAAAGGACATTCAACCAAACGTAAACATTTTTATGGGAATCAATGATTTAAAGAAAAGCTACGCAGGATGAGGGTGAATGTCCTGTGACAGTGGCTGAAAAATTGAAAAGCTGCATTGACTGCATGAAAACAATCTGCTGTTGTTTAGCAACATACGAGGGGCAGAGAACAATGATGTGTGACAGAAAAATCATGTTCCATGAACAGCAACTGCAATATGTGGTGATTACAAGAAAATCTTTCTGCATTGCAAAAATGACATGAGGCTTACCTGGCTGGGCAATTTGAGCTACTATATATTAAATTTCATTACGGGAAATTGCCATTGCATCTAATGTATATATAAATCCCATGAGTGGCACACTGGTGTTGTACTATTTTGTAGGGACAGAAACAAATCTATCAGGTCAAACATATTCCAACGTGATCCATTAAATTTTTTATTGCTACCTAATATCGTCTGTGGCCTTTGATGTGAGCAGATGATCAGTGCAGAGTAAAATCCCATTAAACTGATGTGCAAGCAGAGTGCAGGGCAGCCAAGTGGACTTGTACGTACCTCATCATCTAAACGCATTTGAAGGACTCTGATTTGCCAATGTAGGACTTGAACTTTACATTTACATTTTAAGTAATTTCAAGATTCTTATCTGGAACCTAAAATGAATAAAATATAAATGATGTGCTAGACTTAAACTCTTTAGACTTTTTAGGACATGACATGCATGTTCTATGACTTTTCAAGACATAAACACAGGGCCTGGTTTCACCTAGCCTGATAATAAAATTGAATTGCGATTTTTTGTTTCCTTTCATTCAGTAAAATCAAACATGTGGGCAGCAAGACAGAGGTCTAAAACCAGGCTTCACCAACTAACCATCAAGATAGTATTAAGTAATTTGATTTAAATACACTATTTCTTGCATATGCAGTTTACTCACTTGGCCCTCATCAGGTCCTGGTCTTTGAGGGCAGATCCTTGAAGGTAGATGACCCTCTGGGACCACAGAGGGATTTGGAGGATACGGCGAACCTGAATGTCTATCTCTGTTGGACACAGGATCACCACATAGTAGTCCTGCAAAACAAGGGATATGAATGCATTTATTAAAAGCATGCTTAAGTTAAGTTTGTTACTGCACAAGTAACACACTTAACACACAAACACACACTACTAAAAGTATCATTTATTGTGGAACATTGCATTCATACATCTATCTTGAAGTCCTACATTTATTCCACGGGAGTACAGAAAACACTAGAAAATTCTGCAGAAATTTTAAAAGTGTGCTTACTACTTGGTGCACATCCTAATAACAAAAAATCTAAAAACAATAAAAGTGTTACGTCTTAATCCTTCAGTGATAGGCCTTTTTAAAACTTATTTAAGACCTTATTTAAGATGTATAAAGAGTGAAAACTGTAGGGGAGAGAGCAATTTGTTTGAAAAACTTTCAGAGAATTGTACTGCAGCTCGCCCCTCTGTCCTCCACTCTAACTGTCACCATTTCACCACATACACACACATGGGAAAATCTGAAACGGTCTGAAAACCGGACAATACATAAACTGTGATTTTTGAGAAACCGTGCTTAATATCTGAATGCCCATTCAGCCCAATAAACGCCAAAGTCTTGTCTTCTGTTTAAACTTTTAATTAGTTTTCTATGTTAAAGCATGGCTATACAGCATGGCCCCAAAGAGTTGGCGTTTTGAGCGATTTTCCAAAGAATTCCCATTTAAATCTAGGGTTTTTTTTTTTTTGCTGTTGTGTGCACGTGTTGCCAATGCTCAGTGACGAGGAGCGACACAAAAAACATTTATACATATGCACGGTTTTGTCTTTGTACTGTACCTGTAGTCTGGGATGAGCGTAGAACTCATTGAGGAAGTCCATGAGAAGGTCAATCTTCAGCGAGCTGACACACAGCACCACATGCTTCTCTGTCTGCGCCCGGTGGCGGCTGTAGTTCCCTCCTAACTTTTGGCTCTCCATCCACAGGTATGCTAGTTCTTCAAACTGACAAAGTGACAACAAAAAATAAATACCACAGAGAATAGGTGGATATGTCATGCAGCAAGTGTGAGCCAGCATGACACGGGCTAAATTATGAGTAAAATTTGCAGACTTCTGCAGCTAAAAATAGCAAAACAAATTAACACTTTATTTATTTTCTATTTTTTTATAGCCTTTCTCATAAAAAGTCATTTGATATTTGATGATAGGCCAACAAAGGTCATCAGTAGATGCACGACATCACAAGAAATCATTAATTTAAGACAGGACCTAATACAATGTTTACTAATGTTCGAACCCCTCACTGCACTTTGGGACAAACACAAGTGGTTACCTGCAGTGGGAGCACCACCAAGGCAACACAGATGAGAATGACCACGAGCAGCTGGGAGGGCCAGATTTGTGGCGTGACATCCCCATAGCCCACAGTGGAGAAGGTGACGATGCAGAAATAGAACGAGTCAAACAGAGTCAGGTGCTTCCCTGCTCTCTCTAGATGCTGGATTCCACAAGCTCTGCAGAGAGATGAGGAATTATATTTTAATTATAAATATATACAGTATATATATATATATATATATATATATATATATATATATATATATATATATATATATATATATATATATATATATATATATATATATATATATATATATATATAAATATAAATACAATATGTTACCTTTCTAGAGTAATCTGTTTTATCAACTTTTGCTCCGCTAAAGCTTTTTGTCAGTCCCTCTGCTTCGGTTTCACTCACCGCTGAGTCTGACTTAATGTCCCGCCCACAACACATCTTAATGTCCCGCCCACAACACATCTGACTATCTTTCACTGCATATTATTTTGAAAGATTCTAATTTATTAAATAATGGCTTAAAGCATTCAAACAAGGTTTTGTGTTAGAGTTTGTAACATTCCATAGTCTTAACTTTGACTTGTTTGACTCTCTTTTTGTTGCTGCTTTTCGTTATATAATTGTTAATTTCTTATGCTGCACTGTAACTTTTATTCTTATATTTTGTCTGTTTTGGATTTTTTTGTTGTTTTTAACTGTTCTGTGGTGTTTTATTTAAACCACTTTGAATTGCCCGGTTGCTGAAATGTGCAAAACAAATAAAGCTGCCATGTCTTGCCTTAAAATGTTTTCATTTTTACTGTAAATATTGGTTACAAATATCGGTTTCACTAACTAATGATAAGTATCGGCCTTGAAAAACCAGTATCGGTCGATCCCTAGTTTTATCCTGGTAGACTGCATATCCAATTTGCCCCAGATCAAAGAGCAGTAGAGTAAATACAGCAAAGGCTCCTGATTAGTATTTCATTTTAAGTGACACTGTCGATTGCTCTGTCGGTTCCATCTCCCTGGCTTCTGCTAAATCATTTGTGTTTTTTTTCCATTGATAAGTTTAATTTAATGATTTAATGAAACCCTGAGGCAGAGGGGAATGAGGATGTCTAACTGGACAGAGTAAAGTGGAAGAGGTGGGTGCTGGCTGGTGGCTAAGGTACAAGAAGGCTGTTAACGAGCTAAGTGTCAGCTAAAAGGACAGCTTTGATTAAATCCAGTTGGTGTTATAAAAGTGGAAATCAATGAGACATAAGAAAGGGTGAATAAGCAGTGTTCCCTGCTGCTCATCATTATTTTTGGTTACCAAATAGTTTAAACTTTAAGATAACAAATGCCAGGGTCTTTATTTTGTTTTATTTGCGTTCAAATGTATTCACATTTTCCAAATAGTTTTCATATTAACTTCTTACTTTTGCCAGTAAAGTAGCTAACTGGTGCTAACTCCTGCTATTTTTATTTTGTTGCTTTTTCATGGCATCTTTTAGTCAAATTTCATCTTGCTAGAAAAATTGTGCACTCCACCACTGTGCAAATAACTGCACAGTAGTTCCGCTTACAGAAACTACATTTTGTATCTCTAATTTTATAACAGAAATAGCTTCTTCCAAATAATCTGCTTTGTCCAAATAGGGGTAGGGGAAAAAATCAATCCAAAAAAGCGTTGTGATATAATCCGTGGCAATACTTTTTATTAGGTCTTTTTTTAGTGTTCAAAATAAATAAATAAATAGTTTTTTTCGGTACACTAGATCTTTAGATGAACAAACCGTAGATTTAGTAAAATAGAGATGTTAACAAGTTTTTCCTTCGGGCACATCATTTTAAGAAACAGGTAATAAATAGCAATATATCAAAGAATATTGCAATATAATTAAAATTGTAATAACGTTGTATCATGAGATAAGTATTGGGATAATGCCATATCGTGGGGCCTCTGGTGATTCCCACCCCTATTCAAGACACACAAACAATGTTTTCTGAGCCAATGGTACACAGTTCAGGAAAGTTCAGATTTTGCTGTGAGGGCCAGTAAAAATCAGATATAAGTCAGAGATAGCATGTCTGTGACTAAAAAAACAGAGGTTCACTCACCCAGTGAAAACCAGACACAGTAAGGTGCAGATGAGGATGAACACCTGGTTGAACATGGCAGAGTGGGTCCGCTGGATGGCACGATGGAAGTCATTCTGGACACAGAAAAAAGACCTTACTAGAAAACCAGGTTTTTATTACCATATACATACTAATGCTTGCAAATTAAAATACATTTTCCTTTTTGGAATACAAGATACAACATTTCTAAGTTCTCAATAAAAACGGCACCAAAACACAACTTAAACAATGCGTTGAAAAAGTCAATTACTGACATTCATTAACCTTGTCTAGATGATCACTGAATTAAAATTAAGACTAAAAGAATCTGCCTTACATGCTTTACACATAATGAAGTGTATATTCAACTCCACTGTCCCGTCATCTTGGATAATTTTGTAACTAGAACTATATTATGCTTTCTCTTACGATGTCTTGCAATGTACAGTAGGAGCTCACGACTCATTTTCAGTAGCACCTTGTTAGCATGTTCTGCCTGCCACCACCTGCCTTCACCGCCTCTCCAAACTGTCCCTGCTTTCTCTCCATGTGCTGGTCTGCTTGGCGTCAGATTCTACCATCTGCCCAACTAACATCTTGGCGTAAGGCAGTAGTCTCATCTGAATGACAGCGAAAGGGACACACTAGACCAGTTGGACATCCTCTAATTGCTTTGAATTCCATGTACCAGTATATCTGTACCTATGGCAAATCCTGGACAATATTTATAATACAACAACAGAATTCTACGCTCTAGGCATTTTTTATCCCTTCTGTGTTTCTATGCTGCACTTCTGTGTTTCTATGCTGCATTGCAGTGTTTTTCTGTTTTGTTTTGCCTGCTGTTATGTGTCCATGTACAGTATAGAACTACAGTATATACAGTATTTGCACGCTTTGTAGTTGCATCCCCAACCTCCAGCAACTGAAGCTGGAGGGATAATGAAGATCAATGTGAGTCATACCTACTGTAACTGTCCATACAAGTTACATACCTGAGAAAATGACTGTAGTATGTATGTGGATCTGTT
Source organism: Etheostoma cragini (assembly GCF_013103735.1). Lineage (NCBI taxonomy): Eukaryota > Metazoa > Chordata > Actinopteri > Perciformes > Percidae > Etheostoma > Etheostoma cragini. The sequence continues at coordinate 22,934,224 of NC_048411.1, forward strand.
CAATCTTAAACTGAAAGCCAGAGATGGATTATTGTTATTTTTAAGGCTATTGTTATTAAATTTCGTCCATCTTTAGCACCTCTTATCTTTTCTTCAAACGCCTTTCAGCTCAGCAAACCAGTACATGGTAACAATGTTACATAAACAAATGGAGCTGAGAATACTAGCTTAAAAAAGATGCATTTGCTGGTGTACAGTGTCAGCAAAACAGCAAGAAAAAAATGCCCCGGCTCAATACAATTCTATACAGAAAGCTTAATTGTATAAACCCACTCAGGCATTTTAGCCAGTGTTACTTGAGCTGATGGCCTCCAAAAAACAAAACAAAACAAAACATGTCTTCTGTGTGTGCTCTTTTATGCAATTCAGTTTGTACAGTACAAAAAATACATTATTGAAATGTATGATCATATTACTTACGATCATGTTCTCCAGGGCACCTTTGGCTAACCAGCAGTTAAGAAATACAGGAACAAATATGTTTCTCAATGGAGCCCAGAAGATCTTAAGGAAGAAAGAAATGAAAGATGGAAGAGAGAAAGGGTGAAATATATCAGTGAAATACTAAACTGTTAACATACAGGATCTGAGACATGATAGAAAATCATAATCCTCACTAGAGGAAAGAGAGAAAGATTAAATTATTTTTGCCTTGGGTGAGGAAGACATGGAATTGGGGCATTAACATTAGATTTAATGCTCACAAGAATACAATACCAAAATGACATTGAGCCTGTGCTTATATGTTTCTTATGGAACTTATTGACTGCTCAGTTGATTCAATTAATTACTCACTGTGATTATAAAGGGCACTGAATTGATCATCTCCAATATAAAGGATATCTGGAAGATCTGCTCCCAAATGTTCCCCTAAAAGGAAATTGATGGGAAAAACATCAATGAACCAGTAAATGTGCAGATTATTTTAGGGAAAAACATAGTCTTAATAATAATGACCATGGGAGGAAGTCAGCTGTGACACAAAAACAATACTGTATTACAGCTTTGAATGGTATGTTCAAAACTAACAATCATGCTTCTTTGGTATGATCAATTTTAGTATTAATCTGAGCTTAACAGAGCTTGAATGGGGAGGTCAGTAATTAATGTTCGGTCAAGAAACAACACTCACTAACCTGTTTTTCTTCTTGAGGCAATCAAAGCAAGTGCATGTTTCTGTACCATGTTAATAATGCTTTACAGAATTATTATCATAATCTTTTAATTAAATCTCTCTTCATCACAAATACATCCTTCCAGGCTTTTCGAAGAGTTTACTTTGTAAACTCCTGCTTACTGCATTCTCTGCTCTTGCTTCCCGAGATGTGTTATGCAAAGTAAGTTTATCAGTGTCCTTGCATTACTGCATGCTGAATTATGAATTTAACAAGGCCTTGAATGAAGGAAAGCTAACCTATTTCCAAACAACAAAAACAGTAAATTATTTTAAGACAGAATATACTTGGCACTGAAAAGATGTAAGCTTCATCTTAAAAAAATAAAAAAGATATTATAATATATGCATACAGTAAAAGTATGGCTGCAGCTAATTGCAAAATTGGCAAGTGGGACCAAATATGAATGAAGTATGTCATTAATATTTGGTCCCACTTGCCAATTTTGCAATTTCTTTTTGCTTTTTTAACTAACTACTAACCGTTTAAGATCTTTGGTCTAAACAAAGCAAGTAACTAGTAAACACAATGCAATCTAATGCCATCATACAGCCATTTAATAACTTTTCTTGTTCTTTTATGTAATTTTACATTTTTAATTGCTGCTGTGTCAGAGTGGTTTTTGTGACCATATTTAAGGTTGTATTTATAGTGTTGTGCTGGACTGCATTACAACGCAAGCTGTTTTTGATATGTTGTACACCTCATTAACAGACTGTATATTACTGTATATGAAGGGCAAAACTGCCTCTGCTTATGCCTGCTCATTAGCAGCGGAGGGATCTCACACAATGACTGACGCTTTTTATTTGTGGGAACTGTTCCAATGTAAACGTAATGCTGACATGACTCACTACTTGCGCAGTCGTAATTTTTAAACTCATGTGAATTGAGGACCAAAGTGTACCTTTAGAGGACATAAATGAAAATAAAAATAAAATTTCCAGCTTTGGGAACTGGTTTCTGTAACTTGTTTCTGAAGCAGGGAGTGTGATGTGACACTTGGACTGGACGTTGAAAGCTGTCAGATCAAATCAGAATTAAGAGAGAAACTTTGCACTGTAGACTAGCTCCTTACCTTGTAGCTGAGATATGTGATAAGCATGGTCTCCAAGAAACTGATTAAGGCCACTGTCACCTGGGGCAGAGAGGAAGAGAGGAAGATAAATGAACTCAGCAAATGCAAACTCATCTCTTCTGGCTAGTCAACCTTCACTGAGGAACTAATGTGCTCTGCAATGCGTTTATCTAATAAATGGATCCTAGTATGTTTGGGTTCAGTCCTGCATTAGAATTCAGGTAATGCAGTGGAATTTGATTTATCTGCACTTTTATTGCAGTGTAATTAGTCTTACCTGTATCGCCCATACAGGTTCCCGTCTGGTAACCCAGAAAATCAATGACCTGTCAAAAACCATATGCAAGTTCTCCTCACACTTCAGAGCACCTCCATATAATTGCAGAAAATGAAAACAGTTCAGTTAACAATTTAATGCCTTTTTGACTGAAACATACCAGTTGATTTCTGTTGAGTCTGCTGTGTTGTTGTTGTTCGGGCATATTGCACTGTGAAGCAATACACAAAAACAGAGTGAATGTGTGAGAAAACATTCCCGCAGGGAAGCATTTCCATCAGTTGGTATGTTACCATAAAGAACAAACCCAACGTGTCTCTAAAAGCAGTGAGAACAATACAAACAATGAACTACTTCTGAATGACTGCACAGAATCCTGTCATCTGCTTGGTTTGTAATACAATACAAGAAGTAAAATATAGATGTCGTTAAAACGATAAGAAAACAGAAAAAGGTTACAAAACTACGTACAATCTAGAAAATATGGAAACATCTCGAATAGGGGATGATGGATGAGTTTGGTGGCAACTGTCAAGTATACCGCTCACCATGAGTTGCTGTTGACCTCATTCGGGTTATCCAGGCTGACTCTTACTATGTAGAGGACACAGGTGAGGATCTTCAGTGAGAAGTTGAACAGGCGGATTCGGAGGCCTGTGGACCAACAAAAAAATACATACATACATACATATATATTGTAAGTGATGATCACGTGAAAATGAGTTTGTTTAGGTCTCTGGTATTTTCATTGTAGACTTTACTTTAAAGCTCTGAACCCTGTCTCACACTTTTCCACCATCTTCAATTCAATGAGAGTCCACTATTGACAACAGATGCAGCCAGATTTCTCCTCAGTAGAATACTGCTCAAACACCACTTGTTTAGGTGAATATAATGCTTTTAGTGAAAGGCCTAAAGACACTAGATCTGCTGAAGCCCTGAAGCATGACTAATGTAGTACTGTGCTGCTCTGGCACCCTGTCACAACGGATTTCCTCTGACACATAGCTTTCAAATCCTCCAACAGGAACGCAAAATAACACCAGCACTTTTTATAGACGAATAATATAAAGAAAACACACTGGTGGGATTACATTACACAGAAATAGGTAAGAGAGATAATAATGTTTGTGGAATCACAATTGCTTGTTTGAATATGTGCCGGTCTATACTGATAAGCACACACCACCAAATATGCAGAGCAGAAACTTGGCTGCAGACACGCTTGCTAGACAGAGGGGGGTGCTAGTTGTGTCACCCAAGTCCAATCAACCTCAGCAGCTAACTAATCTCTTGTGACACAACCTCTTCGGATGAAGCCAGGGTCAATGTTAAAATTGTTTGAAACTAGATGAACTGCATTGGAATAGAGCAAGATACCCCTACAGCCAAGTGTGACATTTTTATTAGACTGTTGTTTTATGTCAAAGACCGTGGTGGCTAAGTGACAATGACAAAGACAGCAGAGCCATGTCAGTCTTGAGGATGTTAACAACATGTTCTACCAAAGACACAGAGTGAAAACTAGATGCAATTAAGTGGCTTTCAGACACATTGTACCAAACCGCTGAGCTGCACCGATGTCTTTTTCAGATGTACTGTATTGTGGCATTGGCACTGTCTTATCATATTGAAAAAAACACTGCAGCCCTGATTCATTTCTAAACAAATGAGCCATACTCTTCTGTCCTTGCTGAGCCACGGTGTACAGTGGCGCTCAAAAGTTCGGGCACCTCAGGTAAAATTTGTATTAATATGCATAAAGAAGCCAAGAAAAGATAGAAAAAAATCTCCAAAAGGCATCAAATGACAGATTGGACGTTTGTATAATGTCACAAAAGGTTATATTTTATTTCCATCATTTACACTTTCAAAATAACAGAAAACAAAAAAATGGCATCTGCAAAAGTTTGGACACTCGGCAGAGTTAATACCTGGTACTGCCCCCTTTGGCAAGGATCACAGCTTGTTAACGCTTCTTGTAGCCAGCCAAGAGTCTTTCAATTCTTGTTTGAGGTAGCACATTCTTCGTTCAAAAAGTCTTCCAGTTCTTTGAGGTTTCTGGGCTGTCACACACTGCTCTTTTAAGGTCTATCCATAGATTTTAAATTATGTTATGAGGTCAGGAGATTGTGAAGGCCATGGCAGTTTACGTCTCTTGATGTAATCCACCGTGGATTTTAAGGTGTGTATAGGATCATTATCCATTTGTAGAAACAATCTTCTCTTTATCTTCAGCTTTTTCACAGATGGCATCAAGTTAGCGTTCAAAATTTGGTGAAATTTTATTGAATCCATTTTTCCTTCTACCCGTGAAATGTTCCCTGTGCCACTGGCTGCAATACAACCCCAAAGCATGATTGATCCACCCCCATGCTTTTTCTGTGCCCTTTCTTCTCCAAACGTACCTTTGCTCATTGCGACCAAAAAGTTGTATTTTTACCTCATCCACAGAACTTGTTTCCACAACGCATCAGGCTTGTCTAAATGTTCATTTGCAAACTTTAAACGCTGATTTTTGTGGTGAGGACGTAGAAGAGGTTTTCTTCTGATGACTCTTTCATGAAGACCATGTTTGTACAAGTATCTCTTTATAGTGGAATGGTGTACCACAACGCCAGTGTCTGCCAGGTCTTTCTGGATGCATCGTGCAGTCAAACGTGGGTTTGGACTTGCTTTTCTCACAATCCTGCGAGCTGTTCTGTCTGATATTTTTCTTGGTCTTCCAGATCTTGCTTTAACTTCCACCGTTTCTGATGACTACCATTTCTTAATTACATTCCCAACAGTGGATATTGGCGTCTGAAAACGCTCAGTTGTGTAGACAATTTTCTAGACAACTGCTTAGAAGATCCCATGGTGCTGATTGTTGGGGCAAGGTCAGACAAGTCTGGGCATCTAAACCTTAAGATTGACATCAGCTGGTCTTTCCAGAAGATGATTGAGAACAATCCATGACACTGTCAAGTCTCAGCTTTCCAAAGGGGGCGGTGTATGCTATAAACTCTGCAGGGTGCCCAAACATTTGCAGACGCCATTTTTTAGTTTTCTGTTATTTTGAAAATGTAAATGATGGAAATAAAATCTAACTTTTTGTGACATATTAAACAAATGTCTAAGCTGTCATTTGATGCCTTTTGGAGAATTTTCCATCTTTTCTTGGTTTCTTCATGCACATTAATACAAATTTTTACCTGGGGTCCCCAAACTTTCAAGCCCCACTGTATTATACACTTACATACACAATGTTTTACAATAAACCAGGTACTGAGACTGGAATTTGATACACATCATCATGCACTGCAATTTTCATCATTACGTTTTTATTTGTTCATTTAGCTTAACATATTCAGTGGCAGATTGCCTCCTACCATTCACATTATGGCCAGAGAGGAGAACTCTTTGATGTTCCCTGTCGGCTGTACTTACTTGACCTTTGGTTTTTGATGAAGAAAAGCTTCAGCCTCTCCTTGAAGGTGTTTTCATTGACATAGAACTCCACCTGCACCCTGTGGGGAATAGTGACATGATGTCAGTGTAATTGTACAAAGGTAAGCATGCTCGCAGAACCTCTAGCCAACATACATACACACACAAAAATGACCAGAATATCTTTGACCAAACAGTGTACACCTTTTCAAGGTATTATAAAATGACTTGTGGGACAAAACCACGGATGTGCATTGATGTTGGATTGCTGAAACCAGTGAACAGTAAATGTAACATGTACAAATTGTTGTGGTCCAGGCACATTTATCATACATTTTTGCAAACTGGCAGCACACCAAGATAATACCTGAGTTTAAGTACTAATACCAAAATAATATACTTGGTTTCCGGAAATATAAACATGTTATGATACAAAATCTAATTTTTACAACATCGCAATGCAACAAAATCAGACACAAATGCACACAAGCTTAAATGTTGTGTGTGCAGCACTGGTTCTTAAAATAATGCAGACTGTTAAATAAATGTCTATTTTCATTCACAGAAATTTTCCAAATGGGGATACCAGTGAATCATATGCATACTGTAAAGATTAAAAAGTACACACAGAGTTTAAGCTAAAAGTTTAAGTTGTTTTGTAATTGCTCTACTGAGACATTAATATTAATTGATCATCGTGGGTGAAACAGGCACTCTGGAGGGTTTAAACATTTCTATTCGGTATTAATATTTTAAACACACATTTAGTATCCAACAATAAATGTTTCTCACAGTTTATCCAACATTCTGTTTCACATGTGTAAAGACAATTTTCTTCAGATACAGTAAACAAGTGAGAACATGAACTGATTTATATTGAGCATTAACACAAAAAATGTCTATTAAACGTACACACCTCCCATTAAAGACTTAAGTACTTCAAATTAAACGGCCTGTGTTCTTCCTTAAACATACAATGACGAATCTGAAGCTATTAAACATTTGAGCGGACATAATACACTTTAATAGGCTTCGGGGCTTGAACAAATGGCAGCTTAAGCACTAATGGTTATATAGCTACTGTAGATATAGGTTAGAGGAATGCGAGTAGCGAGAAAGGTCTATTAACAGGTTATGTAATGTAGAGAGCTTGTTGTCACTAATGAGCAGGGAGGCGATGGAGCAATAGCCTTATAGTTCCAGCAGGGACCAATAGAGCTTTCTACCTTGTCTGACAAGATGAGTACAGGGTGCAGAAAGACAATAGAGGAGAGAGCAGGAGGGCAATTACAGCAGCCAAGTCCCAAGGGAGGTATGTATGTGTAGATAAAGAGCGTAGGTGGAAGAGGATATGCACCATCTTCCAGCTATTCCCCTGTCTCCCTCTTCAGTGCCCACATATCAAGTCCAGGATATGTGTTGTCACATTGTTCAGGCATAACTAGTTCCAATATGACACAATTTAATACGATCAACCATAAAAACCCGGAGGACATTACACAACATCTGAAAACCTCCTCCTGTTGCCTTGATATTCTACCAACGGGTGTTTTCAAAAATGTTTCCAATTGTTTGGTTTTGGATCTTCTACAGATTGTGAACACATCTCTTCTTTCCTTCTTTCAGGTATCTTCCCACAGGCTTTGAAAACTGCAGTAATTAAGTTCTTAAAAAAGAACACTTTAGACATGTCACTACTGAGCAACTATAGGCCCGTATTAAACCTTCAGTTTTTAAGTAAAATAATTGAAAAGACGTTTTTTCAACAACTCAAACCATTTCTTGTCACAAAACAACAGTTTTGATACCTTTCAGTCAGGTTTCCGACCACACCACACCATAGCACTGAGACTGCTCTTGGCAAAGTCTTTAATGACGTGGTCGACCATGACATATTACTAGACCAATTGAAAAATTGGTTGGCCTTTTTTGGCTCAGTACTAAATTGGTTTGAATCCTACTTAAATAACTACAACAATGTTAAAAACAAGAGACAAAGCTGGAAATCTTAAAGTAGTCATGGACTGACTTAAATTTTAACAGCCACATTAAGACAATTACAAAGTCAGCCTGTTATTACCTTAAGAATATATCAGGGTCAACAGGGATTAGAAATACCTTCCCATGCTTTTATCTTCAGTAGACTTAACTACTGTAACAAATCTAAAAAAATCAATCAGACAGCTGCAGTTGATTCAGAACCCTGCTGCTCGAGTCCTCACTAAAACCAAGAGAGTGGATCACTCCAGTCCCAAGTCTTTACACTGGCTTCCTGTGCCTCAAATATTTAAAAATACTTTTGCTAGTTTATAAATCATTAAACAATTTAGTTTTCTGCTACTACACTATGAAACACGCAGACCTCTCAGGTCGTCTGGGACAGGCATGCTTTCTGTCCCCAGAGTCCGAACCGAACAGGGGAAGCAGCGTTCAGTTTCTGTGCTCCACATATCTGGAACAAACTCCCAGAAACCTGCAGATCCACTGAACTCTCAGTTCTTTTAAATCAAGGCTAAAGACCTTTCTTTTTGATGTTGCCTTTCTTTAAATGATTGTTAATTTCTATAATGTTTAATTTCGTATACTGCACTGTAACTTTTGTTTTTGTGTTTTATCAGGTTTTATTTTTTAAATTGTTTTGATGTAAAGCACTTTGAATTGCCCTGTTGCTGAAATGTGCTATACAAATAAAGCTGCCTTGCCTTGCCTTCTGGCTGTATCGCCATGGAGACAGCTTCCAAAGCAGGAAATGTTCAGTGATGGGTTTGTGTGTTAAGTGTTTACAGTAAAAGGAATTAGATGTAGCTGCACACATACACACACACACACACACACACACAATGATATGTTCTTTTTTCTGGGCACTATACCCATGACTCCATTCGACCCAAACACACAGCTACAATATACGTAAACTATGTATACCAAGTGTATCGACTGTACCATCACCACAAGAAGTAGTAAAAGACTGTCATAAAGGTTAATGATGGCAAATAAGGCAACCAATGATGTTTGCAGTCTCCACTGACAAAGTGGTCAGACATGACCACCAGCTACACAGCCTTCATGTTTACCACCAGCTTGCCACCGGTAACACTTTATAAAAACCATTGCGAATACATGGTAGATTGATAGTTAATTAAACTTACATTAATAGTTATTTTACTAGTAACTAACAACAAAATAATTAAGGTTTATTATTATTTATGCTTTAATATTTTTTTTTAACAAATAAATTAAACCATTTTATATATTCTATTAACTTTTTGTTCATGATTAAGAAATTGTTTATAAACCGTCAAACATTATTTGGCTATAAAGTTGCATCAGATGAAAATAATAATTGTTAATTGTTAATAAAGACTTTGTATTGCATCTATAAACATTATTTAGATACTATTATATAGAGGTAGAGTGTTGATCTTATGTGTATTGCATATTTTTTACCATATGCTGGCAGTGCATTTTAGTTATTTTAGTTTTTTTATTTATTTTATTTTTATTTTATTGACTTTATCTTTATATTTGGTATTTCATGTTTTGACGTATGTATTGGAGGGACTGTGTAGAGGGACTAAGAAGAACTATATATAGAAATGGCTATGATTCCTACACTTGACCCAATGTTGATATAAACACCCTCAAAGTATGTAGTCCACACTACAATTTCATTGTCATTTGATGTAAAATCAAAGGGTTGAATAGAGAGTCAAAAAAAAAATATGTCACTGTCAGACATTTACAGACCACAGTGTGGGTTTTATTGTTTTTGACCACCTAGGCAAAGTTAAGCCCTTCACTTGTATTTATTTACAATTTACAATTTACAAACACTATTTATGTTCAGACAATTAACAAACACTAGAACATAAATGATGATAAAAAATCTCAGCCAGGCTTTTGTCATGTATCCAAGAAGCTCGGAGTAAAGCTACAAATAGCCCTTCTGACACACTTGACTGCCAGCAACTGCAGACTCACAGCAATACCTTTTAAGTACTTACACTGTCTTTTTTGGCATCTCTGTAGTCTAAACTCCATCACTCACCAATCTAAATGGACATTAGCCAAACTTGGCAAATATAAACACGAGCTGTTAGAATACCCTTGAAGCCACACAGCATCTACAACAGGTTGGTACTTCAAAACCTTAGGAGGAAATACTCCTATTACTTCCCTAAAGTTTCAAGATGGAAGGCAAGCCACAAGCCAAGTGTACATGGTAGGTATAGCCTTTAGTATATATATATATATATATATATATATATATATATATATATATATATATATATATAACAGACCTTCAAAATAATTGACAAGTTTGTAATCAAAATTAAAGTGTGGAGGAATAAAAGTCCAACCAGAGAGAAATATTGATTCTGGTGGGATCAACCTGTGATCAAGCTTCAGTGTCAAACACAAATACAATTAAAACATGAACATTGCCAGTCATAGCATTATAATTTTATTTACCCTTGCCTGAAACATAGAAAGACTTCAACTGCTTTGTAGGCTCAGTAAATAAACATCAAACAACTTGTTGACCTCGGGATAATCTCGCTGACTGAACAGAGCAATTGAAACGCCTGTGTTAATTCTAGTGATGAAAAAACATTATAGTGTTGAACAGCCGCCAGATGCTCTGCGCTATATGGAGTATTTGTTAGATTGCTACAGGGGCAAGTATAGGTGAACAGCAGTATCAGTTAGCCTACTACAACTTCACCTTGGTCTTTAATGATCACATGAACTCTGAGAGGTGGCTACAAAACAGGTCAATCCCAAGATGGTGCACTCAATAATGCTTCTATACTCTCTCTGATCAAAGCAGCAATCGAGTCCTATATATTGGTTAATACTTGACTTGAAGGTATCTAAATAAGAGTGACACAACACTGTCAAAAAAACAAATGACAATAAAAGAAGCGTTATGTCATAAACGTTTATGACTTGTTTACAATGTTCATGACACGTTTGTGACAGTGTCATGCTTATGTAGATACCGTCAAGTAAAGTGCAACCCAATATTGTAGAAGGCATTATATAGTGTACAATAACCACAAAGAACCTACGTCAGGTAACTAAATTACCACAAGTGTTGGCATAGCAACAAATGTGGAACTTATCAGCCCGGTTATCTCTGACCAATCAGAGTTAAACTGCAAACTATCATAGTTTACGATAAGATTCAGGCTTTGGGGCATGAAAGTAACACAGAGACCAATAACACTGCATATGGTCTCGTAAACAGTAAAAAACAAATTCCCATCACGGCCTGAATACAGTTTATTTTCAGATCTCAGGTTTTGATTCCACCCCCCGAAAAGGAAAACAGTTCAAGTTAGAAAATAGAAAATAGAAAATTTCACATGCACCACCCTCAGACATGTGCCCCAATATAAAATCTGTAGGGATTCTAAAAATATTACACTTGGAGATGAATATTTAAAAGCTGTGGACATCTAAGTTATCCTCTGCTTCTGTTCTACCAACCTGAATCTAAACTAACTTCCCATGGCGAAGGTACATTATGTCCAATAGCCTTATCATTACAGTGCAAAAGATTTTGAAAGGAGCATCAGGCCAGACATGGGCTATTGCAATTGGGAAAGTACTTTCTGTTTTGCCTGCTGACGCCCGACTGTTTGACCGCCAATGATGTCTATGAATCCAAACTAAATGTATTACGGGTATTATTTCCTCACCAGACACTTTTGAGGTTTTACTGGTACAGAGCACATTTCCTTTTTTTCACATTGAAAAACAATCCAGTTTGTTTGCACTGTATATGTGCATGAGACTTGTGGCTATTATGAATGTGCACATGATGTGTTCAAAGACCAAGAAACCCTGAGGCATTTGGTTCCAAATCACTTGCTAATGTAAGTGCACAGCAGCACAATTCATTTTATTTTAGCTTTGAATCAGCATGTCAAAGATGCTGATTCAAAGCAGTCGTCATGTGGTCTTTCAAGGTCTTTCAAGGAGTTCTGACAGAAGTGTGCAGCTATAATAAGAGCGCTGCTCACTTTATGGTTGACTACACTGTTTGTGTAATAAATACATTTTCCTGTTGACTGAAGATTTCAAGAGCACTGAAGATAAATTGCAGAATAGTTAGATAACACACTAGGCAGCCCCTGAAAAAGGCGAATCCACTTGAACAAGATGTTCCTTGTTCCTCAAAAGGTCAGAAAAGCAGAACCTGTCCAACTCAAAAAAAACTCCTGAAAACGTAAGTGACTTTAAAACTGTGGTAGGAACTTTATTTTTGGCATCATTAAGCCAGAGAGAAAACTAGACTTCTGTACCTCCTCTTGGCTCTGTATTCAGGCTTCATAAAATCTAGCCATCACGGGAGACTTTGGCCAATCACAGGTCCTTTCAGAGAGAGATGGAGTGCGTTTCTTATTGGCTGTTGTGCATAGGCATGGCCCGTGCTACAAAGAGGAGAGGGACAGCAGGAAGAGATCTCACTGTACTTCAAATTCTGCCGTTTTTTTCTTTTTCTTTCTTCCCACTGCAGCTTTAATAGGGTGCTGGTTGACTGCTATGAACACCCATCTCCTCAATCGCATTTACAGCTACAGACACTGAAATGGCAAGTCCTAAGGAAAGCTCATTGTTGGACTGGCTCTAGTGGCTATGATTCTGCACCAAGGCTGAATTTCAGGAAATAGAATTCAGATACAGTATTAGGGGACCACAAAGGCCTAAATAAAAGCATCCAAAAACCAGCATGTCATAGGACCTCTAAAGTCTTTCAAAGAAAGACCCCAAACTATTAATAGTAAGGGTCAAGAAAGTTGATGCAGTTAAACTTCTATCTGAGAAATGGGGCGAGACATTGCAACAGAGAAAGAAATTTTAGAAAAACCAAAAGGCCATTTTCCTGTATAAGAAAACGACAAAGCATGTGGCAGTGTTCCAGAACATGGGGCCTGGTCTTTAACATGCAGCAGTTTGACAAGAAAAAAATGATGAGGATAACAAAATTTAAATGAGCAAGAAAGTTTAGAGAAAACCTCATAAGAATATCATTGTAATATCAATGATGTTGAAAGATGCCTTTGAAACTCACTACTCCTTTTCCATCAGTACAGTCTTCTATTTAGTAGAGGAAATGATGATTTTTATGAAATATTCCATAAATAATAAAAAAGGTATACACCTACAATAGGCACATTTTAACTAAGGCAGAATCAACTTTTATCAGTGTTTTAAGCTGAATTTCCACAAAAGTAAGAGAGAAAAAGTCAAGCATAGTTGTTTGATTTCAATAAACATTAGAATAGACACGTAAGAAATGGAATATAAAGGAATAATGCAGATGTTTTGTCATTTTGATGCTTTAGAAAATACTTAATTCTAAAATTATAAATGGAAGCAAACCAACTACAACAGGCTGGTTTGATTAACAAAAAGAAATGAAAATATGATCTACTCGTTTTTATCCTCCATAGGAGAGCACACCAGTTCTCATATCTCGCTCACACACACACACACACACACACACACACACACACACACACACACACACACACACACACACACACACACAACAACAAAAGTGTGCCATTTGAAAAGACCACAGCTGGTACAGTAGCAGCATTATACAGTAAGATCATGTAGTGTCAAATAAAGCCTTCAAATTAAAATTCTTTCACAATATGTTACATATCTGTTTAATGCATTTGAGGAAGTATGTTGTTATAAAACCCGCTACCTAACTATTGTAGCTACTAAGGGATGGCTCTGTATCGAGTACCTCCACATTGAGAGGAACCAGCTAAGGTGGTTTGACCATCCACTGAGAAGGCACCTCGAGCACCCTTAACCAAGATTTCATAACTGTTACTGAACATGTTGCTCTTCAATTCAGATGAGCCGAAACCAAACATTGTGGTTTCCTGAATGTGCGATGAAAATGCTCTCTGATGTGCTGAAACGATAACTAAACATTTCCCGTGATGTTAAGAGACAACTTTTTCCACAGGATTTATTGGTAGAAATATGTTTCACTAAAAACTGAATTTGATTATTTTTTTTATAATTAAGAATAATAATATTATTAATAATAATAATATTACATTTTAATTGTTCAACTTGAATAATTGCATTAAACAACTGAATTTGAAATTATTTGTTCGTTTGGAACTAAATTACAATAAACATAAAATGAATTTAATATTGAAACACATTCTTAATCCTCAATCAAATTCAACACTATATCATTTCACATTCAGTTCTCACAATTCAAATTTAGTTGTTGCAATTAAATTTCAGTTAACTGAGAAACACATTTGGTCATTGAGGAAGAGCAATCAAGTGCAGATTTAATGAAATCCAGTCGTTTATCAGACCACACATGAGAAATGAATTAGCTAGCGGCCCCTTTTCCTGATACTACTTCACCGGAAGGGGAAAGTGGGCAGAAGCTCCGGAGATGGACCTTCAATTAGCAGCTGTAGCAACTTTAATTTAGCCAGCCCAAAACCCAGTGCCCAGTGTCAGAGCGGGCTGGTGGGGTCTCTAACCCGTGTAACGGCAGCAATAGCATGGTCGCTGGAAACCTTCTCTTAGATATGGATTGGAAGCTGGCCGTTTGTGTGCGAATAGCAGTTTGCGATTGTTCATTTATCAGTTCATGTTGTGTTATGTCTGGTAGTCATTATGACAGGAATGATTAGAATAAGAGCTTGGGTTGTCACTATACTTGAGAGGTAGTGGAGAGTGCACTTGACTCATGTGAGGTCAGTAATCAGTCACGTGAGGAAGTGGATGATGACCAAGTCCTAAGCTGGTCGGTGACATGCTGATTGTCCATGTGATGTAGGATGGTGTGTTTAATGTTAAAGGACAGTAGCTATGATCTCAGTAAATTAAAATGGCATTGTGCTTAAAAGAGTACCTGCATTCCCACAAAATATTAAAATTGTCTATAAAAACAGCACCGGTCTCCCAGAACACAGTGGAAAGCCATGTGTGGAGGCTCAGAGGGCTAGAGAAACGCCCCATCCCGCAATGGCGCCGGTCCGGAGATGAAGGTTTACAAGAATTCATCCGGAGATGAAGGTTTACAAGAATTTTACAAGGTTTACAAGGTTTAAGAATGTTGAAGAGCTGGAGGAAAACCATGTTTTGAAATGTCTGATTGTTACCGTGGAATATCATTCATACCCACATGAAATACTAATGTGTTCAATGATTGTAGTTTGTCTTAAGACGTTCTCATCTCTGCTCACATGATTAATGCTTTAAGCCAAGATATAACATTGACAACAGTGACAACAGAGTAAAAACTGTTGTGCACATTTAGTCAGGGGACAGAAAATCCACCTGGAATAAGCTGATAAAAACACACAAACTGCCTTTTCACCATTTACTGTGGTGTGATCGAATGTGACAACAATCTGTGTTGAGGTAAATGTTTTCTTTTGAGTTTTGGCCACAAAAATTGTTGAAAAGGTAGCTATACATAAATGGGTTGTTCTCAGCATTCTGCACCATTACCATGACTTTAATTGTTCACTTTACAGATATTGTGTGACGGTAATATTTCCTCCAAGGCATCATGTCCACGTTCATTCTGTGCAAAATCCAAAGTGAACACTGATAAGTATGTGCTTTTGTGCTCGCTAATCAGTTCAGTGTACAGTTACTGTTGCAGACACAATCCATGCCATGCAACCATGATGCTACCAGGGACTTACTGGGCATTGGTTGAGTCCATACTGTATTCCTCTTGATACCTGGGTGCAACACACATGGACACAGACAGGCATAGGTTTAGTAGAGAGTGGGGTTGAGAAAGCAGGAAAGGGAAGAAAAGAGCAAGAAAAAGATGCCACTCGGGATACCACTGAAATTGATTCGCATTTACTTGTATCTTGAGTCAGAATACAGCCATTTTATAACCTTTGCAGCAAAAAGGACCAAGATGGGATCTGCTCCCATGTTAGCTTTTGATGTTCTATTTGGAATATCGGTAAAAACTAGAACATGTAAAATACTGGTTGCATCCAACCCCTCAGCTGCTTCTTACTGCACAGTTGAAGCCTATTGTTAAAACTGCCCTTCATACTCCACATACAAGTAAATATAAAAATGTACAGTGGTAATTGACTGCATCTGAGCTCAAAACATTAATTCACAAAGCACATGCAAGGCAAACACTACACATCAAGTTAATCAAAAACTATGCTTTAGCTGACTAAAAGAACAGATGGGACACTTAATGCAAACCACAGGGAATCAGTGGACACACCCTCGTGGTCAATCTCATAGGTTAAGATGACCATGGAGAAAAGGGAGATGTGTAACACTGAGGGAACTGACAGACAGAGAGACATACCCAGATATTAGTTTTAATGACCAACACATGGGCAATTGTAACGGACAAGGGGTCAAAGGTTAATTTGTATAGTATTGTGTGTAGTTTGTTTCTTAATAGTGCACACATTCATTTCAAATAATCAAAATTGCAAATAAAATCAACAAGTCAAATGTCTGCTGTAACAGAAAACAAAGTTCCTCTTACAGAAATATAGAAAGCATTGAATAAGATGCATGAGAGAAATAGACAGAGCTCTGGTACAACTGTTTCTTGTTTTGTGCACCATCCTTCAGAAAATGTCTCATATCTTACTATTAATTGTAAGTAGTCAATCCTGATACAAGTTATTGGATGATACATTTAGTATGACAGCCCATTTGATTGCCCATTTGATTGCAAATATCTTATGCCATTCACATACTATGGGTTGGTTTGTCTTTGACATTCATTAGAACAATATACCCAAGTTGAAAATGGCTTTAACAGGGTTTTATAATTAGTTGCTATTAGGTTTAGGTCTGGGATTATTAAAACTAAACTAAATCATGGGGATTGAGCTACATTATATGACTGAATGGTAGATTCAACCCTCACTCTATTTTGATCCAACAATTCTGTATACATTGCATGAGCAAGACCATATACAAATGTCCCAAATTAACTTAAAACAATTTTAATTAAATTTTGTGTACAGCTAATTAGTTTTAATCTATTTCAGAAATATTATCTGCATAACCCCCTACAGTTCAGTTGGTCTTTTGTGTAATAGGTGAAACATATTACTGGGTACATAGAGCCCTTCACCCTTTCATGTAACCTGTATTAATATCTACCAAAGCAGCTGTGGCTCAGTGGTAGAGTGGTTGCTTGCCAATTGGAAGGTTGGTGCTTTGAAAAATATAAGAACAGTCCATTTACAAGCTTAAAAACACAGTATATTGAATTATTGAACTGAGTTAGTATTATGTCTGAAGGTTGTTGTTCTGTTGTTGCAATTCAAAAATATGTGTAAGTACACTGTCTACTGAGAAAGATGCTTCAAGGTCCAGTCCAAAATTTGTCTAAAAATATCAATTTCAGCAGAGGTGGATGGATAAAAATATAATGTAGGTTGATATCCCTTTGAAGCTTGTAAATGATAAAAGCCTGTCTGCTGGTCAAAAGTGTAGGAGGAAAGCTGAAGGAATCAGTGTGTTGTGAAAAGGTCTAATTTGGGAGTTCAGGCTGTTTAGCTGAAAAATGTAATCACAAAACAAGAAACGTCATCATCCCATTTACGCCTTTCTACAAAGACTAATGGAGTGTTCATTATACCCAGAAGGTAGTTACAAGAGAGGACCTCAACCATTCCAGTAATCCATTTAGAACTATTTGCCAACTCAACAGCAGAGCGCAGACGATTATTACGGTCCCAAGGCAGCAATGACATCATCCGCTGTGGGATACCACTACAGATTAATGGCTTTTAGAGGAATTTTGACAAAAGATTAATGTCCACTATGCTCATTCAGCTGTAACTTCCTAGTAATGCGACCACATAAGTTAAGATGGTTTAAAAATGCTCAATATAAGGAAAACTAAATAAAAAGTGTGTCATTCGTTGTCTCTGTAAGTGACCTTAAATTAACTGAAAATCATTTCCATGTAGGTTTTAGTTATCAAATTGCATGAGTTTCCCATGTTTAAAAAAGAGCTTCAACTAAAAATGTTTTTATTCTAGACTAGTAGTGCATAAAAAAGAGAAAGATAAAAAGGGACAAAAAAGATTGATTGCCAGCAGAGTTCAACTGCTTAGGATATGTTTCTAAGTATGTGTTAGAGCACAATTTATTTTCCAGCTATTTGACTGGTACAACCTACTGTACAGAAGACTGCTCTACCAGTGTAATTTTCTAAGAGCCAACATAGTTAAACTTAGTTCAGAAGTGAAATAGCTTTTCATTGAAACTGCACATAAGAAGAACAAGCTAGAACAAGACCAACCCCTCTGCTTTGATCCTACTGTCCATTTGCTCCTATTATAACACCATAATGAGCAATAAATATGTTATCTGGCTGTTAAGAGCTTTAGTACTGTAGAAGCTAAGATCAACAGAGGCTCCTTTTGCCTCCATTAGCTTACAACTAATATACTGTACTTAATACACTGACTCTGTTCAGTCCTCAGAAATCCTAATATTCAAGCAGCTACCATCATGATGCCCTTCACATTTAAAAAAAATACATACAATGAAAAATGCAAATAGATCCTCACTTCTTTGCAGCAGATCCGGAATCACAAACATGAGCTGAGCACGTGAGACGACAAGTGCGAAATGACCAGCGGTTTCAAAGTATGCATCCACTGAGAACTGCCTCAAGGGCTGACTGATATAAAGGGGGAGGGGGTAGCAACCATACACCATCTCTGCAGCAATTTCAAGGGCAAATGGGATTTGTAGTTTTCAATCTGTTTACCTGCCCTAGGAAGCTTGCCAACATTTCATATACTACAGTTCCCATACAGTTCATCATGTCACAGAGACAGCTCAAGTTCTCCACTCCAAAATTATGACTAGACGGTTCAAGTTACTTAGGAAGGAACTCTAACTGCAGGATGCCTATCACATACAATGGGAACGAGACTATAACGAAAAAGATCCTGACCTATAGCTTAATTATCTGGCATAACTTAATTTTTTTTTTTTTTTACCTTTTTCCTATTATGTCATTCTCACAAGCTATGCCCAGCAGGTGTCCATCAAAACCTTATAATAGAACACTTCCCACATTAAACCCCAGTTCAGCAGGTTTATTAAAACGCAGGTAACCATAGTAACAGTACCCTTGTAATGTCACTAACTACAAATGTACTGTATTAGATTAATAGTTTTGTGGCTACACTGAACTATTTATGTGTGCCGTTATTTGGCATGTAGGTCTTTTAAAGGGTTCAAGGGGGAAGCATAGCAACCAAAGCACTCATTATTTTCAAGCTGAGAACTCGTCGGACTGCTGAGAGATTTTGTCCTTAAGGAACAATGATAATGGACAACATGTAAATTACCCCAAGGAACACAAGAAACCCCTAATTAAACCCTGGGTACACATAATGAGAGCGTAATTGTGCCGTGAAAGCAGGGTGCTATAAATAAACAAAGACAAAAAGGATGGAAGACACATACTTGAGCAGTCTGTGCACTGAAGAATGGTGTACAATCCTTTACAAAACACAGTACAATTGGGCAGCAATGGAGTCGCAAAGAAAAGGAAGTTATCGGCTGGATAGAAAATTAAGGCCAGCATGCAACTATAAAGACAATATAATAATTGAGAATGAAAACAAGCAGAGGACAAC